>NW_006408587.1:7283672-7303752 GCF_000296735.1 Chrysochloris asiatica
TTGGCCCAGGATTGGGCAGTGTTTCATTCTGCTTTGCATAAGGTCGCTATGAGTCAGTACCAACTGGATAGCACCTAACAATAATAATCTTACAATGAATGAATGAATAAATAAAAAGAAGATATGTATGAGAAACATCCAAGGGCTTAGAAAAACCACATGCGTTTCTTCTTTTTCCCTTGTTGTTGTTAAGTGTTGTCGAGTCAATTCTGACCCATAGCGACCATGTATTGTGTTTCCAAGGAGCAGCGGGTGAGATTGAACCACTGATTTGTGGTTCCAACTGACTGCAGTCCAGCGTATTAGCCCACAGCACCACACCAGGACTCCTTTTCCTTTGTAGTGGTCACTTAACTAAGACCCCAATAGCTATTCTATCCCTGACGACAAGTCAGTCATGAGAATCCCTTTCTTCCCCTTGGTGATTGTGGTGGTGTGCTGTGGAGTTGGTTCTGACTCATAGCGACCCTGCATAGGGTTTCTGAAGCTGTAAATCTTTACCAGAGCAGAAAGCCTCATCTTTCTCCCACGGAACTGCTGGTAGTGTCAAACTGCTGACTTTGAGGTTAGCAGCCCAACTCATAACCACTTCGCTACCAGAGCTCCTTTATGATTCGTTTAGGCTTAGGCAATTGACCTAATTTTAGCTAATGAGATATGAAGGGAAGTCTGCTGAAATCTTCAGGGAAGGTTTCCTTCCTTGTAAGAAGAGACATAAGAAAGACAGTCCAGATTTCCCTCTGGATAATGCACTTTCTGGAGGTGACATGTAATTCCTGTACCCATTTTACTACTGGCTTGAGGATAAAGCCAATATATAAATAAGGGCAGAGTCCATAGGTTGCAAGAGAAACAGAATAAAAGTCTGCACACCCTTTGCCTGGTGGCACCATATATATATAGACTTCTTGTCATATTAGTTTATAAGTACATTTCCTTGTTCTGTAAATGAATTTGAGTCTGAGTTTTCTATTCCTTGCCATTGAAGACATCCAAGGAGTGAATCCCTTATTATGGGCTCTTATTCTTTATCATCAACCCTTTTGTTTTTGCTGCTATTTCCGACTTCCTCCTGCTATTTTCCTTGATTTGTAGTTCATTTCGGGCTTCAGAGTCAGCTATTCCAACAGAACACTTTCGGCCAACACTTCCTCCATTGGCATTCTGTTATTTCTGCCTTAAAAAGTCCAGGAGTTGTTTCTTTGTCCCACTCTCTAGGGACTCATAGTATAGCCATAGCAGCATGACATCATATCCAGAGCACAGATTGTAGACCCATGGTTTCCTACCTTGCTTGGGCTTTGTGGCTGCTCCAGTCAACCTGGATTACTTACTCTTCCTACCTCCAAACAGTTACTCAAGTTGTTCCTGCTAGCTGGTATACCCTCTCACTTTCTAGAGCAATCTTTCTTGGTCTTCGAGACCAATCCCAAATGCATCTTTTCCTGAATGAGATGCAAATACTACCTCATCTGAATTCCCATAACTCCCTATCTCTCTTCAACTCCAGGTCAACCTTCTAATGTAGGTTTTTGTCCACTTCTTTTATATTCCCTAGTACATACACATTGTTAAATATGAAGTTGCACAAATATACATTAGAAAGGAAGTGAAGGGTAAAGACGAAAGGTGCAGGTTTTAAATCAACTGGGCTCCAGTGTGAAGATGGGCCAGAGAAAATAACAAACCCTTTGCTGCAATTTTCATCTGAAGTTGGAGCTAATAATACCTACCTCTTAAGCAGTTGTGGGTTAATGCACTGCATTGCAAAGTCAGTTTGAAATGCAAGGTTAGCAGTTTAGATTCACCAGTGACTCCTCATAAACCCTATACAGGTTCACTATTGGTTGGAACTGACTCAACGGCACTTTAACAACAACTTAAGCAGTTGGGAGGATTATAGGAGATAATTATATAAAACTATAGGAAAATGTTAGGGACAGAGTGGTGGTGGTGGTGGTTATGTGCTGTGGAGTCGGTTCCAACTCATAGCGACCCTGTACAGGGTTTCCGAGGCTGTAAATCTTTACAGGAGCAGAAAGCCTCATCTTTCTCCTGTGGAACAGCTGGTAGTTTCGAACTGCTGGCCTTGTGGCTCGCAGCCCGATTCATAACCACTACGCTCCCAGAGCTCCTTAGGGATAGAGTAGGCCCTTGATATTACTTTCATTTCTTCCTTTTTGCTGTAAATATGATGATTACATCCCTTCTGCTGACCAAATGTGTGCATTTATGTGTGTGTGTGTATGTGAGACAGAGAGAGAGCATACAAAAGCTTTCCCCTATGGATATAAAAACATATGTGGTAGTATAAAAGTAAGGTCGTTTTGGCAAAATCAAATGTTCACAGCCCTTTTCCCATCACATGGAAGCAGACATATAGATAGAAACTCAACATTGCATGCACGACTCTGGCAGCCAGTGCTGGGGTGCATGAAATGACATGCAGATGAACAGAGCAGGAGCTCAAGCCTGTTGCTCTCATCAAGAGTCTTCACTGCTATGCTCATTCAAATGATGTTCATTTCACCCAGAGCAAATGCTTTGCATAGTGGATTGTCTCACTCGGTGTTTACACCCAGCTCCCCATAGATAAGAGCGGAAGAAAGCCTATGTAATTTTAAGAGCTTCTTGTTACTGTAAGTGAAGATATGGCTGTCTAGACAGTGGTACTCAAACTCTTGAGGGCATGAGTTGAGGTTGACTATAGGTAGGGTAGATTCTGAGGCTCACCCGTGGAGATTCTGTTTGGTAGAAGCATGAGGGTATACCCTGGAGTTGGTTAGGCATGTTGTTGTTAGGTGCCATCGAATTTCTCGTATTTGGACATATTGTCAGGAGGGACCAGTCACTGGAGAAGGATATCTTGTTGGGTTAGGTATGTTGTTGTTGTTATGTGCCGTGGAGTCGGTTACGACTCATAACGACCCTGTACAGGGTTTCCGAGGCTGTAAATCTTTACGGGAGCAGAAAGCCTCATCTTTCTCCTGTGGAACAGCTGGTAATTTTGAACTTCTGACCTTGCGGTTCACAGCCCGATTCGTATAGGTGCGGCTAAATGATCCTCATGTAGGTGAAAAACACTGTGCGCCAGGGTATGATTGCTGGCAGAGAAGCTGGTCCTCACAGGAATAAAGCACACCATGACATCCTGAGTGGGCACAGCTAATAACCTTGACATTCATTGGATCTCAATGGATGGACCATGCAGTCTTGTAAGTATGGTGGGGACCAAGGGTCTCATACCAGAGAGAATATTTTAAGTCACAGGAGATTCCAAGGGAGAACAGGTGGGATATTCATAACAAAGAGCCTTGGTACTTGCTTAAGAAATCAGATGAGTCTATATCTGGATCTAGAGCGGCCTGGGGGGATGACCTAGAAGTGAGATAAACAAGTAAACTTAGAAAGTGTGAAGGCAAGCAACAACCAAGGTACGGGACTCTCAGGAACTTGGACTATGGAACTTGAACTTGATAATTTTATAATTCAAATAAGATATTTGTTCATTTTCTTTTTGAGGTCTCTGAGCTCTGGTTGGGCACTGTAGGATAAGTGCAGGACTGCAAGGTTGGTCTGAACCACAAGGTAGACAGTTCAAACTCACCCACGGCTCTTTGGAGACCTTATACTGTGTTGCTAGGAGTTGAAACTGACTCGATGGCAATTAACAACAACAATGATTTTTTATGGAGTCCTGGTGTGGTGCTGGACCAAAAGGTCGATTTGAAACACAAGGTGGCCGTTCAGACCCAGCAGCTGCTCCTCAGAAGCCCTATTAGGGTCGCAGTGAGTCGGAATTGACTCAATGGCACTTAAATATCATCAACAACAATTGTTTTATATAGTTACTACTTCAAAGAGAAACCCATTTTAAATATCATTTACACCAGAGATTTAAAGGAGTATAGCCCTGGATAAAGTCCCTTTTTACTGGAAGGGTGGGAATTGAATACTGGCCACCATTCATTTGTTCAAGTGCCTTTGTGGGCCAACACTTTATGTACATGATCTCTAATTCTCATGCTGTTGCAGCATGCTATTGAGTGAGCTCTACTAATAACAACCCTGTGTAGGGTTTCCAAGAGTGACTGGTGGGTTAGAACTGATGGCCTGGCAGCTAGCAGTACAGTGCCTACCCTACAGTGTCACATCAGTGCTCTAGTACACTAGAAACTTAGTGTTAGTTGTCTCCATTATTTTTTTTTTTTCAGATGAGAATCCAAAGGTTCAGAAAAGCTAAGCAATTTGCCTAGGGTCACACAGCTAAGGAGATAAAACTGACAAGCAAAGGATGGGCCCTTCTTCTTGTAGGTTTTTCTGGTACCTCCTCATGCTCCTACCTTGGAAAGCCTTATCCTTCTTGGCCTGAAAAAGACTTCCTAGGACCCACAGATCCAGCTTCACTCAATACCTGGCAGAGAAAAGTGGTTTCTGCAGTAGGAGAAACCCCAGAAAGATTGCTCAGTTCCTATGTGTGCTGTTTCCCAGCTGGGGATGACAGTTAATCTTGAAAATCAATTCAGTGCCTGCTCTTGCTGTAGATGCTCCCCAGGGCAGGCCACGGCTCCTCTCAATGCTGTTAAACAGCACAAAAAGTAGGAAATTGAGAGGGATAAGGCATCCTGTGTTTGCCAGTGTGAGCATGTCACGTGCAACTGAATGCTGGACTGGGGATCACCCACTGAACAGTCACTGTGGACTTGTTGACAGCACCTTCAGCCTCAGGGGCAGAAAGGGAATTGGTGGTCAGGAAGTGATTCTGACCCCTTCACTGTGAGAACGCACAGAATTGGCTCCCATAGGCAATCCTGGAGCTCCTGAACAGTCTGGGAATGGGCCCGTTTGGCTCTGTGGCAAAGCTTTCTGAACTGTGGCCCCAGGCCATCTGAGGTGTCTTCAAAAGTGGACAAAGCTTATCCATGGTTTATGACCCCACAGGAAACCCAGACCCTGTGTGTGGCTGGAAGACTTTCGAAATTTCACATCCAGATTTTCTCACCACTCCATTATGTCACACCACTCCAAGACTAGTTGCTGTTAAATGTCTTTGAGTTGATTCCAACCCATAGCAAACCTGTATAGGGTTTCCAAGGAGCTGCTGGTGAGCTTGAATCGCAGACTTTGCAGTCTGACACATTAGCCCACAGAACCACACCAGGACTCCCCAAGACCAGTTGTTGTTGTTGTTGTTGTGAAGCACCATCGAGTCGGTTCTGGCCCATAGCTACCCTGTATAGGGTTTCTGAAGAGCAGCTGGTGAGCTTGAACCGCTGACCTTGCAGTTTAAACAGCTTTGCAGTCTGATGCATCAACCCACAGCGCCATATCAGGACTCCCCAAGACTAATGGATGGTGCTAATTAAGCCAGAAAGTGCTCCCAGATTCTGGAAAATAGGCAGAAGGCACACTTTCAGACAAACCACTTCTGCTTTAGATGCGAAGCGAATGGCATCTCCTAGTGGGGCAAATTGCAATATTACCTTACAGAACTATAACATTCATCTTAACACATGTTTGCCTACAAGTGTGCAACTCAGAGGTAGACAGGCTAGAAACTATTGTCCTCAATTTACAGAAGGTATTGTAGCAAGGGTTGAAATGGTAGCTGTGGCTATCTCTGATTCAAACAGAAACTTCCAAGTATAATATTTACCTTGTCCTATCACCCCACTCTACATCATTGCATTGCCTGAAATCGAGTGTCTTCTTTTGAGATTACTGTTTGCTGGAGGTAAATTTAAAAAATCCCAGTTGTTACTGATTCAGACATGGTGTCTCTATGTGTGTTAGAATAGAGCTATTCTCCCTGAGGTTTTCAGTGGTTGGCATTTTGTAAGTACGTTGCTAGCTCTTTCCTCTGGATTCTAAACTTTCAGTTAGCAGCCGAGCCTACTAAGTATCTTCACCACTAGGTAACAAGAATGGTAATGAGCGCATCAGAGGGCTGCAAGGACTCTTGGAGACTATTGACAGGAATGTACACTGCAGCCCAACAGTGTGACACAAGGAAATGGAATATTAGTCAAATTCTTGCCACCTCACTTTCCCTTCCCCTTGGAATTTTTTCTCAGCAATGATCTTCCTTCCTGTCTCTTCCTTTCCCAACTTTATCATCTGACTGAACACAATGAAAGTCAGAGTAACAAGACTATGAGGTAAGGATTACTATCACTATTTTACCAATGAGTACGCTGAGGCTCAGGGAAATGATTTTTTTTTGACTTAACATCAGTGTTTGGTGGAGCCAGTTTTCTCCTGCTGTGACCCCTATCAAATAACAGAGGTGAAACTCTAGAACCCAGAGTTCATTTCAAAGATGGGTCCTCACTTGCTACTCCACTGTGCCCCTCTGTATTGGTGACCTTGAGGTCTTTCATTTCCTGATTGTTCTAGAGAGAGAACTCATGCATACCTCAAGGTATGTTCACTCTTGTTTATATACATTCCCATCTCCCAAGAGAGAGAATATTTTCTTCTAATTTGAGACCTAGGCCTGGCCTCTTGGAATGGCACAGTGAGGGCTGCCAAAATGTCTACACATGGATTAGGTAGCAGGGAGAGTCAGATGGAAGCTTGGCTCCTGCCCCCAAAAATCCATTGGGAGGATATTTTCTCAGAGCCCAATTAATCAGTGATATCAGCTACCAGGAAAAGGAAAGCCACCAAACCTCCTCTCCTCAGAACCTGTAATCTTAAGAAGGATTGGGCACTGAGCTTAAGGACAAGAAATCTTGATTTTAGGGTTGAGTGACGTTTCCAGAAAGAAGCTGCTTGTGACTGAATTCTAGTTTTGTCATTTCCTAAATGTGTGATCTTCGGCAAGTCAATTGATTTCTTGAAGCCCTGGTTTTCTCATCTGCCAAATTGAGTGTTCATTCATTAATTAAAAAAAAATTGTTCTCTTCTCCAAAACAGACCCTATGTTAGTCCACAAAGCAAATTCAATAAATTTAAAAACATCAAAATACTACACAGCATCTTTATAAATCACAATGCTATAAAATTAGAAATCACCAATAGGAAGATCAAGGGAAAAATTCAAATACATGGAAATTGTATAACACCTGCTTTAAAGCTACTGGGTAATAGAGCAAACAAAAAACAAAATTAAAAATTCTTTGAGTCAAGCGAGACTGAATGCACAACTTACCAAAACTTTTGGAATGCAGCAAAAGCAGTGCTCAGAGGGCAAATTATAGCAGTAAATGCACACATTCAAAAAGAAGAAAGAATGAAAATCAACATCTTACTCCAACATCTTCAACAATCAGAAAAAGAGCAGAAAAGTAAGCCTTCTGCCACCAACAGAAAAGAAATAATAAAAGTTAGATCAGAAATAGATTAAATCAAAAATAGAAAAACAATAGAAAGCATCCGTAAGACAAAAAGTTGGTTCTTTGAAAGGATTAATAAAACTGACAAACCACTGACAGATCTAACAAAAGAGAAGGAGAAGACACAAATAGCACAAATAAATGCTGTGAGTGATGTCAGGACAGAACCAACAGAAATAAAAAAGATAACAGTACTATGAAGTCTGATCATCACTCAGTTTGCAACGGAAAAGTAAAAAAAACAACAACAACAAAAATAAAACAATTTATTCTTACTCTCAACTGATCAAGTCAAATATGTTCTTACTGTCAACCACATTCTGATGATGCTATCCTACCCTTCTCCATCTTTCCCACTGTTAGTTCCTTAGCTTGACAAGCGCTTTAGATTTTGCTAATCCAATTTTAACTTTTTCTCTAATATATTCTTCTCAGAATCTATGTCTCCTTTATCTCCCACCTTCCTGTCACATACCAACTCCATCCACTTCAGTCTAAGCTTCACACCCAATAACTGTAGAGGCCCATTTCCAAAGCTATGGTTTCCATCCCCAGTGGTGGGTGAGGTTCTGCTGTTGGTTGGGACCCAAGATAATTCTTGGCAACCCTAATTCATTGGACTCTCAACATTTAGAAGGGATTTCCTCTCTCTTTTTATTTATTATTGTTATTTAACTTTTTATTTTATATTGAGTGAAAGTTTACAAAGCAGATCATTAGTATTACATTTAAAAAAATCATATACTTTGCTTCATTACAATGATTGCCATCCCCTCCATGTACTAAGAGTTAACAGTATTTACCTCCATTACTATAGCTATTGCATTCCTCCCTGTGTCTCCCGTTACCTTCATATTTCCTCTGCTAACCTCCCTCTTGTTGTATATTGCTTACTCTATCACTCATGTTAACATGTATCTAACCTCCTGTTATTGTTAGGTGCCATCAAGTCGGTACCGACTCTTAGTGACCTTATGCACAGCAGAACGAAACACTGCCCAGTCCTGGGCCAACCTCACACTGTTGCCACGCTTTAGTCCATTGATACTGCCACTTGGCCAATCCATCTTGCTGCGGGTCTTCCTCATTTTCTCTGACTCTCTACCTTATCAAACATGATATCCTTCTCCAGCGACCGGTCCCTCCTGAAAATATGTCCAAATTATGAGAGACAAAATTTGGCCATCTTGGCCTCCAAGGAATACTCTAGCTGCACTTCTTCCAACACAGATCTGTTGGTTCTTTTGGCAGCCCATGGCACTTTCAATATTCTCCTCCAACACCATAACTCAAAAGCATCAATTCTTCTACCATCTTCCTTAGTCACGGTCCAGCTTTCACATGCATATGAGGTGATTGAATATACCATGGCTTGGGTCAGGCACACCTTAGTCTTCAAGTTGACGTCTTTGCTCTTCAATACTTCAAAAAGTTCTTGTGCAGCAGATTTGCCTGATGCAATCCATCGTCTACCCTCTAGCCCATGAATAATTTCCCTGCCCCCACTGTTCTCCCCCTCAACCATCACAGGGTTTTTTGTTTTGTTTTGTATTATTTTAATTTATGCATGTCCATGTTCTCCAAATAATTTAAGGGAGCTCACCAGGTTTCCTTGGAAGACCTATACATGATAGCTATGAGTCAGAACTGACTTGATGGCACTAACAACAACAACATGTTTAGAGATATTTCCCATTGAAGCTGAAGCTGACATTTTGATCCAGGGGTTGCTGAGACCCAGTTCAATATGAAAGATTCCCAGGACCCCTCACTCCTGGAGTGCTCCTTTGGTCCTGATGCATCACACCTTCATTCCAATTATGCGGTCAGGAAATGTATCCATTTTTGAAATTATACCCTCATTATGTGTTATTTATATCGGGTAGACCAAAGTGTCTATAATGCTTGTCCATAAGGCCGAACACCTAATATCTAACTACTCTTTACTTAAAAGTTACTACCTGTTTCCTGGACTTAAGCCAATTTGCCATCCATTTTTAACAGATGGTGCTACTTCTGTGCTTTTAGTTAACGTTATCCACTTTTGGGGTGACTCTCGTCTCTATTAGCTTCTCAGATTTAGAAGAGTCACAGACTCTCATCAGTTGTAACCTGCTAGGTTATTTAGACAAGGAACTCTGGTACCATAGTGGTTATGAGTCGGGCTGCTAACCTCAAGGTCAGCAGTTCAAAACTACCAGCCCTTCTGCTGGCAAAAGATGAGGCTTTCTGTTTTCATAAAGATTTATAGCCTTGGAAACCCTATACAAGGCTGCTATGAGTTGGAACTCCACACATATAACCAGCACCACCACCAGGTTATGTATACAGGTGAACCTGCTCTCTGCTTTCTATTACGCATGCATGTGCAAAGATTTCTAGTCCCTGATTTAGGTGGGTTCACCTGGGCACTTCTTAGCTAAATGAATAAAAATGTTTAAATGTTTTTCTTGTTCTAGAAACATCAAAGACAGTGAAATGGAACTTGAAATATCCTCTCCCATGACTTCAGAACAATTCCCTATACCTTTCAGCTATGAAGAAACTGTCTCTGAAGAATTCCTGTCGTTTTCCTCTATTAGCTCCTGCATATTGAAATTTACTTGTTCAAAATCATTTTTCCTCTCAACTATCATTCCTGAACACCTAATTAAGTGAGTCTTTTCAGGCATAGTCTCTCGCTATTCTCTCAACTCATCTCCTTCTTTGGGAGACTTGGTACAAGCAGAGCTACTGCAAGGATCTGGTGAGCACTAGTTGGTGGATGCAGGTCTTTCCACTACAACCATTACAAAGAAGAACTTAATCTATGCCCAAGCACAATGCAGTGTCTCCCATTTATGAAGAAAATTTGGCCCATGATAGTCAAAGAACTTGAGTTCAGGTTCAGTTACCATTCCTTCAGGACATTAATTGTCAACTGTGCCATTATTGATTTGCTTTAAAGAAGTTTTTAAACTTTTTTAAAAAGTTAAAGTTTTTTATTTTTTATATAATTGTAGTCATATGAAATTATAAGAAAAAATACAGAAAGAGCTCATGTAACTTTTACCCAATTTCCCCTATGGTTAAAGTCTTGCAAAACTATAGAACAAAATCAAAATCAAAACTAGGATAATGACTTTGATATTGTCAATATACAGAACTTTTCCAACACCACAAGAAGCCTTTATTCTGCCCTTTTATAGACATACCTACCTTTCTCCCCATCAACCACTAATGTCTATTTCTATATCTTTGCCATCTCTAGAATGCTATACGAATGGAGTCACATAAGATGTAGCCTTTTGGGGTTGAATCTTTTCACTTAGCATCATTCTCTGGAGATTCTTTCAGTTGCTGCATGCACCTATATTTTGCTCCTTTTTATTTCTGGGTAACATTGCATAGTATGGATATACCATAGTTTGTTTACCATTTACCCATTGAAGGTTTTTGGCCATTATAAATAAAATTGCTACAGGCTATGTGTACAAGATTTTGTATGAACATACATCTTCATTTCTCTGGGATAAATACCCAGGAATGCAATTGCTGGGTCTTTTCCATTAGTGGTGGTGGTAGTGGCTGTGTGTCATGGAGTCGGTTTGGACTCATAGTGACCCTGTACAGTGTTTCAGAGGCTGTAAATCTTTACAGGCGCAGAACGCCTCATCTTTCTCCCACAGAGTAGCTGGTAGTTTCGAACTGCTGACCTTGTGGTTCGCAGCCCGATTCATAACCACTACACTACTAGAGTTCCTTTTTCCATTAGTAGAGCCTTTCAAAAAAAAAAAAGTTTCTTGTCTACTGCACTGGCTAGAACTCCCAGTCCTATGTTGAACCAACATGATTTAAAAAATGGGCATTTCTTTTTCTCCCTTATCAAGCCATCTGGAGGCAGAAGGTTCCAGAAACTCAGTAGCTGAATGATGTCAAGTGTCTGGGTCATTGTCTTGGCCTTCTCAAGGTTGACAGATGGCTGCACAGCTCAAGGCATCAAGTCTTCCAAAAAAAAAACAACCAAAAGTAGGAAGGGGCTGCAGGGGTTTATTGTCATGCATATCTCTCTGATCAGCAAGGACAATCTTTCTGAGACAAAAGTTGCAAATTTCTCAGATATCATAGGTCACAACTGAGACCCCTTTCACCACACCCTAGCTGTAAGGGAGGTACGAAATTTTGATATGTCTTCTTTAGATTCTATCATAGATGGAGAACACCTGGTGTAACACTGTAGGATCAGCCACAGATCAGCAGTTCAAACTCACCAGCTGCTCCTCAGAAACCCTGTACAGGGTCACTATGAGTCAGAACCAACTCATGATCATTCTAATTTGTGCATAACCCCCTAGTGTTATTGTTTCCACTGGTGTGGCGCTGTGGTCTAATACGTCAGACTGCAAAGTCGTTTGAACTGCAAGGACGGTGGTTCAAGCTCACCAGCTGCTCCTTGGAAACCCTATACAGGGTCGCTATGGGTCGGAATCGACTCGACAGCACTTAACAACAACAACATTAGGCTAGGAGTCCTGGTGTGGCACTGTAGGATAAGCACTCAACCGCAAGTTGGTTTGAAACACAAGATCACTGGTTCAAACCTATCAGCAGTTCCTCAGGAATCCTGTACAGAGTCGCTATGCTTCGAAACTGACTCAACTGCACTTAACAAGACCAACGTTGTTGGGATGAAAATTGAACAATGGGGAGAAGGTCATTTCTAGACCACACATACACTGGGGGTTCCACCAGTCACTATCTGACAAGTAAACCTGGTCATTTTTATGATTTTGAGTTTTGTTTCATATTTTTCACCCACAATATCCATGAGCTTCTAATGTGATCCCTATCAGTGTAATTGGTACATTTAGTTATTCTTGTCTCAGAGTCATGGAGATTGATGTTCACGTGGTCCATTTGTCCATTGAACTAATCACATCTAAGCAACTTCAATTTTCATCTTTCTTCTGCACAGGGAGAGACCAATAGCTGTGCCTAAAGTGGTGACACATAAGCTTTTAAGACCTCAGCCACTACTCACCAAAGTAATGTGTAGAACAATGTTTTTGTGGACTACATTATGCCAGTTGATCCTGGTGTCCCTTAAGTCTATGGTCCTGAGGACCCAGGCCCAAAGACTCACTCCTTCAAGGTGTTTGGTTTTGTCTAACAAGTTTTCTCTGCTAGTGACTACATATTTGGAAGTAGTTTGTCACTCCTTCATCCTAGTCTGTCTTCATCTGGAAGCTCATCTGAAACCTGTCCACTGTGGATAGCTCTGCTGGTATTTAAAATAATGGTGGCATAGCTTCCAAAATCACAGCAACTCACAAGCCACCACGGCATGACAAACTGACAGACATGTAGTGAAAGTAAAGAAGACTTAAAATATTTACTGATGAAGATCAAAGAGCACAGCCTTCAGTATGGATTGCATTTCAATGTAAAGAAAACAAATATCCTCACCACTGGACCAATAAACAACATTCTTATCAACGGAGAAAAAATTCAAGTTGTCAAGGACTTCATTCTTCTTGGATCAACTATCAATACTCAAGGAAGCAGCAGTCAAGAAATCAAACAACGTATTGCATTAAGCAACTCTGCTGCACAAGACCTTTTTAAAGTGTTGAAGAGCAAAGATGTCAGCCTAAAGACTAAAATGTGCCTGACCCAAGCCATGGTATTTTCAGTCACCTCATATGCATGTGAAAGCTGGACAGTGAATAAGGAAGACCGGAGAAGTATTGATGCTTTTGAGTTATGGTGTTGGAAGAGAATATTGAAAGTGCCATGGGCTGCCAAAAGAACCAACAGATCTGTGTTGGAAGAAGTGCAGCTAGAGTGCTCCTTGGAGGCCAGGATGGCCAAACTTCATCTCTCATATTTCGGACATATTATCAGGAGGGACCAGTCACTGGAGAAGGATATCATGTTTGGTAAGGTGGAGGGTCAGAGAAAAAGAGGAAGATGCCCAATGAAATGGATTGGCCAGGTGGCAGCATCGATGGGCTCAAGAGTAGCAACAGTAGTGGGGTTGGCCCAGGATGGGGCAGTATTTCATTCTGCTGTGCATAGGGTCGTTATGAGTCGGTACCGACTTGATAGCACCTAACAACAACAACAAGTTTTCATAACTTTGAGCCCTGTATGCTCCACCATATTCATGGATATGTTTGCAGCAAAGGTATAACTATCCTCTGTCAAACTTATACATGTTTGTAGGTATACTGCCTTTCAGCTTCCCACATTTGCTCTCCTATACTCAGCCTGCATGTAATATCTACCTATTGTTATTAATGTTCTCAAGTCCTTCCAACTCATAGTGATCCTGTATAGGGTTTCCAAGATGAGACTGGTGGGTTTGAACCACTGATGTTGTGGTTAGAAGTCCAGTGCTTACCCTAAATTGCCATACCAGGACTCAACATTCTTGCAGAATTGTGTATATGACAGTATTGATCTCTGTCGCCTCTAACTCTTATTCTCCTCCCAGTGTCTTCCCTTGTCTCCTTCATTTTTGATTGGCCTTCCTCTTATTGTATATTGCCTTAATCTTCACACAAGTTGAGATGTGCCTACCCTCTAGGCAGTAATTTACCCTCCTTTTCCCTTCCATCTTTAATAAACATAAAATACTCTTTTTTTTTTTTTTAAGTGTGAAAAACTTCTTTGGAATTTTTACAATAGTGGTCTCATACAATATTTGTTCTTTTGTTATTGACTTATTTCACTCATCATAATATCCTCCAGTGTTCTCCTTGTTATGAGGTGTTTCACTGACTTATCATTATTCTTTACTATTGTGTAGTATTCCATTGTGTGCATGTACCATAGTCTGTTTATCCATTCTATCATCGATGGGCATTTAGGGTTTTGCATCTTTTTGCAATTGTGAAAAGTACTGAGATGAAAATGGGTGTGTTGGGCTTTTATTTCTATCTACCAAGTAGAGGGATTGCTGGGTCATATGGCAAATTATTTTCAGTGGTTGATATAACAGATGAAACCCATGCCTGCTGGAGAGTCTGAGAGAATCATATAAAGTAGCTGCTGGTTGACAAAGATCTTTTAGAGTTCTCTGGTGACAAACTCTTACATCACAGAGTCTGATTAGTCCTTACAAAGCTGGTTCATTTCTTGTTTCACACATGCCAAACACAAGCCATCAGGGGTAGATGAGGATGAAAACCCTTAGAGTAATTGTTCACTAGCCTTTAATCAGAATAGGAGTTGCAGCAGGGAAATGAAATAATGTCCAGCTACAAAAGACACAAACCCCCTGAGGACAATTCTAGCTGACAGAGGTTCACCCTTATTTTGAGATTAATGTTTTGCCAAAATGAAATTAGCACTGTCTTTATGTCTTACTGGGGAATGACAATAACAAGGAACCAGGTGTTGAGATGACAAATTCTCAATGAGGCCTCAGTGCAGGAGTTATGAATAAAGAGATTATTGATATTGTGCTTTTGCTTTTCTGGAAAATTCTTATTTTCTTCTTGGCAATTCCTATTCTGACCAGTTGGAATCTGGATGCCTTAGCCTGGCACGTTAGACCCTTGGCGATCATGTTTGAGAACTGGAGACGGTTTATGTTGGAAGACTCACAGCAAACACACAGATTGTTAAGTTGTCTGATACCTGAGGATCCTAGTGCCAGTTATTCATTAAGCTAGAGAGAAAGTCACAACCCCATAATTATGCAAGGAGTTGTAGATGACTGAAAACCTATCATTCGTTCAGTAAGACAGTCAGTCAGCCAATAGGTTTTGATGTCTCTTGGTGTTATTTAGACTTCTGGAGTTGCAAAGTATTACAGCTCACATAAATTAAATGAAAAGATACCTCTGGCAACAGAGATGTCTGACGCTCATGGAAAACCAAGAACCATATCTACATGGAGACTGGAAGCTCAGTGAGAATCCAAGACTTCAAGGATCATTATTGTGACTCTACATCATTGACCTGACCAGACATTGTCAGGGTAACTGTATCCACCAATTCTGTCACTCTCTGCTCTGCATGTCTCTCTATCTTGTGATGACTTGTCCTGCTCAGACTTTTGGCACACTCACAGCACCTAGTGCTTCTCTTTTTTGCACCTTTTCACCTCTGGCTTCTATTAAAAGTTAGGTGAATCTTTCTGCATTTCCTGGTTTTGAATTTTGAGAGATTCTGATAGGCACAATTTGTTCCTATTTTGCCAGTGCAAGATCACCTTGTAAATTGCGATCATTGATTGGCAGTCCTTGGGTTAAGTGCTAAGAAAGGGTGATCAGTGGCTTAACTCATGGCTGCCAAAGGCTGAATCCTCAGCAGCTGCTGTGGGAGGGGCTCAAGGGTTTACTGTTACTATGGTTTACCAGTTTAGCACACCTGCAATGTGCTAAACTCTGGGGATGGAGAGCTAAATTAAGAAAGTCTATGAGATTAAACAGTGCAGACTCTAGCGGGTGTGATGGTACAGCGTAGGATTAAGAACAGCAACTTTGGAGACAGATTTGGGTTTGAGTCTGGTATTTGTTATTGTTGTTAAGTGCCATCGAGTTGTTTCCGACCCATAGCGACCCTATATAGGGTTTCTGAGATTCAAACCAATCTTGCAGTCCAGCACATTAATCCACAGCACCATATATCTCAAGCTAATTGAGATAATTTAGATGTTTGCTTGACCCTTGTTAGGTGACATCGAGTTGGTTCCACTCCTAGCGACCTTTTGCACAACAGAACAAAACACTGCCTGGCTGTACCATATTCACAATCATTTTTACACTTGAACCCACTGCTGCTGCCACTATGCCAATCCATTTTGTTGGGGGTCTTACTCTTTTTTCACTGACCCTTCACTTTACCAAGTATGATGTCATTCTCCAGGGACTGGTACCTCTTGATAATATGTCTCATGTATCAGTGATGAAGTCTCGTCATCTGGATTTCCAAGGAGCATTCTGTATGTACTTTTTCTAGTGTAGATTTGTTTCTTCTGGCAGGCCATGGTACTTTTAATGTTCTCCAACACCATAACTCAAACGCATCAATTCTTCAGGTTTATTCATTGTTCAACTTTCATATGCATATGTTGTTTTTGTTGTTAGGTGCCATAGAATCAGTACCGACCCATTGCGACCTTATGCACAGCAGAACAAAACACTGCATATGAGGGTACTGAGAATACCAGGGCTTGGGTCAGACATACCTTACTCTTCAGACTGACATCTTTGCTCTTGAACACTTTAAAGAAGCCTTGTGCAGCAGATTTGCCTATTGAAATACATTGTTTGAATTCTTGACTGATTTTTCAATGGTGTTGATTGTAGATCTTTGACAGCTTCAATCTTTTCTCCATTTATCATAATGCTATTTACCGATTCAGTAGTGAAGGTTTTTATTTTCTTTACATTAAGATGCAACTCAAATTGAAGGAAGTAGTAAGTCCTTTTCATTTTCAGCAAGGTTGTATCATCTGCTTATTGCAGGTTGCAAGTGAGTCTTCCTCCAAGCCTGATGTCATGTTCTTCATATAATCCATCCTCTCAGATTATTTGCTCAGCATGTAGATTAACTAAGTATGGTGAAAGAATACTATCCTGGAGCACACTGTTCCTGATTTTAAGCCATTCACTGTCCCCTTGTTCTGTTCAAATGACTGCTTCTTGGTCTCTGTACTAGTTCCTCATGAGCCCAATTAAGTGTTCTACAATACACCTTCTTCATAATGTTATCCATTACTTGTCATGTTCCACACAGTTGAAAATCTTTGTATAATCAATAAAGCACAAGTAAACAACTTTCTGGTATTCTCTGCTTTCTGCCAAGATCCATTTGAAATCAACAATGATAACACTTGTTCCATGTCCTCCTCGTATGAATCCAGCTTGAACTTCTGGTAGTTGCAGCCATTTGAAAATTATCTTTAGCAGAATTTTACTTGCATGTGGCACTAATAATATTATCTGATGGATTCTGCATTTCATTGGGTCACCTCACTTTGGAATGGGTACAAATACAGATGTCTTCCTATCAGTTGGCCAGGTAGGTGTCTTCCAAATTTCTTGGCATAACTGGATGAGTGCCTCCAGTTCTACATCCATTTGTTGAAAGATTTCTATTTGTATTCCATCAATTCCCCGATCCTTATTCTTTGTCAATGCCTTCAGTGCACCTTGGACTTCTTCTTTCAGTACCATTGGCTCTTGATCATATGTTACCTCTTGAAATGGTTGCACAGCGACCACTTATTTTTGGTACAGTGGCTCTGTGTATACCTTCCATATTCTATTGATATATTCTGCATGTCGAGGCTTGTATTTTTCTTCAGCTCCTTAAGCTTGAGAAATGCTGAGCATCTTCTACTTTGGTTTTCTAACTTCAGGTCTTGTCACATTTCATTAAAATATTTGACTTTGTCTTCTAAAGGTGCCCTTTGAAATTTTCTGTTCAGCTCTTTTACTTCCTCAGTTCTTCCATGTGCTTTAGTGTCTCTATGCTGGAGAGCAAATTTCAGAGTCTCTTTTGACATCCATTTCGGGCTTTTCCTTCTTTCTTGTCTACCTAATGACCTTTTGATGTCTTCCTGTATGATGCCCTTGATGTCATCTCATAACTCTGGCCTTCAGTCATTAGCATTTAATGCATCACATCTGTCCTTGAGGTGATCTCTAAATTAAGGCAGAATGTGTTCTAGGTCATAATTTAGCCCTCATGGACTTGTTTGAATTTTCTTCAGCTTTAGTTTGTAAAAGATCAATTGATAGACTGTGTCTCACAGTCTGCCCCTTGCCTTGTTATAACTGATGATATAGAGTTTCCCACTGTCTCTTCCTGAAGATGTAGTCAATTTGATATCTTTGTATTCCATCTGGTGAGGTTCATATGTACAGTCATCTTTTATGTTGTTTTAAAGAAGTGTTTTCAATGAGCAAGTCAATGATCTTGAAAAATCTATCTCCAGCATTGTTTCTATTCCCAAGGCCATATTTTGCAACTCTAAATCCTTCCTTTTTGTTTCCAACCTTTGCATTACAATCACCAGTCATTTTCCATACATCTTGATTGCATGTTTGATCAATTTCAGACTGAAGCATTTGGTAAACTTCTTCAATTTCATCATCACTGGCTTTAGTGGTTGGTGCATGCATTTTAATAATAGTTGTATTAACTGGTCTTCATTGTAGGCATTTGACTATTGTCCTATCACGAGAGCATTATGCTTCAAGACAGATCTTGAAATGTTTTTTTTGATGATAAATGAGACACCATTCCTCTTCAATTTGTCATTCCCAGCAAAGTAAAAACATATGATTGTCAGATTCAAAATGGCCAGTGTGATAGGATTGAAGAAGATACTGGCACAAGATCCAACTTTTTTTTTCTTTAACGTCTTCTACAGAGGAGGTCGTTGAATTTGGAATTCCTTCAGATTTAATTTTAGGGGAGAAGTCATCTGCTTATACTTATCCTTGAGGATTTTTCAGAGTTGTTTACTGATAGGTTTCTTTACTTTTCCATTCCAGTTAGTTGTAATTGAAATTTCAGTGTCTCATATCATGAACAATATCAATAGACTTCAGAATTGCCATGGAATCTGGCACATTGTAGGCACTCAGAAAATATTTGCTGAATGGAAAAACAAAGGAAGAAACTTAGAGATCTATCCAACCTGCCTATTTTACAGATTGAGAAATAGAGGCTGGGAAAGAAACTGGGTAATACAAGGGCATCAGTGACAGAGCAGGTCCATAGCTCAAGAGTTCTTCCAGACTAAAAATTATGATATCCCAGAATTTTAATGCCTAAATACATATTATTGCAATAAATACAATTACAATAAAGTATAATTTTCACTAGAAAGTGGTCCCTGGTAGGCATCAGTAAATTTTTCCTATATAGAATCAGTTAGCAAATATTTTAAAGAGACTTGCTGATGCAATGGTTAGGCACTTGACTATTAACTGATAGGTTGGTGGTTCAAATCCCTAGGGACTCTATGAGAGAAAAGACCTGATGAAACACTATGGGGAGTTTTTACTTTATTATATGAAGTTTGCTTTGAATCAGAATTGACTTAACAGTACACAACAGCAGTAGAAGTAATTATTTTAGACACTTCAGGTTGTATGGTATTTGTCACAACTACTCAATTTTGCCATTGTCACATGCATATAGATATAGACAATATATGATCAAATCCACAAATGGCTGCAACCATACATTGACAGAGAACTTCCAGAGGTTCAAGCCAGATTCAGAAGAGGACATGGAATGAAGGATATCATTGCTGATGTCAGGTGGATCTTGGCTGAAAGCAGAGAATGCCAGAAAGATGTTTGCCTGTGCTTTATTGACTAAGCAAATGCCTCTGATTGTGTGAATCATGACAAGCTATGGACAACATTGCAAAGTATGAGTATTCCGGAACACTTAATTGTGCTCATGAGGCGCCTATACTTAGACCAAGAGGCAGTTGTTCAAAAAGAACAAGGGAACACCGAATGGTTTAAAATTAGAAAAGATGTGTGCCAAGGTTGTATTTTTTCACCATACTTATTCAATCTGTATACTGAACAAAAAAATCCTGTGTTCTATGAAGAAAAATGTGGCATCAGGATTGGAGGAAGACTCACTAACAATCTGAAATATGCAGATGATACAACCTTACTTGCTGACAGTGCAGAGGAGTTAAAATTCTTACTGATGAAGATCAAAGACCATGGCCTTTGGTATGAGTTGCATCTCAATGTAAAGTAAACAAAAATTCTCAC
>NW_006408587.1:7304158-7325588 GCF_000296735.1 Chrysochloris asiatica
TGGAAGAAGTTCCTTGGAAGTGAAGATGGCCAAACTCCATCTCTCATACTTTGGACATATTATCAGGAGGGACCAATCACTGGAGAAGGACATCATGTTTGGTAAGTGGAGGTTTGAAGAAAAAGAGGAAGACCCCTGATGAAATGGATTGGCACAGTGGCAGTAGAGATGGGCTCAGACTGGGCAGTGTTTCATTCTGTTGTGCATAGATAGGGTCTCTATGAGTCAGAACTGATTCGATGACACCTAGTTACTTGAAGTCTCAATTTCATGTAATTTATCCATGTCATAAAATATTGGTTTTATTTTGATATATAAGCCATTTAAAAATGTAAAACCATTCTTAGCACCCAGTTTGTCATATTGTGATGGATTGCATGCTGTTGTGATGCTGGAAGCTGTGACACTAGTATCTCAAATACTAGCAAGATCACCCATAATGTAGAAGTTTCAGCAGAGTTCCCAGACTAAGAACGACTAAGAAGAAGGAGAGGTGGACTATTTCTGATTGAGTAGACACTAAAAACCTAATGACTACCAGAAGAACTTTGTCAGATACAGTGCTGGAAGATGTAAGCATTATGAACAGCAATAGCACATTGTCAGATATAGTACCAGAAGATAGGCCCTCAGTTTAGAAGGCACCCAAAGTATGACTGGGGAAGAGCAGCCTCCTCAAAGTAGACTTTACAATAATGACATAAGTGGAGCAAAACTTTCCAGACCTTCATTTGCTGATGGGGCACAATGCAAAATGAGAAGAAACACAGAGGACATGGAATGAGGGGTATTTCTTATAACAAGGGGATCTTGGCTGAAATCAGAGAATACCAGAAAGATGCTTACTTGTTACTTACTGACTATGCAAAGGATTTTGACCATGTGGATCATAACAAACTATAGATAAAATTTTAAAAATGGGTATTACTGAACACTTAATTGTGCTCATGAGGAAGCTGAACATAGACAAAGAGACAGTCATTAGAAAAGAACAAGTGGATACTGAATGGCTTAGAATCAGGAACAGTGTGCCTCAGGGTCATATTCTTTCACCAAAATTATACAATCTATATATTGAGCAAGTAATCTGAGAAACTGGATTATATAAAGAACATAGCATTAGGATTGGAAGAAGAATCATTAGCAACCTGCAATATATAGGTAGTGCAATCTTGCTTGCTGGAAATAAAGAGGCCTTAAAGCGTAGTGGTTACGAATCGGACTGCGAACCTTAAGGTCAGCGGTTCGAAACTACCAGCCGCTCCGCGGGAGAAAGATGAGGCTTTCTACTCCTGTAAGGATTTACACCCTCGGAAACCCTGTACAGGGTCGCTATGGGTCGGAACCGACTCGACGGCACTTAACAACAACAACAACAACAAGATATTTACTGATGAAAATATTAAAAGATATTTACTGATGAAAATCAAAGACTACAGTCTTTAGTGTCGATTGTACCTCAATGTAAAGAAAACAAAATTCCTAACAATGGCATGAATATGGTTAAGTGGAGAAAAGACTGATGTTCCCTAACACTTTATTTTACTGGAATCTAAAATTAACACTCATGGAAGCAGCAGTCAAAAAAATCAAACGATAGATTGCATTAGGGAAATCTGTTGCACAAGACCTCTTTAAAGGGTTAAAAAGCAAAGATAACAGTTTAAGGACTAAGCTGCACCTGACTCAAGCCATGGTATTTTCAATTGCCTTATATACATGTGAAAGATGGACAATGGATAAGGAAGACAGTAGAAGATTGAATGCATTGGAATTATGGTGTTGGAGAACAATATTGAAAATTCCATGGATTGGCAGAAGAACAAACAAATCTGTTTTGGAAGAAATACAACGAGTATGCTCCTTGGAAGTGAGGATGACGAGACTTTATCTCTAACACCTGAGACATGTTATCAGGAGGGACTGATCCTTGGAGAAGGACATCTTGCGTGGAAAGTGGAGGGTCAGGAAACAGTGGAAGATCCCCAATAAGAATGATTGACATGATGGCAGCAGCCATTGGCTCAAAGATAACAATTGTGAGGAGGACGTAGCTGTGTTTCCTTCTGTTGTGCATAGAGTTGATATGAGTTGGAACCAACATGATGGCACCTAACAACATCAACTCAATTTTACCATTGTGACATGAACATAACCCGGACAATGTGGGATGAAATCAACATAGCTAAGTTTCAATAAACATGGCTAAGTTTCCTGGTGTGGCACTGTAGGAGCAACACTGGATTGCAAATGGCAAGGTTGGCAACTTAAACTCACCAGCTGCTCCTCAGAAACCCTATACAGGGTCCCTATGAGTCAGAACTGACTCAATGGCATTTAATAACAACAAGTTTCAATAGGGGAGTGTGGTTGCTCCATAGGATAAGCAATGTACTGCAAACCTCAAGGCCAGTGTTTGGAGCCCACCAGCCACTCAGTGGGAGAAAGATGAGGCTTTCTGCTCTTGAAAAGATTTAAAGCCACAGAAAGCCTGTACAGGGTCACACTGAGTTGGATCCGACTTGACGGCACTTAACAACAACAATAGAAGTGCTCCAATAAAACTTAATTTATGGATACTAAGGTTTGAATTTCATATCGTTTGTCAATGTAAAAAAATATATATATTGTTCTTCTTTCGATATCTGTCAACCATTTAAAAATGCAAAAATCATTCTTAGCTCCCAGACCATACAAAACCATGGGTGGGTTGGACATGGTCTATGGGCCAAAGTTTGCCAACCTCTTATCTAAGACATTAAGGCAGCAAATGAGTACAACCAACTAAATGAGCTATTTTGCAGAAATTTTGGCAGCTTTGGAAATTCCCTTAGCCCTTCTCACAGTAACACTGCAATTAGAAACAGTGCCATAAACTTGGAAGAATAGAGTTTCAAAGCTTGCTCCAGTTTTAATCTTGTTATTCCATTAGTTCCAGGTCTGTCTTTTCATGATCAGCCTAATTTCTTTCAAAATGGTTCTGTGAATTTCTACAGTCCTTAGAAACCCAAACGATCAACAGTGGGGTTGGCTAAATAACTATTTGTACATATGCATAGTGTAACAATAAACAGCTCCTGACTGCTGATGATGTTGATATCTATTAATATGGGAGAACTGTAGTTCCTAATTAAGTGAGGAAAGGCAGGCTAGTAAGCAGTCTGTCTGGTTTAATCCCATTGATATAGATGTCATATGATATAAATGCATGTAAAAATTATAAGTATAATATCTGTTTGACAAAGCTCAGTGACATTAAGTAAGTCACTCAAAGTCACACGGCTAACATGGAGAGAGGCAGGACTAAGATTCCAAGTCTCTCTGGCTCCAACGACCATGTGCTTTCCATTAAATAGAAATCATTAACTCAAGGTGTGTATTATAGACTAGGTTCTCTAGAGAAGCAAAACTAGTGAAACTTATGTACATGTATATAGTTAAAGAGAAGTTTATATCAAGAAAATGGCTCAAGTTGTTGAAGAGTCCCAAGTCCAGGTCAGATGAACCAAAATTGGCAGGCAGTTCGGCAGGCAGACAGGCAGGCAGGTCCGGCAGGCAGGGAGGTAACAAACAGGCCACTGGCTCAAATCCAAAGAACTGGAGGTTAGAAGATGAGCCAGATGCAAGCTACAGACCCAGCAGAAAAGTGAGCAAGCTGAACGTCCATTATATTGGAAGCAGTCCACACCCCCGAGGAAACATTCTTTCAATTGATTGGCTGCTCATAACCAATCATCATAGAGTTCACCACAGTGTATTAGATCTCACCATGGGGGGTAACCCTATCTCAACTGCCACACCTTTGGGAATCCTGACCTAGTCAAGTTGACACAAAACCTTAACTATCACAGGGTGTAAATGGTTAACCGACCTCAGAAGAAAGGCCTAGTAGAAATCAACTCACAGGCAACTAGTTGTTGTTGTTGTTGTTAAGTGCCGTCGAGTCGGTTCCGACCCATAGCGACCCTGTACAGGGTTTCCAAGGGTGTACTGGTAATTAACTCAGTTTTATAAATGCAGATGGAGCAGAGTTCAGAACTAGCTCACTAATTTTGCTTTTAGGAAGAAATTAAGGGGAAAAAAAATGTAGTCAGTGACCTTAAATCTCAGAGCAAAGCAAAACAAAAATTATATTGATTAAACATTTCATAAGCATATCTAAAAGATCCGAGTTTATATAGCATTAAAAAGCAAGCACCAAAGAACTATAGTAAGGCAATAGAAAACTGTTCTGTAAACAGAGATTTTTAGAGGCAGGAAGGACTGAGGCTCTAAGAGAGGCAATTGTTCAGTTAAGTACCTAGCATGTCTATGAGGGAGCTGGTTTTTGACTCCGGTTTCTTTCTGGATTTAGTCAAAGTCTTCCGTGTTTTTCAGTTCAGCAAATCATTAGTCAGGATCTGCAGGGGATGCTTAGTAGAATTTAAGAGTTCAAATTGAAGAAGGAAGCAAAGATGACTAAGGAAAGTTTTCCACCCTAATACAATCAACAGTCTATTGCAAGACCATCCTGGGAAATAAATCTGAGCAAAACCCAACAGTTTCTGTTGAGTCAAGTGGATCTGAGACATGGAGACCCATGCTTGTCAGAGTAGAACTGTTCACCATAGGCTGATTATTTTGAAAGTAGGTCACAAAACTTGTCTTTTGAGATGCCTGTGAATGGTCTTGAACCTCCAACTTTTCAGTTAGCAGCCAGGGACTAAGCATTAGCTACCCAGGGAGTCCCAGTGTTACAAGAGAGGAATGTGTGACTCAATGAAGATCACAGTGAGAGGCTGAAGTGAATTTTCATTGCCTGTGTTTGTGTAGTTTTCTCCTTAAATTCTGAATTAATTTAGTTTTGAAAACAAAAAAAACAACTTTAAGGGTGTTCCTAAATTTTACTCTTTGAGATAAAAAGTTGGATGTACAGCTAGTTATCTCCTTAGACCTTTGGTTGAGGTCCATCTGGCCTAAGGAAGCAAGTTGAATTCTGGGGCAAAAATATTCTACAGTTTCCAACAGAACAATTCCCAGCCAAAATGTGACTGCTGAAAATCAGCTCTCTGGTTAGCCCAGCTCCTGGTAAACAAGGTTTTTATCAATCTGCTTGAGTTCTTACCAAAAGCTTTTGCTATACTGCCTCACAGTTTGACAGCTGGAATCGACCAGCCACTGTCCAAGAGAAAAAGATGTGGCAGTCTGCTTCTGTAAAGATTTACAGCCTTGGAAACCCTATAAGGTAGTTCTACTTTGTCCAGCAGGATTGCTGAGTTGAAATCTACTCAATGGCAGTGGGTTTGGTTTGGGGTGTATATGAGGAGGCTTCAAAAACTTCATGGAAAAATGGTTTAAAAAGAGAATGGAATTTTTTCACAAACTTTTTGAAGCCCCCTCATATGTTAAAGAAAGGCAGTGCAGTGGTAAAAGATTACTAACCAGGAGTCCTGGTGTGGCGCTGTGGGCTAATGTTGCCAGACTGCAAAGTCATTTGAACTGCAAGGTCAGCAGTTCAAGCTCATCAGCTGCTCCTTGGAAACCCTATACAGGGTAGCTATAAGTCAGGATCGACTCGACGGCACTTAACAACAACAACTACCCTAAGGTTGGGTGTTCAAATCCACCAACTACTACTCCACAGAAAAATGTATCAATCTGCTTCTGTACAGCCTGTAAAACCCTATGGGGCAGTTCTACTTTGTTCTATATGGTGGTTATGAGTCAAAATCGACTCACTCAAGGGCAACAGATATATGAGTTTGTTATGCAGCAGTGACCATGTCTTGGGAAAAGTATAGCCAGAATGCTCCTTAGAATTGAGGATGTCAAGAGAGTTCGTCTCACCTACTTTGGGCATGTTGTTAAGAAGAACCAGTCCCTGGAGAATGACATCCAGCTTGGTAAAGTAGAGGCCCAGAGAGAAAGAGGAAGCCCCTCAACAAGACACATTGACATAGTGGCTGCAACAGTGGGCTCAAACACAGCAACTACCATTGAGGATGGCTCAGGACCAGACAGTGCTTCATTCTGTTGTACATAAGGTTACTATGAGTTGGAACAAACTCAACGGCACATAAAAACAACTCTATGCTAATTCCAGATGCTTCAATAAACAAAACAAACTGAAAAAAGACACATATTCCCATTCTTTAGAGCTAAAATTCTATTAAAAGAATTTCAAATCCATAAAGGATTTTGTTGGTTGTATTTTAATCAAAGCACCCATTGTTCCCAAGCGTTGTACAAAACATTCTCTTTGCTGATGGGAATGGAAAGTGAAGATGTATGTGCCAATAATCTGTACCCAAATTATTAATAATGTTTATGTTCTCTGACCCAGAAAATCCATTTCTGTTCTTCACTCCTAAAGGATATCCTTAAATATGGAAAGAGATTTTCATAAGCTGTCCATCAGAATATTATATGTATTAGGAAAACTGCAAGCAATTTGTATCCAATAAAGGGAAGGAATACTTAATTTAAAAAGAAGATAAGTAGTCACTAAAAAAAACAAACAAAAACCCCAAATCCCACCACTGTAGAGTTGATTCCAAATGAAATGTCTTAAAATGTGTCATTTTAAGAAGACACACTGGCACTGACATCGGATGGCTTTGCTGTTCCTCCAAAGAAGAGAAGCAGTTTGGAGCAGTGCACGTGAGTTTTGTGACGGATGAATGAGACTTGGTTCCATGCTTTCTGTTGTTATTGTTGTTAAGTGCCCTGGAGTCGATTCTAACTCATAGTAACCCAATATAGGGTTTCCAAGGAGTGGCTGGTGGGTTTGAACTGTTGACCTTGCAATTAGCAGTCCAGTATTTATCCTACAATGCCACACCAGTACCTCTGGTTCCATGCTTTAGGAAACTTACAGTCTTGAAAGGATAATAAAATATAAGTAAATTGTTACTTAATTTATAAATTACTCTAAACACTGTATACTAAAAACAAAATGAATGTAATTTTGTGGAAAGGACTAGTTAAAATGCAGTAGAAACTGTGGACAGATTGATTCCGTGTCATCAGAAAGATACAGCATAGCACAGCAGCCTGACTTATTATAGGTCTTCAGGAAGCTTTCCAGAAAAGGAGGACATTATAATAAGTCTCTGAAGACTTGTGAAGCAGAGTTGGCTATCTAGTTAGGAGGAAGAGTGTGAATAAAATGCACAGAATGGGAGTCATCTAAGATCCATTCTAATAAGAGTTTGGGTCTAGTAGAGTTTGGTAAAAGCATTCATTCTGTACCAAGGAGAAGACGCTGGACAGTAGGTAGAACCTTGTCACAGGAGGCAATACAGCCTTGAAAGGTTTATGAGCAAGAGATTAATATTATCAGAGCTGGGCATTTAGGAGAAATCACGGCAGCTTTGTTTAGTATGAATTGAAAGAAAAAAGAGATATAGGCAGGGAGAACAGTTGGAAGTGTATTGTTAAGCCATATAATTTCTACAATGATAACTTGCTGATTATCACTATAGTCTTCAGAGATTTAATGATACATGAGGTTTAAGATCTGCAAAGAACGTTCATAGAACAAGAAAATCTTCAAAAATGACCTTCGATGTTCTCCCATGTAAACTATCAGTTCACACACACACACACACAAAAGACATTAGAACAAAGTACCAAGTCCTGCCAGCTATCTCTATTCCCTTTTTCCCCTAGTCTCTTAAATAAGAACCAGCAAGTGTCTAGGAAACATGTGATTTCTTTGTTTTACCCTTAGTTTACAGTTAGCAAAAGATAGGAAGTATAATTCTAAGAGATTTGGTTATAAGCTTCAGAGTTTCTAACTGTAATACAGAATTACTATGGCACTGTATGATAAACACAGGACTACTAACCCCAAGTTCAGTGGTTCAAAATCACCAACAGCTCTGTGGGGGAAAGGCTGAGGAAGTAAGTCTATCTGCTCCCATACATACATGGTTACTATGACTCAGAATAAACTTGGTGACAGACAGAGAGTTGCATTTTTGTTTTGGTTTAATTGAGGTTTACTGGTTATCCACTAGCTACAAAATTCATTTGGGGAAACCTTAGTCATTTATCTCCAAAAGACTTAGAGATATTCCACTCAGTATCAGTAAACCTGGTGTGGTGCTGTAGGATAATCACTGGGCCACAAGGTCAGTTTGAATCGCAAGGTCGGCAGTTCAAAACCACCAGCTGCTCCTTAGAAATGCTATGCAGGGTCACTGTGAGTTGGAACGGAATCGATGGCACTTAACAACAACAAATCAGCAATCTTCTGTATGTGGGTATGTGCACTAGAGCTAATTTAGTAAAAATAAGTAAATTGTTTAATCAATAAATTTTCTCTTCATAAAATGAAGAAAAAGATAGCTTTATTAATTCCTGATTCATTATCATCTATTCTAATAACTTAAGTTACCTGCTGAATTAAACAGAAAAATGCCTTTTAATCACTAAAATGCTACTCCCTGTACATATTGGAAAATTGCAACAAGGAGGCCTCTTTCTAACTTCATACTTAAATTAGATCAAAGACGATATTAGTTATAAAGTAACACATAAATCAGGTCATATATATATGGAACTGTGGGCCTCATGATTCCTTCAGGACAAAGGTTGCTAATTCAATAATTTAGATTTAGGCAAAACCCTTTATTGTACACCTGGGAAAAGGAGTTCCAGAGATGTGAGGTGATTTGCTTATGGTTCACATGACTACTAAATTATTGAATTCTACCAAAGATCATCCATTTGGGATCTTGCATATTTATTGTCTCATTATGATTTAATTATTTTATTTCTTCCATTTTCGTTATAAAATAGTTCCTCCTCTTGAATTACATAGGAAGGAATTTGGGGTCAGGACTGTGATACTCACTTTGAGAAAGAACAGCATTCACAACGTTTCACCTCATTTTCTAGCCTGCAGATTTCGAGAATCTGTTATCAGTAGTGTATTGTTTCCATTATGACTGTAACCAAGACGTCAGTTCTCTCTTGTTCTCTTCTTTGAACTCTGCTATAGAATTAACATGTACAGCAGCAGTGTGGACTTTGCTGAAGACTGTGAAAAGGAGAGAGAAGAGAGTTTACACTATACATTGAACACCATTCTGCTTGGAATCCCAAGTTCAGGCATTTCTCTTCTCAGTCTCCCTTCTATTGCTCAACCACAAATGGTCTTTCTCTTTTATCCTTTTGAATCAATGGAAAGGTTATCATCTTTTCTTGTTCCCACAGTTCAATTCTGTAGAAATGTCCACTGGTGTTCAGAGAGAAAAGAAAGGAAAGACTGAACCATTAACAAACTCACCACCTTAGGAAGCAAGGTAAGAATCTCTTCTTGCACTTTAGCTTACACTTTGAATTCTTGTTTCCACATTAATAACTTATCAAGGCATTTCCACAGAAATTGTAGAAACACTCTATGAGGCAGAAATCCTATTTCTTACTCATTATTGGGGTGATATATGAGTAAAGAAGATGATACACCTCATAGGATTGACTGAAAACACCATGTGAATGTGTGGAAGGGAAGGGAATAGAAGAATAAGCTAAGTGCCTCTGTGTACCCTTCTATGTTCAAGGTTGATTGCCTAAGACCATCTGACTCATTCAACAGTAGCTAACACAAGCAAAAATGTAAAGGACTGGTTTTTGGTTACGACATATGACTCTTGAAACCCAAATAGTTCTTATTGTTAAGCCTGAGATAAAAATAAATAAATAAAAGGAATGTAATTAGCATTAGGAATAGAGCTGTAAATAGAAAAAACATTAATCAACAAGCAAGTTGTCCTCCCTGCGGATCAGCTTGCAAGACATGCATCTCTTTAGAGATGATGGAAAATATATATTTTGGGGAAAATGTTAGCAAAACACTGCCAAGGGAAGTAAACATAACATATATAAGACTTTTCAGATAATGATTGCATTTCTCAATTCCTCTTATTATTCATGTATCATTTTAAAGTACATTGTTTCCATTTTTTAAAAAAAGATTCTTCTCACCATTAAACCTTCAGAAAAATTCTTGAAGGAGCCTTACTAAAGGAGTACTGTTATATTAGGATGCTAAAATCCTTTAATAATTCTTTGGATAATTCCTAAATTACTCTAAGAACTGTACCCTTGGAAATAAATCCTAAGAACAAAATGAACATGGTTTTGTTGGAAGGACCAGTTAAAGAAAACAGACATCTTAAAATGTAGTAGGAAAGTGCCGAAAGCTTTTTAGACAACCATTAGCTATCCTTATGCAGGAATAGATTAAAATGTCGGAAAGAAATGGAAATGTTAAATGCTCTAATTTTGTGTCAAGTATGTAATTTCTTTTTTGTTTTGTTTTATATCCAACCACTTCAAACCTACAAAATAATACGGCACAGATTTCTTTTTGTTGGTCCTATAATACTTCCCCTGGAACAATTATGCATGCATTTCGGGGACTGTCACAGCCAAACTGATGTCTTCCCTTGGGTCCAAGAGGAACAATTGCTCTTCCCCATGGGGTGGCTCTAAAAGCTGAATCTAAAAGCCAAGCCCAATTGATGAATGGCACAAAACTCTCTGGAGTGTACCACCCTTTGTGGATGGGGCAGGAAGGCTGCTCATTTGGGCCAAAACACCATCTCCCAAACAGTCAACGGCAAATTGTGTGTGATTGCAGCAGAGCCCCATAATAACCAAAGAAGGGAACCAAAGACATTTTTTGAAATTAGTGAAAAACATGGTGTTAGGTTTTGTGTATTTGTTTGTTTTGATCCCATAAGGGACTTACTTTTTGTTTATTTTTAAATTGTTCTTTTCTAGGCTTTCATGCTACTGAATGAATAAAGCTTGCCATTCTATTTGCAAACCAAGTAACATAAAGTATATTTTTACATTTCAAATCCACACAATATGACTTCAGATCTACTGGTTGTGGTAGGTGCTGTCGAGTTGGTCCCCACTCAGTGTGACCCCATGTAAAACGTAAGAAAACACTGCCTAGTCCCGTGCTAGCCTCACAATCACTACCATGTTTGATCCAATTGTTGTAAATCATCTCAGTGAGGGTCTTCCTCTTTTTCACGGACCCTCTACTTTACCAAGCATGATGGCCTTCTCCAGGGACTGGTACCTCCTAGTAATATGTCTAAAGTACATGAGACAAAATCTCACCATCCTCACTTCTAAAGAGCATTGTGGCTATACTGCTTCCAAGACAGATTTGTTACTTCTTCTGACAGTCCATAAGGAGCTCTGGTAGCGTAGTGGTTACGAATCGGGCTGCGAACCACAAGGTCAGCAGTTCGAAACTACCAGCTGTTCTGCGGAAGAAAGATGAGGCTTTCTGCTCCCGTAAAGATTTACAGCCTCGGAAACGCTGTACAGGGTCGCTATGAGTCGAAACCGACTCCACGGCACATAACAACAACAACAACTGATAGTCCATGATATAGCCAACATTCTTCACCAACACCATAATTCAAACGTAAAAATTCTTCGACAGTCTTCTTTCCTTTAGAACAATAAAACATGTTAAAAAATTAATATTTTATATTAATTTGTTTCCTAGATTTCCTCTTCTTTTCCTACTTTTGAATTGTCTTGTCTCCCTTCTTTTCTTTCTTCCTCATAGATTTCAAACTTAGAGGGAATACCTGGACCTTAGAGTCAGGAATTAAAATGCATGCTTGGCTACTAGCTATATGATTTCTGGAAAATTATGTAATCTTTCAGAAATTCAACTTCTTATCTAGTAAATGGAACTAATCTCAGAGCACTTGGAAAGATTGTCAATTCGAAGGTTAAATACAGTCCTATAGGGGCTGTGTGACATAGTGGTCAGGAACAGGGATGTAGAAGCCAGCAGTCTGAGGTTGACTCCCTAGTCAACCTCTGCTTTTCGTGGCAGATGCTCACAAGTGGGTTCCAACTCATAGTGAACCTACGTACATGTGGATGAAACACTGCTTGATCCGGCACCATCCTCACAATTGGCCTTCATTTCTCTGTGCTTCATTTTCCTCACATACAACATACAAACAAAAACAGTACCTATCTCGTCTGATTATTGGGAGGCTTAAATAACTTCGACATGTAACATGCATTAGACAATTCCTGCATACAATAAACCTGCCAGCTCAGGGAACTCTCCAATGACCCATCCAGCTCCAAAGCTCAACTTATTTCCCACCCTGAGAGAAGGTGCCGTGTTCTCTAGAGTTTATGACTGGGTGGTGATACAAGTGACATAGTGGGCTAAGCACTGGGCTGCTAACTGAAAGGTTGGTTGATTCAAACCCATCAGCTGCTTCATGGGAGAACGATGTGCCAGTCTGCTTCTGTAAAGATTTATAGCCTTGTAAATAAACCCTGTGGGCAGTTCTCTATCCTGTATGGTCACTATGAGTTGGAATCCACTCAGCAGAAGTGGATTGGGTGGGAGTGAGAGCTGTAGACTTCATTTTCTTTTTGCTTTGGGCCTAATATGACATAAATTTTTCATCTCAGTGATTATTCTTCCCTCCCTGTAATAACGGACTCCTGGTGTGGGGTTGTGGGTTAATGCGTTGGACCACAAGGTCAGTTTGAACGGCAAGGTTGGCCGGTTCAAGCTCCTTGGAAACCCTGTATAGGGTTGCTCTGGGTCGGAACTGACTCGAAGGCACTTAACAACAATAACAATATAACAGAACTCCAGGACCTCAAAGCTGACATCTCTGCATAAAACAAGGATTTAATAGAATGTTGTCGAGATTAAAGCAGAACTCTAAATACCTGATCACTGGCTTCCCTTCACCAGCTCTGACTGGAAGTGGGAAGAGGCATACCAAGGTTACCGTTGACTCCTGGACCTTCCTATTCCATTCACATAGGACACTAGCCTGAACACTATAACTTCAAACCTATGTCCTTACCGACTGCCATTGTGTCAGTTGTGATTCATGGTGCCCCTACAGGACATTGTAAAGCGGCCTCATAGGACTTTTTTTTTTTTTTTTCAAATGTTTTATTGTGAATTATGTGATAGTTTACATGGGAGAATATTAGCATTACATTCATCCTATGGTATATCGGGTATATTGTTTCATTGCCATGGTTACAATCCCGTTCATGCATCATCAGCCAACCAAGTCTGCCCGCCTCCTCCCACCCCCAACTCCCGGTCCTCAGTACACAGCCCCTCCCCCTCTTTGTGTCTAAAGTCCCCAGTCGCTCCATCACTCCACGTCATGGTCTCTGCCTCCATCTCTGGCATCAATGCTTCTCTGGGTAGGGTCCCGCTCTCAGTCAATAGAACTTTTGAGGTTGTAAATCTTTACAAACACAGATTGCACCATCTTTCTCCCACAGAGCAACTGGTGGGTTTGAACCAACTCACCTTTTGGTTAGCAGCCTGATGCTTAATCCAGTGTACCACCAGAGTCCTAAGTATCTTGTTTGTTGTTGTTGTTGTTAAGTGCCGTCGAGTCAGTTCCGATTCATAGTGACCCTCTATAGGGTTTCCGAAGACCGGCTGGTGTTTTAGCAATCCAGAAATAATCTTTTACAAATGTCCTATAATACCTTTAGCTACCACCGTCATCCAAGACCCTCCCTTAGATGTACAGATAAATTCTTGCTACAGAAAATAATATTCCCTTCAAGTCACCAATTAACCAACTATTTAGCGAAATAATTTGCTGTATTCACAGTATTTTACATAGGCTCCACTTTATTCATTCTCTTAATAACAACATCCACGCATTCGTTAGGAGCTCTGGTTACATAGTGGTTACAAGTCCGGCTGCTAATCTCACGTCCAGAGGTTCCAGGAGAAAGATGAGGCTTTCTGCTCCTGTAAAGATTTACAGCCTCAGAAACCCTATACATGGTCACTGTAAGTCAGAACCAACTCCACGGCACATTACCATGCACTCATTTAAAAGTTTAATATTAAATGTTAAAATATAGGTGTTTAGTCTATAAGATTCTTAAAGATTTTGCAATTTTTGGTATTTCATCAGCATATTGGACAGGTTATATTGGGCAACATAAGATTTTTCTTATGATGTCATTGTTAAGTGCTATCTTACTTATCTAATGCTGCTATAAAAGAAATACCACACATGGATGGCTTTAACAAAGAGAAGTTTAGTCTCTCACATTTTGGGAGAGTACCAGCTTTGGGAAAATGTCCTTTTCTCCTTTCAGCCTCAGTAGGCCCCGCATTCCTTGGAGATCTCCATGTGTCTTGCCACTGATCATTCACTGGCTCTTAGGAGCTTCGCAGTGCAGGGACCCCAAATCCAAAGAACACGCTCTACTCCTGGTCTTCTTTCTTGGTGGTAGTGGGTCCCCTTTCCTCTGCTCAGGTCTCTCTTCCTTTGTCTCTTGAGACATAAAAATTGTTGCATGCCACATCCTTAGGAATCTCCTGTACATTGGATCAGGTTCATGGTGGGATTGAGCTCTGGTACGGCACTGTAGAACTGGACTACTAATAGCAAGGTCGGCAGTTCAAACCCACCAGCTGCTCTTGAAAACCCTGTACAGAGCCGCTATGAATAAGAAACGATCTGATGGCAAATAACAACAACATCCCACCCTTAGGCCCCATGTCGGTTTATCACATCTGATCACAACACGAGGGATCGTCATGTTACTGTCAAACCACTGAGAATCATGGTCCAGTCAAGCTGAGACATATTTTGGGGTGCCATCCAGTTGGTTCTAACTTACAGCAAGCCAATGTATAACAGAACACAATGCTGCCCTGTCCTGCATACCGCTCTAGCAGAATCTCAGAATCTTTGCAATACTTGAGGCCATTGTTACAGTTACTCTGTCAATCCGTCTGTGACAGCTTTGCATTTTAACACTTTCAAGAGGACTTCTGCAAGTAGTTTTGCCCAATGCAATACACAATTTGATTTCTTGAATGCTGCTTCCATGGGAGTTGATTGTTGATTCAAGTAAGTGAGATACTAGACAATTTCAATTATTTCCTCTGTTTATCATAAAGTTGCTCTTATTGGGCCAGTTGTGAGAGTTTTTGTTTTCTTTATGTTTAGGTATAATGTGTACTGAAGGTTGTAACCTTTGATCTTCATCAATAAGTACTTCAAGTCCTTTTCACTTTCAGTTGTGTCCTCTGCGTATCAAAAGTTGTTAATGAGGCTTCCTCTAATCCTGATGCCATATTCTTTGTATAATACAGTGTTTCATATTATTTACTCAGTATACAAATCAAATATGTGTTGTGAAAGGATAGCGCCCTGCTGTATACCTTTTCTGATATTTAAACCACACAACATCTCCTTGTTCTGTTTGAATGCCTGCCTCTTAGTCTTTGTATAAATTCTCTATGCACACTGGAATTCCCATGCTTCGAAATGTTATCCATAATTTTTTATGACGCACACAGTTAAATGCTTTTGCGTAGTCAATTAAACAAGATCATTCTTCTGGTACACTCTATTTTCAACCAAGATCCATCTGACATCAGCAATGATATCCTTTGTTCTACATCCTCTTCTGAATCCAGCTTGAATTTCTGGCAGTTCCTTATCGATATGCACTTTTTAATTATCTTCAAAAAAATTTTCCTTGACAGTGATATTAGTATTATATCATTTATGCATATATTAAATATTAGATCATCTTTTATCTTTTGGTTTTTAGAATGGCAACGAATATGGACCTGCTTCAATCAGTTGGCCAGATAGTTGCCTTCCAAATTTCTTGGCATTGATAGTTGAGAGCTTCCAGCATCGCATCTGTTTGTTGAAGTATTTTAATAGGAATTTCATCAATTTTGGGAGCATTGTTTTTCACCCAGTGCCCCTAGAGCAGCTTGGAATTTTTCCTTCAATACCATCAATTCTTGATCAAATGTTACCTCCTGAAATGGTTGAATGTCAACCACTTCTTTTTATTTCAGCAACTCTGTATTCCTTCCATCTTTTTTTTTTTTTATGCTTCCTGTATCAGATTAATTTTTTTTGCCCCAAGAATCTTTCAATACTGCATCTCAAGGCTTGAGTATTCTCTACAGTTCTTTCAACTTGAGAAACGCAAAGTGTGCTCTTCCCATTTGGTTTTCTAACTCCAGGTCATTGTCCATTTCATTATGATACTTTACTATCTTCTGCTCAGCTCTTTATTTACTTCATCATTTCTTCCAGCTGTGTTAGCTACTTCACATTTTTGTCTATTCTTTCTTTCTTGTCTTTTAAATGACCTATTGCTGTCTTCATGTAAGATGTTCTTGACATCATCCCACAACTCTTCTGGTCTTCAGTCATTAGTTTCTAATGCATCCAATCTATATTCTTTAGATAATTTATAAATCAGGTGAGATACACTCAAGGTTGAGATTAATTTTCTTTGGCTTCAACTTGAACTTGCATGTGAGCAAGATGATCTTTTTGCAGTCTGCCCCTGGTCTTGTTTTGATTGATGATAGTGAGTGTTTTCATCATCTCTTTCCACAGATATAGTCAATTTGATTTCTGTGTATTCTATCTGGTGAAGTCCACATTTATAGCATCATTTATGTTTTTTGAAAGGAAAAATTTTTTTAAGTAAAACAAATAAGTCATTGGTCTTATTCTATCATTCAGTCTTCAGCATTGTTTCTATCACCAAAGTCATGTTTTCCAACTACTGATTTTTCTTTGTTTCTAACTTTCCCATTCCAATCACCAGTAATTGTCAAGGTAACTTGATTGCATGTTTGATCAATTTCAGACTACAGAAGTTGGTAAAAACATTCAATTTCTTAATCTTTGGCATTATTGGTTCATGTGTAAACTTAAATAATAGTCATATTAACTGGTCTTCCTTTGTTGGTGGTGTTAAGTTCTGTCAGTTGAATCAGTTCTGACCCATGGTGACACTGTATAGGGTTTCAGAGACTGTAAATCTTTGCAGAAGCAACTGATGGGCTCAAACCACTGGCCTGTGGTTAGTAGTCCAGTGCTTAGACTACAGAGCTACAGTACTCCCGGTCTTCCTTTAGGCGTATGTATGGTTACTATCCTATTATTGACAGCATTGTACTTCAGAATAGATCTTGAAATTTGTTTGAATGTTCTTTCTGATGAAGACTGAATGACAGAATAAGACCAATGACTTATTTGTTTTACTTAAAAATTTTTTTCCTTTCAAATAGAAAGACTATTTCTAGTCATTTTGTCATTTCTGACATAGTAAACCAGATGATTGTCCATATCAAAATAGCAAATACCAGTCCACTTTAGGTCATTAATGCCTAGGATAGCAGTCTTCAAGCATTCAGTTTCATTTTTGATGACTTCCAATTTTCCTTGACTCATACTTCATACATTCCACATTCCAATTACTAATGGGTGTTTACAGTTATTTCTTCTCATTTTGAGTTGTGCACAGCATATAAGGGTCTTGAAAGCTTTACTCCATTGTTAAGGTAATTTCTGTTTTGAGGAGACTGTTGAGTACCTTCCAGCCGGAGGTGCTCATCTTCCAACACTATCTCAGACAATATTCTGTTGCTCTCCATAGAGTTATACTGGATAATTTAGGGGGCAGCAGGGGAGGTAGATTGTCAGGGACTATTTCCTAGTCTGTTCCTACCTGTGAAATCCACTGAAACTTGTCCATCATGGGTGAGCCTTCTGATATCTGAAATTTTGGTAGCATAGATTCTAGTATCAAAGCAATACACAAATCATCGCAATATGACAGACCAACAAACAGATAGGTGGTAGCCTTTTTGTTCGCTTCCTTAAAATAATTTTAAAGTTAGTCAAACTTCAGCTTACTTTGATCCATGTTAGTTGTAAGCTAAATTTTTATGAGGGTAAGTAAAACATTATTCACACTCAGTTTATATTAAAATGCCCGTCCATGTCCACGGCTGATGACAACACTGAGCATGCATGTGAAATGTTGCTCCGAATAGATGAGTGACAGTGGAAGGCTATCAGGAAAAGTGTTCAACAATAACAGTGCTCATTGCAATGAGATGAAGAATTGAAGCCTAAACTTCAGATTAAACACAAAGGACTGCTATCCAAGGGCGTTGTGATCTTGCATGACAGTGCATGTCCACACACCTCTGTCCACACTGTTGTCACTCTGCTAAACTCCATTTTGAGGTGTTAAAGCATCCTCCCTATAGTCCTGATCTTGCTCCACTGAACTATCACCTGTTTGGTCCCTCTTTGATGATGAAGAGTCACCCCTGATGTAAAAGTGAAGACAGCGGTACATTTGTGGCTTGAAGCTAAGCCTAAAACCTTTTTAAAATAAGGGATATGAAAGGTTGTTGACAGATGGACAAAGTATACTGAAAAGCAAGCAGATTATGTAGAAAAATATTTTTTTCTTTTCTAAAAGTTGATTAAATAAATTCTACCACCAGAGTGAGGATAATTTTTGACTCAGTCTCATATAAACCAAAAAAAGAAACCCAAAATTTGTTGCTATAGATCTGAGTCAGACTTATAGAGTAGGACTGTTCACAGGTTTTTTCCTGACAATACTTTATTATTTTATTTTGCTTTTTGACTTTCCCATCATTCAAGTTAATATGTGTCTCCCCTCTGGTTATTGATTCTTAATAGAATTCATAAATCAAAAGTTCTTGAGGTCAAGTTTGTAAAATCTGACCTTTGCGCTATCTGATGACACAATCTCCAGCAGATCATTGTACAATTCTGAGGAAGTTGTGTTACCTGAATAATGTGTTGCAGGATGGAAGGGGTGGGGTGAATGAAATGAAGACTGAACATTTAAGTAAATGACTAATTTAATCTCATTATAACCTGGAGCTAATAGGTTGTATCTCATACCAGCACTGAAACACATTTCCTCTCCAAGGAAGTTGAGTAAGAATGTAGAACCAGAATGACAATGGTGATGTATGATTACCCGGATCTGAGCCAGTGAGTGGAGTCAGCTGCAAGGTTGTGTTTTTGGAGGGAAGTGTATAGAAGAGAGTTAATATCAGCAGTAAAGTAGGTGTGGCCATTCCAGAGCCCTGTGTTAAATTATTCATCCTTGAGATGGCTTCATCAAGCCAAACTAAGCATCCAAAAGTTAATAACCTTATCACAAACACACAAATTTGTAATTGTCAATAATTGTCATCATTTGACACAGACCTCCTAGAAAGCTTTCTAACTCAAGTTCTATCTATCATATCAATAAACATAATAATCATAATTGTGATCAATCTCTGATAAAAATGCCAAAATTCACTGTTTATGGATGCTCTCAGGGTATTTTACCCTGTCTTTGTTTTGAAGTCTATAGAGTGTGCTGGAACATTGGTTTGGCCAAGGTTACTTCCTCTTTCAGCCTGGCTTGGCTTAACTCCTGAGTGATTTAAGACCTGATTTGGAACAAAGTGTGGGAGTTGGACTTGATGTGGAAGTAAGAATCAGATAAATAATCCTTGCCATGTGGAGACCTAAGCAGAAATGAGTCAGCTGACCCACAGGGAATGTTCTTTGTAGACTCTGTCCCACTGATTCCAATTTACTTCAAATGACCCACTTCATTCTCTTAAGAAGTAATGAGGAAAACTGTGTCCTAGAAATATTATTCTCGATATCCTAAATCCCTAGTTCATGAAGAAAGATATAAGAGATTATAGTATTGAAGGCTCTTTCTCTTTAGGAATTCCCCACTTGCGAAAACAGAGGGTGTCAGGATCCATGTGAGACGTCCATGTGTTTGGGTGCCTGGGAATGTGTGGTTTTACTTGCAAAGTTGAATAAAGAGCCCTCTCCATTGCGTAGTGGTTAGGAGTTGGGTTGCTAATCTCATGGTCAGCAGTTTGAAACTATCAGTGGTTCCATGGGAGAAAGATGAGGATTTCTGGCATCCATAAAGATTTGCAGCCTCGGAAACCCCATACAGGGTCGCTTGTAAATGGGAACCGACTCCACTGCACACCACCACCACCACCACCGTTACAGTCCTGGTGTGGCGCTTCAGGATAATGTGCTACACCACAAGATCAGTTTGAACCCCAAGGTCAGTGGTTCAAATCCACCAGCCTCGGAAACCCTATACAGGTCTCTATGAGTTGGAACTGACTCAATGGCACTCAACAACAACATCTTTGGTGCAACCAGCTGAGTTTTTATAAAACACAAATCAGAATATGTCACTTCCTTCTTAAATTTTTGCTGAGTCCCTGGGATCTTCTAAGTCTAGAATCCTATCACCTGCAAATAGAGTTTTACCTCTTCTTTGCCAATTTGGATGCCTTTAATTTCCTTTTCTTGTCTTATTGCATCATAAAGGACATCCTTATCTGGTTCCTGTTCACAAGAAGAATGGTTTCAATTTCCCTCCACTGAAAGTGATGTTGGCATTGGTTTTATATATAGACTCTGCTGCGAACCTTAAGGTCAGTGGTTCGAAACTACCAGCCGCTTCGCGGGAGAAAGATGAGGCTTTCTACTCCCGTAAGGATTTACACCCTCGGAAACCCTATACAGGGTCGCTATGGGTCGGAACCAACTCGACGGCACTTAACAACAACAACAATATATTCTCTTAATGTTGAGAAAATTCCTTTTATTCTTATTTTGTTGAGTATTTTAAATAGGAATAATTGTTGGATTTTGTCAAATGCCTTTTCTGTATCAGTTGATTTAATCATGTATTTCTTTCCTTTGTTTTATTTATGTGGTGAATTACATTGTCTTTCTAATATTGAACCATACTTGCATACCTGGTTTTAATCTCACTTAGTCATGATTTTTTTTGTTTTTGTTTTTAATGTATTGTTGGATTCTATTGGCTAGAATATTGTTTAGGATGTTCATGAAGGATTGTTGTTGTTAGGTGCCATCAAGTCACTACCGACTCATAGCGACCTTATGCACAGCAGAACGAAACACTGCCTAATCCTGGGCCAACCTCACTACTGTTGCCATGCTTAAGTCCATCGATGCCACTTGGCCAATCCATCTCATTGGGGATCTTCCTCTTTTTCTTTGACCCTCCACCTTACCAAACATGATATGTTCCAATTTTCAATGAATGTTTATAGCTTTTTGTCTTCATTTTGAGTTGTGCCCCATCAGTAGATGAAGGCTTTTCTCCCATGGGCCTTTACTCCATTTGTGTCATCATGATCAACTCTACTGTGAGGAGGCAGCTCTTCCCCAGTAGCATTTTTATTGCCTTCCAACCTGAAGGGCTTATTTTCCGGCACTATATCTGACAGTGTTTCTCTGTTCATGAAGGATATTAGTATATAATTTTCTTTTTTAGCGATGCCTTTGCCTGGTTTTGGCATCAGATTAGGGTTATGATTACTTCATAGAATCGTTTTGGGGGTTACTCATTCTTTTCTATATTTTGCAATAATTTGAGTAAAATTGATGTCAGCTCCTCTTGGAATGTAAGGTAGAATTCTCTAGTAAAACCACCTGAGCATGTAATTATTTTTGTTGGGAGTCTTTGAATGACTTGATTAATTTCTTCTTTGTTATTGTTG
>NW_006408587.1:7326523-7348057 GCF_000296735.1 Chrysochloris asiatica
TAGAACCCAGCTTCTCGTATTATTTGCTCAGCATACAGGTTGAATAAGTATGGTGAAAGAATACAACCCTGTCTCAAACCTTTCCCAATTTTAAAGCATTCAGTGTTCCCATGTTCTGTTTGAACAACTGCTTCTTGGTCTAGGTACAGATTTCTTAGAAGTACAATTAAGTGTTCTTTGTTATAGGTTGTTTAATTTTTCTTCTTCAGTCTCTATTAATTTAGGTGAGTCATGTATTTCTAGAGATTTTTCCAAAGACTTCAATTTGGTTGGATCCAAAATCAGTGCTCATGGAAGCAGCAGTCAAGAAATCAAATGATGGATTGCATTAGGCAAATTTGCAGCCAAAGACCTCTATAAGCGTTCAAGTGCTAAGATGACAGTTTGAAGACTAAATAAAGTGCACTTGACCTAAGTCATGGTATTTTCAACCACCTCAGATCCATGTGAAAGTTGGACAATGAATAAGGAAGACAATAGAAGAATCAATGCACTTGAACACAATGAACTTGCTGGTGAGGCATATTGAAAGTATCTGTGGACTACCAGAATGGAAGGCTCTATCTTGGAGGAAGTTTGGCCTGAATGTTCACTAGAGGCAAGAATGGCGAGGCTTCATTCTCTTTTACTTTGGACATGTTGTCAGGAGGGCCCATTCCCTGAAGAAGGACATCATACTCTGAAAGGTGGAGCATCAGCGAAAGGGAGGATGACCCACAATGAGATGGATTGATACAGTGGAAGCCATAATGGGTTCACACAACACAACATTTGTGAGGATGGTGTAGGACCAGGCAGTGTTTCGTTCTGTTGTGAATAGGATTGATATGAGTTGGAGCCAACACAAGGCAATCTAATAACAACAACAGGTCACTTCTTACCTTTCCAGACCCTTCCCTCACTGTGGATCTCATGTGTTGTTGTTGTTAAGGGCCATTGAGTTGGTTTCAACACACAGGGACCCTGTATAGGGTTTCTGAGGAGCAGCTGGTAGGTTTGAACCATTGATGTTAGCAATGTTAGCAGTCCATTGCTTATCTTAGAGTGTCACACTAGGACTCCAGGATCTCATCTACTGATTCTTTATGGCTATGGTTGGCAGACCCTAGCCAAGCAGCCAAATCTGGCCTGCACACAAAAGACCATGAGATAAAATGGTTTTTACATTTTTGAATGGTTGCATATCATATGATAATATAAGTACCGACACAATATCTTCAATGTTGCTTCTTAGTCTGCAAGGCCTAAAATATTCACTATCTGGACTTTTTCAGGAGGGTTTACTGATGCCTGCTATATGCTATTAAAATGCTTTTTGCTGTACAATTCTCTCACACACACTGCTGTTGCTCACCACCAAGGTGATGTTCAAGTCATTTCTGCTACTTATAATTGCCTCTTCCACAATTATTAAGCAATATCAGTATGCCAGAGGCTTTGAAATATAAATTAAATGAAATACAGACCCCATCTTTCAGAATTCACAGCCTAATTGGGAGACATGCACATATGCCAGTGTAAAGGTAAAGGCTTGACTGGTAAAGGCTCAATCAAGTTAAACATGGACTGGGACTTCAGGCAAGTTTTCCTGGAGGAGGTAGTGTATTGGTGGTGGTGGTGGTTATGTGCTGTGGAGTCGGTTCCAATTCATAGCGACCCTGTATAGGGTTTCTGAAGCTGTAAATCTTTATGGGAGCAGAAAGCCTCATCTTTCTCCCACGAAACCGCTGGTAGTTTTGAACTGCTGACTGTGAGATTAGCAGCCCGATTCGTAACCACTACACTACCAAAGTACCTTAGGTAGTGCATTAACTGCATTTTAAAGAAAGAACAGGAGTTTGCAAAGTTAAAAGGGTATTTGATCATGGACTTTCTAGGATGATGAACTGCATTTAAAGCCACAGACATGTCAAGACCTTCATATCAGAAGAAGGCTCTGAGGGGTTACTGAAGGATTTTTAACAGAGAATGGCAGAGTAATGGTTGCACTATATAAAGATGGTATGGGTGGCAAGGAGAGGACCGGACAAGATTTGCACAGAGAGACCAGGTCAGAAGTGGTTTTACTAGTTGAGAAGTCATGATACATAAAGTAAGGCAGTGTTCTGAGTGGCAGCCAGGAATTTAGTGGCAAAAGGTGCACTTAGATTTCAGAGGGAGTTTAATGAATCCTCAGTGACAGATGAGTTATTGAAAGCAGCTGTGAAAGAAGGAAAAGCTTACAGGTGCCTATAGATGTTGGTTTCTGATTAACGAGGAGATGCTAGAACCAGCATCTGAGCTGTGGAATGCAGATGGGGTGTGAAGGGGGAATGAGGTGCTAGGTCTGTTGTACAGAGCTCCATCACATCTTTCAGGAAGCCCTTGGACTGAATTGGGGCCCTATTTTGTATCCTCATAGAATTGTTTAACTCCAGCACTGCCGGTTAATGTGCTGGACTGCAAAGTCAGTTTGAACAGTAAGGCTGGTGGTTCAAGCTCACCAGCTACCCCTTGGAAACCCTATACAGGGTCGCTATGGGTTGGAACCAACTTGAGGCACTTAACAACAACAATCATAACATTGGAGTCCTGATGTGGCACTGTGGGTTAATGCGCTGGGCTCCAAAGTCATTTTGAATAGCAAGGTCAGCAGTTCAAGCTCACCAGCCACTCCTTGGAAACCCGATACAGGATTGCTATGAGTTGGAACCAACTCAGTGGCACTTAACAACAACATCATAACATTTACCAAATGACTCTAAAATGATTTGTTTACGAATCTGTTTTGGGGGTGTTTTTTTCTCCTCACTGATGGCATGAGTTCATTGTTGTTGCTGTTAGGTCCGACAGAACGAAACACCACCTAGTCCTGCACTATCCTCACAGTTGCTGCCATGCTTGAGCCCTTTGTTGCTGCCACTGTGCCTATCCATCTCACTGGGGTTCTATATCTTTTTTGCTGACCCTCAACTTTACCAAGCACGATGTCATCTTCCAGGGACTGGTTCCTCCTGATAATACGTCCAAAGTATGAGAGACGAAGTCTGGCCATCTTGACTTCTAAGGAGCGTCCTGGTTATACTTCTTCCAACACAGATTTGTTTGTTCTTCTGGCAGTCTGTGGTACCTTTAATACTCTTCTCCAACACCACTAATTGCATCAAATGCATCCATTTTTCTACTGTCTTCCTTATTCATTGCCCAACTTCCACATGCATATGAGACTATTGAAAATGCCATGTCTAATTTACCTTTATGTTGCTAGGACCTAGCACAATGTCCAGGTGCTCAAGAGTATGTTTACTCTAAAGACATTTTCTACATATCCCACTGCATTTCTAAAAGAAAAACAAGTTTTATTCTTCCAGGAAAAGTCTTCTAATGCCTAAAGAATAAACAAGCCAGAGAAAGATTGTGCTGCATTCTCCCTGTCCCTTAAAATGATATCATGGTGTACACACACACAAAGACTCTGGAAAATAAATCATACTTCATGAAATTTAACTCTCTGTAAATCCACACCCAACAGGAGAGGGTGTGAGTCTTCTTTTTCATGGGTCTTGTACCAGTTGTCCAAGATTCACAGCTTAATTCTGTCTGCCTCAGCCAGAGTTTTACTGTGATACCTTAAGACCTGGAGTGAAGAAGCTGGAGCTACCTTCTAACTCTTGCCCAACTTCAATGCATTACCAAAGGCAGAGAAATATAATGAAAGGGAGAAGGAGAGAAATGATTAGTTATAGTGCTTTGAATAGCTAGATAAATATTGACTAAGAGTGCCTATGAAAAAGAAGCATTCAGATCTGCCTGGAAAAATTAGCTTCCCTCATCCCTTCCCTCCCCCTACTGTTGAGCAGCTCTGCTGTGAGAATCTGGCTCCCGTTCTTTCTCTCAGTGGGAGCTGCCATCTTAATGACTCAGCTCAGCACCTTCTGCTGCAGGTGGCAGACCAGGCCTGGGAGAATTGAGGTCTCATTTAAACGAAGTCAGAAATTTCCGAACTTGTTTTAAAGTGAAATGGATTTGTAAAACTAACAATAATAATTATTTGACAGTGCTGTTATAGTTACCAGATCGAAATTTAACCTTTAGAGTAGAATCCATCCTTTTCTTTCCCAGTGAAACTAACTTTCCACTTTTCTGTCAAGCATTTCCAACCTGAGCTGAAACATTTGCCAGCACAGTTAAACCCAGTCCAATGAGTGAAACAGCAGCAGCGTAGTTTGTTTCTTCGAGTTTTTGGTCTTTCATAAATCCTCATCATTTTTCATATTTTAGCAGTTTGTTGTGTATACATTTTTAAAGTAATTTTATCTTCTATATGCTTTATGATGGTCTATGTATATATATCCTGGCTCTCAGTTACTAACTGAAAGGTTGACAATTTAAATGCACCTCACAATACCACAAAAGAAAGACCTGATGATCCACTTCTTTATGGCTATTGGAAACCCTATGGAGTGCAATTCTGCTCTGAAATGGGTGGGTGCATCCTGAGTTGGAACTGATTTGATGGCAATGGGTATATATGTTACTGTAGCTGTTAAGTGCTGTCGAGTTGGTTCCAATTCATAGTGACCCTGTGTAAGGTTTCCAAGGAGCAGCTGGTGGGTTTGAACTGCTGACCTTGTGGTTCCAAGGCCAATGCTGATCTTACAGCACTACATCAGGAGTGCAAATCTACTCTGAAGCTTGTGGGTGCATCATGAGTTGGAATTGACTTGATAGCAATCGATACCTATAAGGGACTTCAAAAGTTCATGGAAAAATTCCATTATCTTTTCATTCCATTTTCCACAAACTTTTTGAAGCCTCCTTGTATGTGTGTGTATACACACACCCACACACATATATTTGTTGTTGTTAAATGCTGTTGAGTTGGTTCCGACTCATAGAAACCCTGTATAGGGTTTCTGAGGGTTTTAAAATCTTAGAGGGAGCAGAAAGCTTTATCTTTCTCCTGTGGAGCAACTGGTGGGCTCAACCTTCAGACCTGTGGTTCTCAGTTCAGTGCTTATTGTAAGAAGCCACCACACCAGGATAAATCTATATGTAGTGTGGCGTCTCCATATGAAAAGTACTGGACTGAGAACCACAAGGTCTGAAGTTTGAGCCCACTAGTTGCTCTGCTAAAGAAAGATGAAGCTTTTATATATATATATATTGTAAAGGAGCTCTGGTAGCGTAGTGGTTACGAATCGGGCTGCGAACCTTAAGGTCAGCGGTTCGAAACTACCAGCCGCTCCGCGGGAGAAAGATGAGGCTTTCTACTCCCGTAAAGATTTACACCCTCGGAAACCCTGTACAGGGTCGCTATGGGTCGGATCCGACTCGATGGCACTTAACAACAACAACAACAAGGGTACGCATTGGCCCTCAAGGTCAATTTGAATTGCAAAGTCGCTCCTTGGAAATCCTACACAGAGACACTATGAGTCAGAACCAACTTGACAACACTTAACAACAACAACATAAATATTAATTATATATGATAATATATGTTATATATGTTACCATGCAGTGTTTCAGTCTGTTGTGCATAGAGTCACTATGAGTTAGAACCTATATATATATATATATATATATGTTGTTGTTGTTAAGTGCCGTCGAGTCGGTTCCGACCCATAGCGACCCTGTACAGGGTTTCCGAGGGTGTAAATCCTTACGGGAGTAGAAAGCCTCATCTTTCTCCCGCGGAGCGGCTGGTAGTTTCGAACCGCTGACCTTAAGGTTCTATATATATATATATATATATACACGACTCTAGGTATGGTGCTGTAGGGTCAGTACAGGACTGCAAACAGTAAGGTCTGCAGTTCAAATCCACCAGCAACTCCTTGAAAACCCTGTACAGGGTCCCTGTGAGTCAGAATCGACTTGATTGGGTTGCTAACTGCAAGGTCAGTGGTTCAAACTCACCAGCCACTCCACAGGAGAAAGATGAGGCTACATGCTTCTGTAAAAATTTACAGTGATAGAAACCCTGTATAGAATTACTACAAGTAGGAATTGACTCACTGGCAGTGGATTTGGTTTGGGATAGATAGATAGGTAGGTAGGTAGGTAGACAGACAGACAGATAGATAGATAGATAGATAGACAGACAGACAGACTGGCTGACTCCTGGTGTGTCACTGTAGGATTAACCTGGATTTGTAACCACAAGATCAACAGTTCAAACCCACCAACTGCTCCTCAGAAACCCTATACAGGGTTGCTATGAGTCAGAACCAACTCAACAGCATATAACTACATGTATTTATATACATATATATATGAGTCATGGTTTGGCACTGTAGAATAAGCACTTGACTGTAAAGTTGTTTGAACTTCAAGGTTGTTGGCTTAAACTCAGCAGCCACTCCTTGGAAACCCTATATGGGATTGTTATGAGTCAGAACCCAGTGCCCAGCACTTAACAACAATACATAAATACACACATACATGCACGTGCCATAGACATCCACTTCTCACTTACCAACATGGTAAGGTTCCAAACACCAGGTCACTTGTAAAAATAGAGGATGACTACATCACTACATAACTGCCAAACTTCTGAGACGCATGGACCTGCCAAGTCAGCACAGAACCTTAACCATCGCAGCCAGTGTTAGTCTCGCTTTCCATGTTCGTGTTCGTTACTGCCAAATGAACATCATTAATGTGCAAAATCGTCAGATTATTTTACTGTTGTCATAAATGTGAAATGTTGGGTAATGAGATGGCAGATAGTAGGTGTATATATTTCCCAAGTATTTTCATTTGGGAAAGATGATTAATACTTTTTCATGTCATTTACATCATTTTAAAATTTCCCTCTGGGCTTTTGATTTATTTTTTAATTAGAGAATAAATTACACACAGTGAAATGCACTGATCATAATGGAACTCATTGCCTCTTCAGCCCAAGGTTCATCTGGTCAGTTGTCCTCTCTCATTTCTCAGTCCCACCCAGATCAACCCTGACCAAGTTCCACACTATTCTCCCTTTTGGATAACCTCTGTACTGTGTCTTCATGAGACATACTCCTTCTTTTCCTCAAATATTACTTGGTGAGTTCCATCTACTTCTTCACCTAAATTGAGACCTGGCGGTACCTAACCCCACTGCATCCTTCACAGTCTCTCACACCCTCTACATCAGGACCACACAAGTGCAGAATACTGCACCCAATCACTTGTACAGAATATCATTTGACTCCTTTCTCCTGCCTCTCCTGCTTCTTGAAGGCAATTCCACTGCTCTTTTCCTGACCTCATTGGCATTACTTACCCACCTCCCTGTCACTTCCTTTGACTACTAGAGGATTCTTGTACTTTATTCACAGACTTCCTCTTCTTCCACAATTCTGTCATTATCCTAGAAAACTTTGAATTAGCAAGGATGCACATGACACTAATTCCTCTATTTACCCTAAGTGTGGCATCCTGGTGTGGTGCTGTGGGCTAATGTGCTGGTCTGCAAAGTTGGTTTGACCCGCAAGGTTGGTGGTTTGACCCACTAGCTGCTCCTTGGAAACCCTACACAGGGCCACTATGGATTGGAACTGAATCGACGGCACTTTAACAATAATCCCTAAGTTTATCCCACTGTGCAGCTTGTCTTCTTTGTAGGCCATTTCTACCCAGAATTATTGGTACATGGAGTTTACCCATTGCTCTTGGTCCCCTAAAAGTTTAGTCTCATGTCCAGTTTTATAGGCTTCCTGTGAGCCACATTTTCCAGAGCTACAACATCTGATCTCCCTGACCATGTCCTCAGTGGGTTTCCACCAATATAATTAGTGCTAATCTTACCTCAACTCCTGAAACCCATACTCTTGGACCTTCCAGATCTATATTATGACTTGTTCACAAAACCCAATCACTTTTGCAAGACTGAGTTTCTTGCCTTTCCTGTATTTAGGTGGGATCATGTGACTGCGATCTAGCCAATGGGATATGACTGGAAGTGAGCTGTGTCCCTTGTAAGTCTAGTCTGCTAATGTCTCCCATTCTTTCTCCCTCCTGCTCTTCCCCCTTTAAAAACTGGATAATAACACACAGAATGACCTTGAAGACATCTGGTTATGATGGCAGAATGTCTGTCATGTTGAATTCCTAAATGAAACATGAACCCCTCTCCCTGCCCCCAGCCCTTTTCCTCATGGCTGAAGACAATCATACTCACTGGCCATGAATAAAAAAACATACTTTTTACAGAGTAAAGCCGATGTAATTTTGTTTGTTGCAGCAGTTAATTCTACCCTCACTAACACATATGTGTAAGGAGAAGGGATTCTAAAGTAGATCACGTTCAAATACAGTCATCAGGGACATAAGATTAGGTCACAGAGAAAGAGAACAAGTTTTGTAGGAGGGGACAAAGTAAAGTTCTTCCTGCTTCGTAGATATACTTTTTGTTTATCTTTTTCACTGTCTTGGATTTCTCTCCAGAATGCCTCACTCATGTGGTTGATACTTCTCCTGTCTCTACCTGTAATGGCAAGAGGAAAGTAGGAATGAATCCGACATAACGAGGCACTAAACAGGACAAGAGGAGTGAATGCTGACTTCACCTTATTCAATCCAGCCCAAGATCCTCCCCACCCCAACCCCCATCCTGGTGGGAGACTAAGTGTGTACATGTTTTCTCTGTCAGAACCAACTCAATACTTACAGTCTCAGTAACCCACTAGTGAGGAATTCTTAACTTTGGATTCTGGTATCTTTTACTGTATCACAACTGACAATCTGAATTCGGTGGAGAAGTGGGTAGTAAAATGGATTAGAGAGAAGGGGCATGACCAAGACTATGCATGAGTCTTTGGGAACCCCTTAGTTTATATGATGTGGGGTGGGTGTATGGTGCAGGGTGGGAAGTGGTGAGCTCCTCTTGGTTAAAGGTGCTACGTAATTCTGAGCAATTTGATTTGAGTCCCATAACTGGGAAACCAGCATTTCTTTGTGCTTATTGTAATGGATTGTTCTAGACGTGATGCTGATGAGGGAAATCACTTAAGGAGCAAGTGTTTCCCCTCCTTTCAGTCTAGCATTTCTGCAGTCCAGCATCTCTACTTAGAAACATTCTCTCCCCTGATCTCACGGAGTCCCTGAGCAGTAACGATACCATATCACCTCAGGGAAATCAAAGTGCTTTATGGATATTATCTCATTAAATTTCCCATCCCCTTCCCTGGGAGTCTAGCCATCCCCTGTTCATCCAGTTCACAATTCCTGTTCCATCAGAACCAGACTCTGAATAATACATTTTGTGATTTATTGTGAATCATTTGGAATCATTTATTGTAAATGGACCCTCAACTTCTCCATCCATCTATCTCCCTGAAAGGCACCCTCTTAATGTGTGTACAGGAGGGAATGGCTTTTTTTGACTCCCACTTACCTGGATGCCAATGATTTATGATTATGGCGTAGAGATTCCTGGGTGCCTTTTACTCACTGGGCAAAAAAAGTCCCCCTCTCCCACCTCTACTCCTGCCCATCCATAAGAATCAGCTCACTTTTTATCTCTTCCCTCGTGCTTCCGCTGGCTTCCATGGGATACATTAGTTTCTCTTTCCTCTGAGCTTCTACAGACTCAAATAGAAGAGCTGCCATTTGTACCAGACATACATATCACCATTCACTTCTCAAATTATCCCTGAGGTGGTATTAGTATAACTAATTTTACTGAAAAAGAAACGGAGGAATGAAGATGTTACTAACTTTCCCAACATTATAGGACAATTAAGAGGTGGAGTAAGGTTTCCTACCCAGCTTGGACACCAAAGCCCATATTTTGAACTTCGTAAGGACACTGTTAAGGAACCTTGGTAGTTTGGTGCATTAAGTATTGGGCAGCTAACCACAAGCTCAGCCGTTTAAACCCACAAGCCACTCCATAGGAGAAAAATGAGGCTCTCTGCTCCTGTAAAGGTTTATAGTCTCAGAAAACTTAAGGAGCAGTGGCAGTGGGAAAGACATTATTACAGTGGTTCAAACTCACCATCTGCTCTTCAGAAACCCTATACAGGGTCACTATGAATCGGAACACTACATGCTAGGTACTATGCCAGGTATTAGTATGTTGTTGTTGTTATTAAGTGTCAATGTTATTGTTGATTCTGATGCATAGAGACTCTGTATAGTTTCCGAGGAGCAGCTGGTGATTTTGAACTGCCAACCTTGTGGTTCAAAGTCAAGTGCTGATCCTACAGTGCCATACTACAAGAAGTGATTTCTAGCAGCTTTATGGAATAAAAATATCACAGGCTCTGGTGCCTGACCTGGGTATGAAAAGACAGACTTGTATAGTCAACAAATGTTCTATGGCCTGAAAAGCCTTAACTATTTACTGTGTTACTCTTGGCAGAAGAAATTTGCTAATCCCTATTCTAGCACCTTGGCATTGTTTAGGAGCTTGTTCAGCCTTCAGCCCACCTCTGCACTACTGAGCCAAACGCAGAAATTTCCTAAGATCTCAGGTGACTGTGACACATCTACAAAAGGCACGCAGAGATCTCTGACTCAGATTACAAAGGAGCCCTGGTGTTGCTATAGGTTAAGCACTGGATTGCTAACCACAAGGTCAGCAGTTCAAATCCATCAGGTACTCTGCAGAGAAAGATGAAGCTCTCTGCTTCTGTCATGATCTGCAGTCTAGTAAACCCTATATGAGTTTCCGAGTGTTGGACCCTACTCAATGGCAAGGAGTCAGAGTCTAGTACTGGGCATAATATGTGAGGCGCTCAGCTGGTGTGAGTCGGTAGAAATTGAAAAAAGGTGAGGCCTTGGCACAGGAAAGTGTTGTTCCCTGACCAGTAACATTTACAATATCTAGGAACTCCTGGTGTGGTGCTGTGGGATCAACACTGGACTGCGAACCACAAGGTTGGCAGTTCAAACCCACCAGCTGCTCCTCGGAAGCCCTATGCAGGGTTGTTATGAGTCAAACTGACTCGATAGCAGTTAACAAACAAACAAAAGGAACTTGTTAGGAAAGCAAATTCTAGGGTCCACCCAAAACCAATCATCTAACTCAGAAATTCTGGGGTGGTGCTTAAAAAACAGTTGAAGGAGCCCTCTGGAGATTTAGAAGCAAGTTTTAAGCACAAGTCTTAATGCTAGAGATTTTGGTTAAATTAGACTGAGGTGAAGATCCAAAATTGTTTTAAGTTCCAGGTAATTATAATTTGTAACCAGGTCTGAAAAGTGCAATTTTAGATCTTGCAATCAAGCAAACATTTTCTGTTTAGTGGATGGTGGCACAATGGCGAAGTGTTCAGCTGCTAATTAAAAGGTCAGCAGTTCAAACCCATCTTTTTCTGCAGGAGAAAAGATCTGGCAATCTACTGCTGCAAAAATTACAGCCTAGGAAACTCTGTGGGGCAACGCCCCTCTGTCATATAGGATCACTGTGAGCCACAATTGATTGATGTCACACAATAGCAACATATATGAAGGAGCTTCCAAGAGCTCTGGGAAAAATGGAATTTTCCCAGAACTTTTTGATGTTCTTCTATGTGTATATGTGTGTATATGTATTTCACAGTCCCAGATCCTTAGAAAATCATCATCCAAAAGAGAAATAGTCAAATATCTGATTAAATCAACACATTTCATACAGGGTCACGTCCGATATAGTAGAGGTAGCCTGGGGTCCAAAGGAGGCGTGCGACAAGCCCACAAAGGAAGTCAAATAATATTCCAGAGGAAGGAATGTTGGAATTGATCCTTAAAGGATCAGGATTTTCATGAGGTATTCCAGTTATAGGGAACAGCGTGTGCAAAGGGACAGAGGTATAGAATAGGACACCAAGAAATTGCACAATCAGGACATTGCAAGAAGTTTGATGTGGCCAAAACCTCAGAACTCAGATGGCAGGCACAGAATCTGTGCCTGGAGAGATGCTCAGGGAGTCCCTGTCTCATGGGAAAGGTCTCTTGAGGTGGACTTTATAGTGTGCAAGTTTAGTCAGAACCTATCTCCACTGCTGATGTCTGATGGACCTTGGCCAAGGGCACAGAATATCAGAAAGATGTTTACCTGTGCTTTATTGACTATGCAAAGTCTTTCAATTGTGTGGATAATGACAAGCTATGGATAACATTGTGAAATATGAGTATTCCAGAACACTTAATTGTACTTATGAGGAATCTGTACCTGGATCAAAAAGTAGTTGTTTGAACAGAACATGAGAACACTGAATGCTTTAAAATTAAGAAAGGTGTGCAACAAGGTTATATTCTTTTACCATACTTATTCAACCTGTATGCTGAGCAAATAATCCGAGAATCTGGGTTCTATGAAGAAAAATGTGGCATCAGGATTGGAGGAAGACTCATTAACAACCTGCGATATGCAAATGATACAACCTTGCTTGCTGAAAGTGAAGAGGACTTAAAACATTTACTGAAGAAGATCAAAGAGCACAGCCTTCCGTATGGATTACTTCTCAATGTAAAGCAAACAAAAATCCTCACCACTGGACCAATAAACAACATTCTAATCAACAGAGAAAAGATTGAAGTTGTCAAGGACTTCATTCTTCTTGGATCAACTATCAACACTCACGGAAGCAGCAGTCAAGAGATCAGACGACGTATTGCATTGGGCAAATCTGCTGCACAGGAACTTTTTAAAGTGTTGAAGAGCAGAGCTGTCAGCTTGAGGACTAAGGTGCGCCTGACCCAAGCCATGGTGTTTTCAGTAAAACAAAACTGGACAGTGCAAAAGCTGGATAGTGCAAAATATAGATGCAAAAGCTGGACAGTGAATAAGGAAGATCATAGAAAAATTGATGCCTTTGAATTGTGGTGTTGGAGGAGAATACTAAAAGTGCCATGGACTGCCAAAAGAACCAGTAGATCTATTTTGTATGAAGTGCAGCCAGAGTGCTCCTTAGAGGCCAAAATGGCCAAACTTCATCTCTTATACTTTGGGCACATTGTCAGGAGGGACAAGTTGCTGGAGAAGGCTATCATGTTTGGTAAGGTGGAGGGTCAGAGAAAAAGAGGAAGACCCCCAACGAGATGGATTGGCCAGGTGGCATCATTGATGGACTCAGGTGTGGCAACAGTAGTGAGGTTAGCCCAGGATCCGACATTGTTTCGTTCTGCTGTGCCTAAGGTTGCTATGGGTCGGTACCAACTCTATGGCACCTAAAAACAACAACATCTCCATCTCAGCGACTTGTGGCGAGTGATCACAGGTGAAGAGGCTCAAGTGCAAACATAGTCCTTGATGTTCCCAGGCAGTTACACATAAACATTTGGGTCTCTGTTTTTTCTCAAGGGAAAGCAAATTTCAATGAGTTGGTACTGTGGCAACTCTTCATCCACACATACAGACCCTCAGGTACACCTGGGTTCAGGGAGCTGACCCAACTTTACCCAGGAATCAAAGCAGCCATAGCTCCCTACTCATGCTAGGCAGATTTCTCCTCAGTCAGCAGGTCCCTCAGACAGAAGAGGCTGGCGGAGGCCCTGAGAGTCTTGCAGCCAGGAGACATTGTGCCAACACACAGCTGCTGACTTTCTTCCCCCCTCACGTTAAGCTGGAACATTGTGCACTTTCTTCTCCAACTCTTTCAAAGCAAGTCATTTTCCTCCTCTGGAAGAATGCCCATTGTTCATTTGACATTAAAGATAGGTCTTCACTGTTTTCTTAAGGCAGCAATTGGTGAAGTTAAGCTGTATTATGCAGACTTGTCAGAAGGATACAACATTATACAAAGGAATGATGTGAAACAAAAATTGCTCTCTTCAACCTTCCAAACCTTTCCCGCATACAGATTTCAAGCCATTTTTCTGCCCTCATGTGTTCCTGGCAGAGTTTGGAATTGCAGCAATTGAAGACAGAGATGGAGTTTGTGGTTTTCTGCTCACAGCCCTATCCAGAGGCCCCAGAAGCAAGGTGGTGTTGGGAGTTATTCAGTGTTCAGAGTAAGGAGGAGAAGGCGGGAGTGAGGAGCATGGACAATACAGAGAAAAACCTTTCTCACCTTGTTTTTCTTCAGAATATGGTTACTTTGGACTCTCTGTTGTAGGATGGTTGGCTAGTTTTAAAGAGCTATGTTCTTCTCTTTTTCATCATAAAATCTGACTTTATTTCCCAGTGCCTTTTACTCAGAATTACTCAGTTAAATATTATTACTTAAATGCATTCCTATCTAAATTCTGAGTGGAAGCTCTACTCACTGTACTTCCTGAAGTCATGATTTCTGCATTCTTTCATAAATTTGATTGGGCTGTGGGCTCTGGTCTCCATTCTGTCATTTACTAAATTCCTGAACATCCACAAGCCTCTTTCCTCAGAAATAACATGGGGATAAGGATTGTTGTTGATGATGATGTTGTTAAGTGTCATTGAGTTGGTTACTACTCCTAATGATCCTTTATAGGGTTTCCAAGAGCAGCTGCTGGGTTTGAACCAGTAACCTTGTGGTTATCCTACAGTGTCACACCAGGACTCTGGGAATAAGAACTGGTAGTTATAGGAATTAAAAGGAGTCCTGATGTGGCACTGTGGGATAAAGCACTGGATCGCAAGGTTGGTTTGAACCACAAAGTCAGAGGTTCAAATTTACCAGCTAATCCTTGGAAATCCAATGTTGTTATTGTTAAGTGCCATCAAGTCGGTAACGACCCCATACCAACCTGCTATAGTGTCACTCTGACTTGGTATTGACTCGATGACACTTAGCAACAATAAGGGGTTAAAAGGGAGCTCTGGTAGCATAGTGGGTTACACATTGGGCTGCTAACCACGAAGTCTGCAGTTTGAATCTACTGGCTGCTCTGTGAGAGAAAAACAAAAGTTTCTGCTCCTATAAAGATGTATATCCTCAGAACCCCTATACAGGGTCACTGTGTGTCAGAACCAACACGACAATACACAGCAGCAGCAGGAATTTACATGATACAATACAGTACATGAAATTAACCCAGCAGTCTGCGTTCCCAGTAAATATTTGGTGCATGTTATTGTTTTTTATTAGTCACTGGTACGGCTCTGGGACAGGAGTAGAGGCAAATGAATGAGATGACCTGTTAGGAGAGGCAGACCAGGCTAGTGATAAGAATGGAGAAAGAGATAAGCACAGGGCACTCTGGCAGGTTTTGATGTTGTTGATGTTGTTTATCATCCAATCGATTCTGACTCATAGCAACCTTATGTACAACAGAACGAAACATTTCCTAGGCCTTTGCCATCCTCACAATCATTGTTACTCTAGAGTCCATTGCTGCTGCCACGTGACAATCCATCTCATTGGGGGTCTCCCTATTTTTCACTGACCCTCCATTTTGTCAAGCCTGATACACTTCTCCAGGGATTGGTCCCTCCTGATAATATGTCTGAAGTATTAGAGACAAAGTTTCGCCATCTTGTATTCTAAGAGTAATTCTGGCTGCCCTTCTTACAAAACAGATTTGTTTTTCCGGCAGTCCATGGTACTTGTAATATTGTTCTCTAACACCATAGCTCAAATGCATCAGGTCTTCTGTGATCTTCCTTACTCACTTTTCAACTTTCACGTGTGTGTGCAGCTATTGAAAATACTGTGACTTTGGTCAGGTGCACCTTAGTCCTTAAGCTGACGCTTTGCTCTTGAACACTTTAGAAATGTCTTGTGCAGCAGATTTGCCTAATGCAGTATGTCATTTGATTTCTTCATTGCTGCTTCCATAAGTGTTGATAGTGGCTCCAAGCAAAATGAAGTCTTTGAAAACTTCAATCTTTTCTCCAATTTATCATGATCTGAGGATTTGTTTTCTTTACATTGAAGTGCAACCCTTACTGAAGGCTGTGATCTTTGATCTTCATCAGTAAGTATTTTAAGTACTCTTCATTTTCAGCAAGGTTGTATCATCTGTATATCTTAGGGTGTTAATGAGTCTACCTCCAATTCTGATGCTACATTCTTCTTCATATAATCCACTTTCTCAGAATATTTGCTCAGCATACAGATTAAAGAAGTATGGTGAAAGAATACCACCCTGGCATATACCTTTCCTGATTTTAAATAATACAGTGCCCCCTTTTTTCTGATCAAATGACTGCATCATGGTCCATAAACAGGTTACTTACAGAATACTCATTCTCCATAATGTTGTCCATATCTTGTCATGATCCACACAGTCTAAGGCCTTTGCGTAGTCAATAAATCACAGGTTAACATCTTTCTGGTATTCTCTGCTTTCAACCAAGATCCATCAGACATCAGCAATGAGATCCCTGGTTCCACATCCTCATCTGAATCTGCCTTGAATTTCTGGCAGTTCCCTACCAACGTGCCATGGCAACCATTTTTGAATTATCTTTAGCAAAATTTTACTTGCATATGATATTCATTATATTATCTAATGATTTCCACATTTCATTGAATCACCTGTCTTTGAAATGGCCACAAATATGGATCTCTTCCAATCAATTTGCCAGGCAGTTGTCTTCCAAATTTCTTGGCATAGATGGGTGAGTTCTTCCAGTGCTGCTGCATCAGTTTGTTGAATTGTATTCCATCAATTCTTGGAATTCTTGTTATTCATCAATGCCTTCAGTATACCTCAGACTTCTTCCTTCAGTACATTGGCTGTTGATCATATGCTATCTCTTGAAATGGTAGAACATTAACCATTATTTTTGATACAGTGACTTTGTGTATTTCTCCCATCTTTTTATGATGTTTTCTGCATCATTAAACACTTTGCCCATAGAATCCTTCAATATTGAAAATAGAAGCTTCAATGTTTTCTGCAGTTCAATCAGTTTGAGAAATGTTAAGGGTGTCCTTCCTTATTGGTTTTCTAACTCTAGGTCTTTGCACCTTTCATTATAATACTTGACTTTGTCTTCTTGAGTTGCCCTTTGGAATTTTCTGTTTAGCTCTTTTACTTCCTCATTTCTTCCATTGGCTTTAACATCTCTACACTAAAGAGCAACTTTCAGAGTCTCCTCTGACAAACCATTTTGGTCTTCTCCTCCTTTCTTGTCTTCTTAATGACCTTTTGCTTTCTTCCTATATAATATTCTTGATGTCATCTCACAAGTCTTCTGGTCTTCAGTCATTAGCATCTAATGCATCAAATCTGTTCTTGACATTATCTCTAGATTCAGGTGGGATATGTTAAAGGTCAAATTTTGGCTTTCACTGACTTGTTTTAATTTCTTCAAGCTTCAGCCTGAATTTGCATATGAGCAATTGATGATTTGTTCCACAATCTTTCCCTGGCCTGGTGTTAGCTTATGAACATGGAATTTTTCCACCATCCCTTTCCACACATGCAGCCAGTTGGTTTCTGTATATTCCATATGGTGAGATTCATGTATGTAGTCATCATTTATGTTGTTTGAAAAAGGTATTTGCAAAGAACAAGTCATTGGTCTTACAAAATTCTGTCACATGCTCTCCAGCATTGTTTCTGTCTTTAAGGCCATATTCTATTACTGACCCTTTCTCTTTGTTTCCAGTCTTTGCATCTCAATTACCAGTGATTATCAATACATCTTGTTTGCATGTTAGATTAATATAAAACTAAAGACATTGGTATAATATTTCAGTTTCATCATCACTGGTGCATAAATTTGAATACTAGTGGTATTGACTGGTAACTCCCTCTTCCTTGTAGGTGTCTAGATATTATCCGATCACAGACAGCATTATGCCTCAAGATAGATATTGAAATGTTCTTTTTGATGATGAATACAATCCTGTTTAATGTGTCATTCCTGACATAGTAAACCATGTGGTTGTCAGATTCAACATGGCTGGTACCAGTCCATTTCAGCTCATTAATGCCAAGGATATTGATCGTTATGTGTTCCAGTTCATTTTGACAACTTACAATTCATACTTCGAACATTCAATTGTCTACTATTAATGAATGTTTACAGCTATTGTGCCCCCAACAGAAAATTAAGGTCCTCAAAACTTTATTCTATTTGCATCATCATGGCCAACTCTACTTTGAGGCGGCAACTTTTCCTCAGTCGTAATTTGAGTGCCTTCCAACCTAAGGGGCTCATCTTCCAGCACTACATCTGCCACTACATATAATATTCTGGTGCTATTCATCATGCTTCAATATGCAATAGCCTTGACTTTTCTGATAGTGTTCCACTTTTGTTCATTAGGCTTCCATAGGCTAAACATTCCCAAGTAGTTGGCCTCTCCTCCATCTTCTTTGTCTGGAAGCTCAGCCAAAACCTGTCTACTATGGATGTATCCTGCTGGTATTTAAAAGACTGGTGGTATAGTTTCCAGCATAGCAACAATACACAAGTCACCACAGTACAACAAATGGATAGGCTAGTGGTGGGTGGCAGGTAAAGACAGGGCATCTACCTGAATCCAGTGGTCAGAGAGAGCTTCTGGAGGAAGCACCTCCTTGGGGAGACTTGTAGGATAAACAGTGAAGGAGATAGCATCAAGTGCCGATGTCAACCAACTATCTTCTGTTCAGTGGGACAACAACATGTGAAAAAGCATCAGAATCCCCCTGGGCTTTCCCAGCACTGTGCACAGATCTGAGTGCCTGGAGTGAAGGACAGCTTGGTGGGGAGTTATAGGAGATGCTCTGGAAGAGAAAGCCTGGCTCCTCCGGAAGTGCTTGGGGTAGTGAGATAAAAGGTATGGGTTTTATTCCAAAGGGAAATACTTAATGGTTTTCAGCAGGGAAGTGGCATGGTTTGATTCATTGATTGGTGTCTCAGTGGCGAGTGGGTTGAATGGATAAATATCTCATCAAGAAGACACCTCAGAAATCAAGCAAGGAACTGAAGAGAGGAAGAAGTTGTATAGTCTCCCCATAGTTGGAGAGCTTGGGGTGGTTCAGAGAGATTTCGAAGCTAGAACCTCTAGAACTGGGTAATGAAAGGACACAGGGAAAGTGGGGGTTCACCCCAACATACACAACTACACCCGCCAGGTTTTTGCCTTCAGTGACTCATTACTAATTCTTCACAGAGGACCAGTTGAAAGTGATGTGTTCCATACTGGACATGTTGCATCTTCTGTGCTGTAAGAGCCAGGTGGTCATGTTCAAGAAGCATCTGGACCTCCATTGCTTTGGAGCATAGGGGAGGGAGGGTAAACTCTAACTAGGTGATGGGTATCATGAACACAGGTGTTGTTGCTAGAGGAGTGGATGAGGTCACTCAAGGAAAGTGAAATAGAAAAAGAAGATGGCTGAGGATGGAGTCTGGAGAACAGCAAGATTAATGAGACAGAATGAGGCAGAGAAGTCAATTAGAAGCCAAGGTGGAGAAGCTAGAGTGGTAGGAGGAAAGTCAAGATAAAAGTAATGTTTATGGAGAGAGCTTCCAGAATGAGGAGTGAGTCCTGGTACTAATGACTACTGTTAGGTCAATCGTAGTGAAAATCTAAAAGTGGCCCCTAGATTTGCAGTGAGGAGGTAGAGTCAAGGATAGTATCAGTTGTGGTGAGACACAAGCAGGAGCTGAGGATGGAGGATGAGGAGGCAATACGCTGATCATTCTTTCAGTCCTGAGTAGCCCTGGACTGAGACAAAGAAAGACTAAGACTGTCTTTCTCTTCACAGCTTGGCCATGGCCTTGCTCTATGACCTGAGGCAAGTCGTAATTGCTCTGAGTCTGAGTTTGTGCCTCTGATGCAGAGCTGGCAATAGAGAATTGCCAAGGCTCCCTTACAAGTGACTGTCTAGTGTGTTAATGCTGGAGGCACTCCGAGCCACCGATGTGCCAGTTAGCTTCTGAAGGACAACTTACAGACTTTACTCTAGACTACCTGGGTGATGCAAACAGTCACTCATTGCTAACTTAAAAAGGCTGGTGGTCCTGGTCTACTCAGAAGCATCTCAGAGGAAAGGTCTGGTGATCTACTTCCATTGAAATTGTATGGAGCTCACTTCTACTCTGACATACGAGGTTACCCTTAGTCAGAATCAACCCCATGGTAACGGCTTAGAGAATCCTTTGCTCCAACCTAATTCCCTGATGAACTGTCTGGAAAAAGAGTTTGATTTAGAGAGGGGCATCTACAGACGTCAGTAGTCACCAGTAGGCTGGTGCCATCACCTCACCAGTTTTTCTGACTCCAGACGCAACTCCTGCCCCCGGCACTATTCCTTACATCCCCTCTGTCACTCCTAGATCCTTTTCTTCTAGCAGCTGCAGAGAGATTTAAGACTAGATAGCTCCTGCTTACCCTACCATTTGCTTGTTCGTCCCCAGGGTTTGTACAATGGGAGCTTTGCAAGAGTTCAGCACTGGTGATGGAGTGGATGTGTGAGAGCCATCTCTCAGCAGCCTGTCTGTCCTCCAGGGCTCTGCTGAGTGGGGGTCCTTCACTTCTCAGAGGGACCTGTTCTTTCCTCCTGGGCATCATTTTTGCCTTGGAAAGCTAACTTTGTGTCTGCAGTCTAGAATCACATAAAACACAAAAGTCGTTTTTTAAAAAAATCTGCAGTTCCTTCTCTGCTAGAGATCTTTGATGCCAGGCTCTTGGCTGGATGGAAGACCCGCGCTCCTTTCTCTGCTCTCAGGGAGAGCTCTCTGGCTTCCCAGTGCCTGATAGTTGTGCCTTCCCAGGGGTCCACACACTGGCACAGGGACCACTTTCTTTAGTTCCATTTTATTCCTGCCACCTTTTGGCTCAACATGCAGGTTGAGGACAGGGGCCTGAGGAAAAAAGTCTCTCCAGTTGTCTCATGGATGATTCTGCTGTCAATTCTCTTTGGTGATCCCAGTTGAATCTCCAAATTGTACCTGTAATTTGGTGCACTCTGTGTATTACAGTCTGTCAGAGAAATCCTATAATTATTTTTTAAGTGACAAAATTTTAAGGAATAGCTAAATAAATGTAGCTAAATTTAGAGCACTCTTTCTGTACAATGGAATGTGGCAGGAGGTAGAGATATGATCAGTGGCTGGTGGAAGGAGAATTTTGTTACTATCCAAAAGGTGGCAGCAAAAATTACCTCAATTAACTTAACAAGAAGCCGGTTGTCCTCTGCCAGCCCGCCCAGGAGCTCTGGCACACACCTTTTCCCTTTCTGCCAGAATTCCAGGCCTTCTTCAGTAAGCTGTTCCCGGCTCCATCTGCTGCTCCCGTCTGAGGCTGATCCCTTGCGTCCTGCCCTCTCTCTCAGAGGCTCCAGCTCAACATTCCAGAAGGAACAGGGTCAGGAGTTCACGCCTCAAAGAAATCTCAGTGCACATCAATGCTTAACAGGGAGGCCACAGGGAAAAGGCTGGGTCCTATTTCTGCCCTGCATCAACTCCACAGAAAATGAGAGATTTTCTACAAATCCAGCTCTGAGAAAAATTCTATAAAACTGTAAGATCTCCAGAGAAACATGGCAAATATCTCATGTATCTTTTATCCTGGCTTTTAATTTTTGTGAATGTATTTTGTGCTGGATGTTTGTATTGACAGAGATGAATAAAAGATTAACAAATTACACAAATACTTATTTAGCTCTTAACCATGTAACAGGTGCCCTTCTAGCTTCCAGGTTTACAGCGGTAGTGGTGGTGGTGGTAATGGTGGACATGGTGGTGGTGGTAGTGGTGGAGATGGTGGAGATGGT
>NW_006408587.1:7348213-7355697 GCF_000296735.1 Chrysochloris asiatica
GGTGGTGGTGGTGGAAATGGTGGTGGTGGTGAAGGTGGAGGTGTTAATTGCTGTGAAGTCAACCTCTGACTTATGGTGAACCATGAACAACAGGACTGGACCAATGTGATCTCCAGAGTCTAATTTTCTGATTGTCGAAAGCTGATTTCCAGGCCTTTTTTCCTAGTCTGTCTTAATCTGGAAGCCCCACTGAAACCAGTTTAACATATAGGAGCCATGCAATCCTCAACTGACAGATTTGAGGTGCATTTATTGGGACTCTAACCTAAGTCTCCTTCATGGAACATGAGCATTCTCCCCCTAGTGGTGTACCAAATAGAAACTACTGTCTGCATGAGGCTAACATTCTCACGAGGGTAAGACAATAAACAAGATGAGCAGAAAAATATGTGCTTTGTTGTTGGTGTTTGTGTTACTGTGTGCTGTCAAGTTAGTTCTGACTTTTAGCGACCCTGCATAGAGCTGAACTCCGAACTTTAGGTTATCAGTCCAGCTCTTATCCTACAGTGCCACACCAGGACTCGACTATGCTTTGTCAGATGGTGATAGATGCTAAGAAAAAAGACCCTCTGAGTGCTATTTCTACTCAACAATCCCACGTGACAGAGTAGAACTGTGCCATAAGACTTTCTTGGCTGTAATCTGGTGTGGCACTGTGGGTTAATGTGCCAGACTGCAAAGCCGTTTGAATTCCAAGGCTGGTGGTTCAAGTTCACCAGAAGCTCCTCGGAAACCCTATACAGGGTCACTATGGGTTGGAACTGACTCGACGGTACTTAACAACAACAACAACAATGCACACAGAGCAAATCAGCAGGTCTTTCTCCCACAGAGCAGTTAGGTGGGTTGGAACAGCCAGCCCTTCCATTAGCGGCTGAATATTTAACTTTTGTGCCCCAGGGCTCCTTAAGGAGAAGGAGAAAGCTGGGTAAAGAGAATCAGGAGTGTCCAGGGATGCTGCTGCAGTTTTCGATCTGGAGGCCCAGATGACATCACTGAGAAGGCTACATTTGAGCAAGGAGCTGAAGGAGGCATGGGAGCAAGGCTTACTGCAATATGAGCAGCCCACATTCTAGGCCAGACTACAGGCGAAAAGAGCCTGAGTTGGGAAACATCAAATGGACTGCAGGAGACTCGGGATGAACACCGCATGCCCCTGCTTGAGAGGGTTACGAGGTGTTGGAGAAGAAAGAGGTGTTAACATTTTTTAAATTATGGGTTCATTGTAGTTGGTTAGGCCTGGGATTGGAAAACTATGTCCAAAGGACCAGGTATGTCCCACTACATGTTTTTGTATGGCATGAGAGTAAAGAATGGATCTCATGTTTTTAAGTGGGGGAAAAAAAAGAGAGAGAAAGAGAGCAAGTCATGACCCACAATAACTATATAAATTTTAAACTTCAGTTCTATGAACAAAGTTTTGCAGGAAACAGATATACTCATTTGTTGACATATTGTCTCTAGTGACTTTTGTGTTCCAATGACAGAACTAAGTATTTGTGATAGAAGGCTCATGATTTGCAAAGTCTAAAATATTTGCTATCCTGTCCTTGTCAACTCATTCACTGAGCCCTGGTCCAGGCAGTATGGAAGAGTTGCTAGACCCTGGTTTTGGGGGTCTGGAATCCTTGATTCCAGGTACAAATGAGGCTATCACTTGGTGGTTTTGTGACTTGGGCACGTGGTCCATTCACTTTAAGACTCAAGTTCTCATTCTAAAGATGGGGACAAAAGCACCTTCTTCTTAGGGTGGTTGCAGGAATTAAATAAAATAAAGACTATGAAGCCAACAATTGCTGGCTATTCATTAACTATTAGAATGATTATACATAGTAAAGTGCCATGGTAGAATGGAGGCACAGGCAACTGGCATTACCAGGTGGAACAAGAGAAGTGATCACTAAGCTGACTTTCTGAGGAGGAATAGAATTTCCCTAAACTTCAGGAGTGAGATCTGGGCTGGAGCTAGATAGAAATCAGGGCCACAGCCATGATGAATAAAGTCCTGGAGAGCCAAGATCACTGAGGGAGACATCCCATCTGCCTGTGTGCTACCCCATCTGGCAGGCTCTCACCAACCATGGCATGAAATTTCATGGCACATTCTACCTTTTGAAGACAAACAACAAATACTTCAATCCCTGATGACCACAGCAGCATGTGTCCAGCCCTGATCATTCAGACAGTTTTACAGGAAATTTTCAACACAATGAAACATCTGAAACCTCTAATGAAGCAATTATAGTTTATGGAATGGGTAATCAATCAACTGTAAACTCAAAGGTGAGAATTTTGCTGAGTTACTTGCATCGGGTAGATAATGGGCTCACTGTGGTGAAGTCAAGGAGTAACATGATTCCTTATTGGTGATGAAGCATATACCACCCTCCCACTGACTTCCAAAACACACTGTGGAAAAGATTGGCATATCAAGAATACCACCATCCATCAACCAGCGTCTGCTCTCCAAAGTGTTGCCTGGCATCATGAAGAAATTTTAGCAGGTCATTTTAGCAGGATCACTACAAGGAAATACATCCCAATGCCCCACCTTTCCCATTTGACTCTTGAACCTAAAATATCTTTGTTAAGGGAGTTACTCGATCTATGGCAGTGATTATAGAATTATTACAACCATTGCAATATGGCGGTTCTGTATATGTATTTTCTCTCATGTTTGTAACAAAACTGCAGAGTTGGTATTGTCATGCCTAATTGATAATGAGGAAAGGTGGCACTGTGGGATAAAGCACTGGACCACAAGGTCAGTTTGAACCACAAGGTTGGCAGTTCAAACTCACCAGCCTCTCCTTGGAAACCCTATACAGGGTCACTATGCGTCAGAACCGACTCGACGGCTCTCAACAACAACAACGTCTTATGCTATAGAGCTTAAATGGGGCAGAGCTGGATCAACCCAGGTCTGTTTGATGATGGAAACTTCCATCTCTCCACTGCCTGCTACCTTCCATCTGGGTTGAGCACCTTAAATTCTATCTCCTTTACTCAGCCCATTCTCTTAATTATATACTCACTGTCTTAAGTTAACCCTCTCCCACTGCCATTGAGTTAACTCATAACCAACCCTATAGAACTGAGAAGAATTGTCCCATCGGGTTTCCAAGGTTGAAACTCTTCAACAGAGTGGCTGGTAGATTCAAACTTCTGATCTTTTGTTTAACAGTTGACCATTTAACCACTGTGCTACTAGGGATCCTTGAGATTTGAAAATAGCAACCATGTTCCTCTTCTTTATCAGCCTCTCTGAAGTAACATTTCTAGTTTCTCCAACCTTTCCTTATGTGCCACAGAGGGGCAGACTCTGTTGGTTGCCTTCTGTGATAGGCTGAAGAATGGCCCTCCGGAGATATCCACATCTTAAATCCCCGGAACCTGTGAATATGTTTTCATATGGCAAAAAGAGATTTTGCAGATATACGTATGATTATGGATGGAGAGATGGGGAGAATGTCCTGGGCTATCGGGGTGGGCCCAAGGTCATTCATTATATGACGGAAGCAGGAGAGTTAGGGTCAGAGAGTGATGTAAGGACAGAAGCAGAGATCATGGAGGAAACCAGGCGCTACACTGTATACTTTGAAGGAAGAAGGGACCATGAGCCAAAGAATGCAGGTGGCCTTCAGAAGCTGAAAAAGCAATAGATTCTTCCCGATAGCACTCAGAAAAGAATGCAGCTCTGCTTACATCCTGAGTTTAGTTGCTGTTGTTGTTGTTAGGTGTTGTCAAGTCAATTCTGACCCATAGTGATGCTGTATACGGTTTCCAAGGAGTGCTGGTGAGCTTGAACCACTGACTTTGCAGCTCAAATGACTGCAGTCTGACGCATTAGCCCACAGTGCCACACCAGGACTCTGCTTTCCCTCTCTTGTCCTTTACCATTCCTTTCTTTTCTTTCCTTTTCCTTTCTTTGTTTTCCTCTCCTGTTTTCTTTCTTCAGAACATTTTGTATACATACACTTCTAGTATGTTTTTCACTAGGATATTTAAATTTTTTTGCTTACAGGTCTGCCCCTCCACTGCCTCTCATTCCTGACAATGAGTTCTTAAGGTTCAGAAACAATGTCATATCCTCTTTGGTGTCCCCTGTTCAATACAGGGCTTAGCCCTGATTATTGCTTTGTTAAGTGCCATCAAGACGGTTTCAATTCATAGTGACCCTGTATAAGGTTTTCAAAGAGCTGGTGAGTTTGAACCACTGACCTTGAGATTCAAACTGATCTTGTGGTCCAGTACTTATCCTACAGTGCCACACCAGGATCCCTGAATAGAAACTCCATGATTGTAGGGTGAATAAACAAATGAAAAAAGTCATTTAAGAAATCACAAAGCCAGAATAAAGATGTACATTCCATTTCACCTGTTACTGGGAGATCAAACATCAAATAGTGGAGTATATTGACATAAAATCTTCCAGGATGTGCCAAAAATTGTTTAACTCACATTCTCCCTAGAATTTCCTCTAACAAATGCAGCCAAACACCTGGGAACAAGAGACCTGCCACCATATCATCCATTTGATTTCAAAACGGAAACTCTAGACAGATTCCCTTGCCTGCAATTAGCCAGGTGGAGCACAGACAAGTTAATATCAACAGCTCATCTTGATGCCTACACTGCCCCCAGAATCCAGAGAAAGGTGTTCTTCCCTTTAATCCTCTGTGGCAGGACAGATGGCACTTACAACCCAACCCTGCACCTGGGAGATGTTTTTCACGCTACCAATTAAGACACATTTCCTCTACTGTGTCCATCACTTGCACCTGTAGGACAAACAGGAGCTTTGCTGGGAGCATATTCTGTCTGATCGCTCCTTGTTCATTGGGGCATTTTGCTACAGACCCAAAACAAGTCACCAAGGAAGAATGTGAGAGTCATGGCTGAGCTGGAAACTTTGTGATACACTCATGAAGGTCCCAGCAAATTATTTTATTTGTTTATCCAGTTGACATTTCTATGAACTAAGGAGCTCTGGTAGCGTAGTGGTTACGAATCGGGCTGCGAACCTAAAGGTCAGCGGTTCGAAACTACCAGCCGCTCCGCGGGAGAAAGATGAGGCTTTCTACTCCCGTAAGGATTTACACCCTCGGAAACCCTGTACAGGGTCGCTATGGGTCGGAACCGACTCGACGGCACGTAACAACAACAACAACAACTATGACTTATAGACACTGGAAGGGAGATGCAAGATAAATAAAACTCTGCCCTTGAAGAACTCATAGCCTAGTGGGATAAAAGCAGATTGGTAGTTATCATTAGTGTTGGAAAGGTAAAGGTAGACCTTTTGTAACAAAAGGAGGGAGTGGCTGATTTTGCAGTCCAGGAGCGGAGGTCCCTGGAACCATCAAGTGCAGGACCCTATCCATAGAAACAGTGATGTCAGAGGTGGAAGAAGAGATGATGACATGGAGAGATGGGGCAGCTGGGGACTTTAGACTCAAGGAGGGAGAGGGCTGTGTGTTGATGGCCGGAGGTCAGGCTTGTGGGGTTTACCCTTTGGTTGTTTGATGATGCATGCAGGAGATTGTAATCATTGCAATGAAATGAAATAAGATAGGATGAATATAAGGCTGATGCTCTCCCATGTAAACTATCACATAATTCACAATAAAAACTTAAAGAAAAAAAAGCAGATTGGTAACAAGTTCATTAAAATTCAGTGTGAAAATGATACGCTTAGAGACACTTTGAGATACTGATGAGTACAAAGAAAAGGCTCACTGATTTTGAGGAAGGGCCAAGGAAACCTCAATTATAGAAAGGCCATGCGTATTAGTTCATATTTATATAGAAATAGGAATTCACATTTTAATGCTTTCATTACTATAGTTTTCAAAGGATTTTCACATATTTATCTTGTTGGATCACTTCTTCCCATCCTTCCTCTCCACACTGTCTTTGTGATGCATAAATTGCTCTTCTCCCCTTTTTATAGTTCAAAGAAGTTAAGGCTCCAATAGGTTAAGGAACTGGTCAAAGTGACAAAAAAAATGTCAAAGTAGGACTCAAAACTAGCTTTCTTGATTTTAAAATTTATTTTGAACTTTTCCTGAATTGCACAGGGTTTTTAGTTGAAAGCAAAAATTTAAAAGCAACAACAAAAAAATATTCAAAAAACCCACCTTCTGGCACCAGGCTTGGATGCTCTGTAACAAGGAATACCACTACCCAACCAGTTCCAACACTGGCTTTGTGAAGGTGTCAGTGAGTCTTTCCTGGGTACTAGATGCCTTGGTTAGCACATCTGACGCACAGAGGCAGCACAGGAGGCACTCACACATCTCTGCCAAGAAATTTGGAAGACGACTATCTGGCTGACTGATTGGAAGAGATCCATATTTGTGCCCATTCCAAAGAGAGGTGACCCAACAGAATGCGGAAAACATCGGACAATCTCTTTGATATCCCATGTGAGTAAAGTTTTGCTAAAGGTAATACAGAAACAGCTACAATCATACATTGACAGAGAACTTCCAGAGGTTCAAGATGGATTCAGAAGAGGACATGGAACGAAGGATATCATTGCTGATGTCCGATGGATCTTGGCTGAAAGCAGAGAATATCAGAAGGATGTTTACCTATGCTTTATTGACTGTGCAAAGGTTTTCGATGTGTGGATCATGACGAGCTATGGACAACATTGCCAAATATGAGTATTCCAGAAAACTTAATTGTGCTCATGAGGAATCTGTACCTGGACCAAGAGGCAGTCATTCGAACAGAACATGGGAACACTGAATGGTTTAAAATTAAGAAAGGTGTGCGTCAGGGTTGTATTCTCTCACCATACTTATTCAACCTGTATGTTGAGCAAATAATACGAGAAGCTGGGTTCTATGAAGAAAAATGTGGCATCAAGATTGGAGGAAGACTCATTAACAACCTGCGATACGCAGATGATACAACCTTGCTTGCTGAAAGTAAAGACGACTTAAAACATTTCTGATGAAGATCAAAGAGCACAGCCTTCGGTATGGATTGCATCTCAATGTAAAGAAAACAAAAATCCTCACCACTGGATCAATAAGCAACATTCTTATCAACGGAGAAAAGATTGCAGTTATCAAAGACTTCATTCTTCTTGAATCAACTATCAACACTCACGGAAGCAGCAGTGAAGAAATCTAATGACATATTGCATTAGACAAATCTGCTGCACAAGACCTTTTTAAAGTGTTGAAGAGCAAAGATGTCAGCTTGAGAACTAAGGTGCGCCTGGCCCAAACTATGGTATTTTCAATAACCTCATATACATGTGAAAGCTGCACAATGAATAAGGAAGACCATAGAATAATTCATGCTTTTGAGTTATGGTGTTGGAGGAGAATATTGAAAGTACCATGGGCTGCCAAAAGAACCAATAGATCCATTTTGGAAGAAGTGCAGCCAGTGTGCTCCCTGGAAACCAAGATGGCCTAACTTCATCTCTCATACTTCAGACATATTGTCAGGAGGGACCAGTCACT
>NW_006408587.1:7358125-7367848 GCF_000296735.1 Chrysochloris asiatica
TTTCCAACTACTGGTCCTTCCTCTTTGCTCCCAACCTTTGCATTCCAGTCACCAGTGTATTGGTCCAATGACCAATACATCTTGATTGCATGTTTGATTGATTTCAGATTGAAGAAGGTTTAGAAGCCAGATAATCATTGCTTTATATTCTCCTCATCATTATATCTCAATAGAGCTGTTTTCCTGCTTTAAAAATTATACTTATTCTGCTTACTCACTTTCTGACTTCTCGAAGCTCCTTTGAACCCAGCATAAACAAGCAAGACTGCTCCTTTCCACCCCTGCATTGTGCTTGACCACAGCTTCATCATCACAATCATTCCAGAAACAGCTCACTTAATTATTGATCAAACCCATTCATTTAGGTGTATGGCTAACCCCCTTCTCTGGACTACTGGCTCTAGAATTTAATCACGAAGAGTGTGTTACTTTCCCTTCTGACCACTGACTGGGAAAGAAGGAACAAGGGTCCTTATTAATCTGTGAAAGGAACACTGTCTTTCTCCACCAGCAGGGACTGGTGCTGGCTGTGCTGAGAAAAAGGGTCATGTGAGGAGCAACCTGTGTAGGTCAGATCTGTATTATTTAGACCAGTGATTCTCAAAGTGTGATTTCCTGACCAGCAATAGCAACACCTGGCAACTTGTAAGGAATGGTAATTCTTAGGCCCTTTTCTAGACCTAAGGAGCTCTGGTAGCATAGTGGTTACAAGCCAAACTACTAAACCTCAAGGTCGGCAGTTCAAGACTACCAGACGTTCCGTGGGAGAAAGATGAGGCTTTCTGCTGCTGTAAAGATTTACAGCCTTGGAAACCCCATATAGGGTCAGTCTAATTCGGAACCGACTCTATGGCACACTACCATCACCACCACCACCACCATTCTAGGCTTGGACTCCTGGTGTGGTGCTGTAGGATCTGCACTGAACTTTGAACCACAAGGTCAGCAGTTCAAAACCACCAGCTGCTGCTGCTCTTCAGAAACCCTATCCAGTGTCGCTATGAGTCTGAACCGACTCAAGGGCACTTAACAACAACAACAACAACAACAACTCTAGACCTACAGAGCTCTGGTAGCGTAGTTGGTTCTGTGCTGGACTGCTAATTGCAAGGTCACCAGTTCTAATCCATCAGCTACTTACTCCACAAGATAAAGATGAGATTTTCTGCTCCCATAAAGATGTACAGCTGCACAAACCCTATAGAGGATTGCTGTAAGTCAAAAAGCCAACTCAACAAAACACCACTACTTCCACCCCAGACTTGAATCAGAAATTCTGGGGTCGGAGTTTAACAAGCCTTCTAGATGATTCTGAGGCATGCTAAAGTTGGAGAATCAACCACTACTTAATTCTCAAGGGCTGCTTCTGACTCAGATGATGAGTACCAATCTTGTGATCCTTTATGAAATCAACTATCTTCCGGTTTTTCCCAGTGGACTTCGATGAGAACTGAGGGAACAGTCAGTCCATCTAAAGCATTATGCTTATCCAAGATCATTTTTTTAGATATGTCTACTCTTTAAAAACTCAGCCTCAAACAAACATATGATGGTTGGGCACTCCGACAAAATAATTAATGATTAACTCATATTACTTCATATCCATTATCTCATTCTACCAGCATTACAGCCCTAGGAGGGAAATTATTTTCAAGATGAAGAAACAGATTCAGGAAAGTTGATTTACTTTCCCAAGGCCATATATCTAGGAGTGGCAGAACTTGGGACCTCTAAACTAGGCTAGGGGTATAGGCATGATTGTGAACAATTCAGGCAGAATTCTCCCACCACCAATTTATAATTGTTACCACCAGCACCTCGACTAATCATCTCTCTAAGCTGAAGAAATGTGTCTCTTGGACTTGGTGAAATTCTAAAGAATCGTTTCTTCTTGCGTATCTTGTTATTATAAAAACAATTTCATATAAATCTGCCATTATCGCTATGGCTTTGTGGCAAAAGGATCCGAGAGATGAAAATACAAGCTAGGCAGTGAATGCTAGCAGGAAAATGCACAGGGCATGAAAGGCGGATCAAACAGCTGCCAAACTCAGCTTTGTCAGCTTTATACTCAAATGGAACCATTGCCCTTCACTAATTCTTATGAAATATGAGACAATTTTTTAAGTGTTTTAAAACCTTATCTTTACTTTTACTCCAATATTTCAAAGTTCTTAATTTTTGCTCCTTCCCCAACCATGCCTGAATTCAATGGACAATTATTTTAACCACATGCAACCTCCTCATCCTGTTTCCTTCTCCGCCAACTCTCTCTTGCCCTAGACACATTTATTCTTCTCGTCTTTGTTCCTGCTCCTGAATTAATTATCACACCCAGACTATAGAGCTTAGTCAGGCTCTGAATCAACTTTGTTTCAAACCTATACCTTCACTTATCATAGGGCTCTCAATCTTCCCTGCCAAGACTTCTGTCCTGCAAGCTCCTGCCCGATGTTCCTTACTGCTGTGTTCCAAACCACTTCTCTCCTCAGCCCTAGACATTTCCAGACCTTTCCTGCATCCTACTATGTCACAGAGAAAAGAAGGGCTATCAAAAAGGAACTTCAACTCCTCTCCTCTCAACTTCCGTAATGATCTGGCTCTTCATCCATCCTTTCCTCCTATTGTATGAAAGAGGTGACCTTTCTATCTACCAACATGAGGCTTCTACCTCAACTTTGGTTTATGTTTTGTTTTTTCAGTATATTTAAGATTTTATCTTTTCCCTCATCTTAATTATTGTCCCATCAAATTCATTCCTTTTTTTTTTAATCTTCAATTTCTGTCTCTCTAATTTTCCTTTCACCCAAACATTTAAGCATGATCAAAGTTTCTCACTTAAAAACCTTTCTTCAACACTGTCTTCTTCAAGAAATGATGATTTATTATCTATATCTGGGAGCATGGTGGCTCCATAAGATAAGCACTGGACTGTGAAACACAAGGTCTGTAGTTCAAGCCCACTAGCCACTCCATTGGAGAAAGATGAGACTTTCTGCTCCTGTGAAGATTTAAAGCTTTGGAAATCCTATACAGGGTCACTGTGAGTCAGAAGTCGGTGGCACTTATCAGCAATAACAACTTTCTTCTACTCCCTCCTCCACACAAAGAAGTTCTGATTCCTTTCTCAGACATTCCTCTGCAACTGCCAACTCCATGTAGGCAAATCCATTGTCTCTCCAATTTCCTTAGTTGCTCTTTTCACTGCATTTGCTATTCTTGAACACATTTTTTAAAACCCTCTGTATTTGATGTCCATGATACCAACAGCTCCCTGCCCTACTCTTAATAGTTACATTTGCTAGGCTGTTATCCTCAGTTTATTATTCTTGTTCTTACTTTTCCTTAAAGTTTATAACAGCTACTGTTGAGGTGTTGCTAACAGAGAACAAAGGGGCAGGTTGTCTCCCTAGGGATCCCAAAAGTCATTATAGTCTGACATTTGTTCTCAGCTCTAAGACTCAAAATCTCAACTTTTCTTCACATTCAGGAGAAGATTTATATCCTTGAGGTTAACATACATTAAAAAAAATAAATAAATAAGCTCCCAGAACTTATGTATAAATCCAGAGAATAAAATAATAAATAGGTATTAAAATTATTGTAAACTATAAATAAAAACCACAATGAGATACCACTTCTTACCCATTAGGATGTATTATTGTTGTTAGGTGCTATCCATTCAGTACTGACTTACAGCGACCTTATGCACAGCAGAATGAAACACTACCCGATCCTGGGCCAACCTCACTACTGTTGCCACACTTTAGTCCATTGATGCTGCCACTTGGCCAATCCATCTTGCTGGGTGTCTTCCTCTTTTTCTCTGACCCTCCACCTTACCAAACATGATCTCCTTCTCCAGCAACTGGTTCCTCCTGACAATATGTCCAAAGTATGAGAGATGGAGTTTGGCCATCTTGGCTCCAAGGAGCATTCTGGCTGCACTTCTTTCCAAACGGATCTATTGGTTCTTTTGGCAGCCCATGGAACTTTCATTATTCTCCTCCAACACCATAACTCAAAAGCATTATTCTTCTACAGTCTTCCTTATTCACTGTGCAGCTTTCACATGCATATGAGGTTATTGAAAATACCATGGCTTGGGTCAGGCACATCTTAATCCTTAAACTGACATCTTTGCTCTTCAACATTTTAAAAAGGTCTTGTGCAACAGATTTGCCTAATGCAATACATCATTTGATCTCTTGACTGCTGCTTCCATGAGTGTTGATAGTTGATCCAAGAAGAATGAAGTCCTTGACAATTTCAATCTGTTCTCCATTGATAAGAATGTTGTTTATTAGTCCAGTGGTGAGTATTTTTGTTTTCTTTATATTGAGATGTAATCCATACTGAAGGCTGTGCTCTTTGATCTTCATCAGTAAACGTATCAGAAAAAAAATGGAAATAACAAGAGTTGGCAAAGATTTTAAGAAATTGGAATCCTTGCCCATTCGTGGTGAGAATATAAAATGGTGGAGCCACTGAATAAGTTTGACACGTACTCACTGGCTCCATCATTAACTCTAGAATTACCATTTTGTTGTTGTTATTGTTAAGTGCCATCAAGTCAATTCCAACCCATAGCGACCCTGTATAGGGTTTCCAAGGAGTAGCTGGTGAGCTTGAACCACTGACTTTGCGATTCAAATGACTTTGCAGTCCTATGCATTAGCCCACAGAGCCACACCAGGACTTGTTGTTAGGTGCCATCAGATCAGCTCCAATTCATAGCAAACAGATGCTCAGCGGAACAAAACATTGCCCAGTCCTGCATCATCCTCGCAATTGCGTTTGAGACCATTGTTGCAGCCACTTTGTCAATCCATCTTGTTGGGAGTTTTCTTTATTTTTTTGGCTGAACCTCTACTTTGGCAAGCATGTTGTCTTTTTTCAGGGACTGGTCACTCCTGCTAACATCTCCAAATGTCTCGCTATCCTTGCTTCTAAGGGGCATTCTGATTGTACTTCTTCCAAGATAGATTTGTTTATTCTTCTAGCAATCCCTAGTACTTTCAATATTCTTAGCCAGCACCAAAATTCAAATGCATCAATTCTTCTAAGGTCTTCCCTATTCATTGTCCAACTTTCACATGCATAAGAGGTAATTGAGAATATCATGGCTTAGGTCAGGCTCACCTTAGTCCTCAAAATTACATCTTTGCTCTTAAGAGGTCTTTTGTTGCAGATTTGCCCAGTGAACTACATCATTTGATTTCTTAACTGCTGCCTTCAAGAGTGTTGATTGGGTGTCCAAGTAAAGTGAAATCCTTAACAAAAATTTTTTTTTTCATTTATCATGATGTTTTTTATTGGTCTAGTTGGGAGGATTTTTTTATTTCTTTACATTGTGTTGTAATCCATACTGAAGGCTGTATTCTTTTGATCTTCATCAGTAAGTGCCTTAAGTTCCCTTGGCTTTAAGCAATCAAAATGGTGTCATCTGCATATTGTAGGTTGTCAACAAGCCATCCTCTAATCCTGACTTCATTTTCTTCATGCAGTCCAGCATCTCAGATTGTTTGTTCAGTACTCAGATTGAATAAGTATTGTAGAAAAAACACCACCATGATTTACCCCTTTCCTAATTTTAAATCTTTCAGTATCTCCTTGTTCTATTTGAAAGACTGCCTTTTGGTCTATGTACAGGTTTCTCATGAGCACAACTAAGTGTTCTGGAATTCTCATTTTCTGCAATGATATCCATAGTTCATTATGATTCTCACAGTTGAATGCCTTTCTGATATTGTCTGCTTACAACCATGATCCATCTGACATCAGCAATGACATCCCTTATTCCACACTCTCTTCTGGATCTGGCTCAGATTTCTGGTAGCTCCTTGTCAATGTAAATTGGTTTTGAATTATCTTGTCTGTGATATTGATCAATAATATTCACATTCTGTGGGGTCACCTTTCTTGGGAATGGTCACCAATATGGATCTCTTCCAGTCAGTTGGCCAGGTAACTAGCTTCAAATTTCTTGGCATAATCTGGTGAGTGCTTCCACTGCTGCACCAATTAAAAAATATATATTTCAATTGATATTCTGTCAATTCCTGAAGCCTTAGATTTTGCTATTACCTTCAGTGTAGCTTGGACTTCTTCCTTCAATACCATAGGTGTTTGGTCATAAGCTACCTTCTTAAATTATGGAACATTGGCTAATTATTTTTGGTATAGTAACTCTGTGTATTCCTTCCATCTTCTTCTTTTTTTCCATATTATTCCTTCGTATTTCTCTTTGTACCGCCACTTGCTTTTTTTTTTTTTTTAATTTTTATTGTGAATTATGTGATAATTTACATGGGAGAACACCAGTTTTATATTCATCATATGGTATTTCGTTTCATTGCAATGATTACAATCCTCTCCATGCATCATCAAACAACCAAAGGGTACACCTTGCAAGTCTGCGCCCCCAGCCATCAGCACACAGCCCATCTCCCTCCCTGAGTTCAGCGTCCCCAGCCACTCCATCTCTCCATGTCATTGTCTCTGCCTCCATCTCTGGTGTTACTGCTTCTCTGGATAGGGTCCCACACTCCGCTCTTCTTCCTTGATGGTTCCAGAGACCTCCATTCCTGGACTGCAAAGTCAACCACTCCTCTTCTTTTGTTACAAAACATCTACCTTTTCATTTCTGACCCTCACAGTCAGTCCTGATAGCAATTATTCACTACTGTACCACAAGAGTCCTATCCCCATCTCCTTTCATCAGCCTCATCCCAACCAATTGGAAATCACGCAGTGGAGATTCTACCTTCCCCCACCCCCTCTGGAACTGAACTCCCTCTTGAAAGCTTGTAAACGAGTCATGTCTTGCCTTTGTAGTGCCCCCCCCCCCCATTTTGAGTAACCAATGTCTAACTTGCCCATCCCTGTCAACCCTGTGTACCCATGGGGTGGGAATAATCCTCGCTGCAAAGATTAGTTCCCTCTTTTGAGCTACTACATCCATAAGTATAGGTCAAGTTCATCAAAGTGTAGAGGATTACTCCTTTTTTTCCCCTCTTCTTTCTTCTTCTAGTCCAGTTCTGATCATCTAGCCATTGGAGCCACGTCAAGTATGGGTGTTCTTGTGCATATCTGCAAGTATGGGTGTTCTTGTGCATCTCCCCTTACTTCATATCAACTGGATGCTTCAATCTCTGTTCTAGTCCTCTGTGGCCATGTCACTGTCTCTGGGCCCAGGAGTACCCAGGCCTTGCCATACTGCTGGCCAACCAGGTCTCAACCTGGGTTCACAGGAGTCTATTGAATGAGGTTGGACCCAGCTCACAACACCATTGCTGTTTTTCTCCCACTTCCGCTTATCGGTGACCAACGTGGTCACCAGCCAGACCACATGCCTACTCGTGTATTCCCTTGATTCTTAGTCTTGGAAGGGGATTTGCTCTGAGAGTACCTGACCGCTTGTCTTGATAGCTCCTGGGAGAACAGCTTGCTTGTTCTTGTAGTAGTCAATAGGACTGCACTTGTTGTTTTTAATATTTCCTGCTGGCCTTTCTTGCAAGAAGTATATTCTGTTCTTCTAGCCACTCCAGGCTGGTCTACTTGTCCTTTCAAGTGGAAATATCCCACCTCAGAAGATTCTGGATGGGTTTCAGGATTTCACCTATGGTCTTATGCAATACAAAGGCTCTGCAGGAAGCCTTTTTCACTGGGCAATGTCTAACCCCCTTTAAGGTACTCCAATTAGTTATAGGTTGAAGACAGACTTACAAGCTTTCTATTGTGATGTTTCTGGTTATTTCTTTCTCTCCCCCTATTTTATAATGGTAGGCAAGGGAAATTGTCTATTTTACAATGGTAGACAAGGGAAACCAAGATTCAAAAGACAGCCAAGTATCTTCACATTATTTCCCCTCTTTTACCCATTCAAACCATGCCTCAATCCCTGTATCCCAGAGCCTTGTTGTTCCAAGGTTGTGCATACATCATTATTTACATCTGCCCCATTTAGCCCATGCAAACCTGCCTAACTGTCCTTCCATCTGTCTTGTTCTTCTGTTCCCCTCCCCCTTCTTGAATATTACCCTCCAACCCCTCAGCACCCAAACTATCCTGTGCTCCATCTTTCCCTCCCTCCCCTCACCTCATCCCATACAGCCCGGTGATGAGCAAATATATATATATATTGTTTTCCCCCTTTTAGGGTGGGTTCTTTTTCTTAATATTTTACAATAATGGTCCTATGCAGTGTTTCTCCTTTTGTGACTGACTAATTTCACTCAGAGTAATGTCCTCAAAGTTCATCCATGTTATGCGGTGACTTGCAGCTTCCTTGTTATTTTTTAAGGTAGCATAGTATTCCATTGTGTGTATGTACCGCAGTTTGTTTATCCATTATTCCACTGATGGACATTTAAGCTGTCACCATCGTTTTGCTATTGTAAATAGTGCTGCTGTGAACATTGGTGTGCATATATCTACTCGTGTTATGGCTCGTATTTCTTGTGGATAAATACCAAGTAGAGGAATTGCTGGATCATAAGGTATTTTTATTTCCAACCTTCTGGGGAAGCACCATATTGCTTTCCAGAGTGGTTGGACCATTTTGCAATCACATCAACAATGTAGGAGGGTCCCAGTCTCTCCGCATCCTCTTCAGCATTTATTGTCCTCTACTTTTTTTAATCTTTGTTGTTGTTGCTGGTGTGAGATGATATCTCATTGTTGTTTTGATTTGCATCTCTCTAATGGAAAATCTGCTGTGCACCTAACAACAACAACAATAATGGCTAGTGATCATGAACATTTCTTCATATGTTTGTTGGCTGCCCGGATCTCTTCCTTGGTGAAGTGTCTGTTCATGTCCTGTGCCCGCTTTTTAATTGGGTTATTTGTCTTTTTCTTGTAGAGGTGTTGTAGTTTCCTATATATTTTAGAAATGAGTCCCTTGTCTGATGTGTTGTTGCATAAGATTTTTTCCCATTCTGTGGGCTCCCTTTTGACTCTTTTGGTGAAGTCTTTTGATGCACATAGTTTTTAATTTTTAGTGTGTCCCAATCTTCTATTTTGTCTACTTTTTTTGTGTCATTTTCAAAATGTTTGGTAGTCTGTGTATGTCCTGTTTTAGAGCCCTCACATTTGTTTCTACTTTTTCAATGATGGTCTTTATAATTCTGGGATTCACATTTAGGTCTTTAATCCATGCTGAGTTGCTTTTTGTATAGGGAGTGAGGTAAAGGTCTTGTTTCAGTCTTTTGCATATCGCTTTCCAGTTCTGCCAGCACCATCTGTTAAAGAGACTATCTCCTCCCCAGGCTTTCTGTCAAAATCTGTTGGCTGTATGCGGATGGGTTAATTTCTGGATTCTCAATTTAGTTCCATTGATCTATGTATCTTTCATTGTACCAGTACCAAGCTGTTTTGACCACTGTAGCTGTGTCAGGGAGTGAGAGGCTTCCAACTTTATTCTTCTTCGTAAGCAGTGCTTTGTTTATCCTGAATCTCTTTCCTTTCCATATAAAGTTTGTAATTGTTTTTTCCATCTCTTTGAAAAATGTCATTGGAATTTGGATTGGGATTGTATTACATTTGTAACTTGCTTTGGGCAGTATTGACATTTTCACAATGTTAAGTCTTCCTATCCAGGAGCATGGTATAATCTTCCATTTTTGTAAATCTCTTTTGGTTTCTTGTTCTGTAGTTTTCTTTGTATAGGTTCTGTGTTTCTCTGGTTACATTTATTCCTAGATATTTCATCCCTTGGGC
>NW_006408587.1:7368351-7391900 GCF_000296735.1 Chrysochloris asiatica
GATTGATATGATCATGTGGTTCTTTTCCTTCTTCTTATTTATATGGTGGATTACATTGATTGTTTTTCTAATGTTGAATCATCCTTGCATCCCTGTTATAAAACCCACTTGGTCATGATGAATTATTTTTTTGCTGTGCTGCTGGATTCTAATGACTAAGATTTTGTTGAGAGTTTTTGCATCTTCCATCTTCTTTTGATGCTTCCTGCATTATTCAAAATCTTGCCCATAGAATCTTTGAATATTGTAGGTTGGGGCTTAAATATTTTCTTTAGGTTTTTTTTTTTTTCAGCTTGAGAAATGCCAAGTGCGTTCTTCCCTATTAATTTTCTTACTCCAAGTCTTTGCACATTTCAGTACAATACCTTACTTCGTCTTTTCCAGCTGTCCTCTAACATTTTCTGTACAGCTCTTATACTTCATCATTTCTTCCATTTGTCTTAGCTATTGTATGTTCTGGTAGTGTAGTGGTTATGAGTTGGGCTGTTAACCTCAAGGTCAGCAGTTTGAAACTACCAGCAGATCCATGGGAGAAAGATGAGGCTTTCTGCTCCTGTAAAGATTTACAGCCTCAGAAACCCCGTACAGGGTCGCTATGAATTCGAAGCGACTCCACGGTACACCACCACCACAACCATTCTATGAATAAAAGCCAGTATCAGAGTCTTTTCTAACATCCACTTTGTTCTTTTCTTTCTTTCCTGTCTTTAATGACTTTTACATGTTTTCTTCATGTATGAGATTCTTGATGTCGTCCCACAACTCCTCAGGTTGTTAGTGCTGAATGAATCGAATCTATTCTTGAGATGGTCTCTAAATACAGGTGGGATATACTCCAGTTTGTAAGTTGGCTGTGGTGAATCACTTTTAATTTTCTTCTGCTTCAGCCTGAACTTGCATATGAGAAATTGATCTTTTTCTCAGCTATTCTCTGGTCTTTTTTGGGCTGATGACGTTGACCTAGCAATTCTACTTCTAGATACATACTCTAATGTAGGGACCCAAACAAATACTATTATATAAATATTCATTTCAACATTATTCAAAATAACGAAAAGGTGAGAATGACCCAAATGTCCATCAACAGATGAATGGATAAACAAATGTGGCATATCCAACAACAGTAAGGATTTAGTCATAAAAAGAAATGAAGTTCTGATGCATGCTGCAATACAAATGAACCTAGAAATATGCTGAGTGAAATGTCAGACACAAAAGGCAAGTACTGTATGATTCCACTTACATGAAATATCTATAATTATACAGAGACAAAAGTTTATGAGTGGGTACCAGGTACTAGGGGTAGGGGCAATGGGCATTATTGCTTAAGGAATGCTGAGTTTCTATTTAGGGTGATAACAAAAAAAAACATTTGAAAAGGAATAGTGACAATGGTTGTGCAACATGGTGATGGTTATTAATGACCCTGAATTGTACACTTAATAATGATGAGAATGGCAAGTGTTTTGTTTTATATATATGTGCATGTTTATATATACAACAAAATAAAAAAGTGATTTTGAACATGTGTTTTAATTTGTCTATGGTAAATACTTGAGACTAGAATGTCTGAGTCATTGGGTAAGCATAAACTTTATAAAAAATTGCTGAACAATTGTCCAAACTGATAGTAACATTTAAGACTTACACCATCAATGTGCAAGTGTTCCACTTGCTCTTTATTCTCACTAAACATTTGTGTTGTCAGCTAATCTAGTGGATGTTAAGTGGTATGCCACTGGGATTTTGATTTGCATTTCTCTGCTAACTAATGGTATTGAATACCCTTTCATGAACTTACTGGTCATTTTGTATATTTTATTACTAGTTAAAAACAGAAAAGAATGGAAAATCTCATCAACAAGAAAATGGTATATCCATACAATGGAATACTAGTCAGCAGTTAAAAGAAATGTCTGGTCTACCCATTTATATGAATGAAGTTCAAGAACTCTCAAGACTAATTCTTGGAGAAAATCATCCCATAAGTGGTTACTCTGGATGACAGAACTGGTGGAATGAGGCACAAGGGAGTTCTGGTCTGTAGAAATAGTCTATTACCTGGATTTGGAGTAACTGCTGTATGGATATCATATCAAAATTCAGAGCGTCCTGTAAGAGCTGAGCTACATGTTTTGTTATATGTACATTATTTCATTTTTTTAAATGCTAAAAAAAGCAACTGCCACATCTGTTTCAGAGACTCTTTTTCTCTTGTTATTGTTTAATATTTTGAACTCCATCTTCTAAGTGTATTAATGTATCCACTGAAATTCAAAAGAGACTTACTCTTTTGCACATGATTTCATCTCATTCAAGTGACTTTGCATATTTTTCCCATTATAAAATTTACTTTAAAGTTTTTGGTAGAATATCTATTAACTTTCAGGTACCAACAATTATAATTTCTGAGAGCTTTCATTCCCTCCTAGAGGACAGTGATGCTTTAATGGTAGAAGTTTTGCTGTCTATGCAGGAGACCCAGGTTCAAGTCCTGCTCATTGCACTCCATGGGACAGATAACATTTCTCTGTCAGTGGAAACTTGTGTGTTGCTATGGTGTGTGTTGCTCTGATTCAGCAGAGCTTCCAAACTACAACAGCTGAGGAAGAAATGCCCGGTATCTACTTCTTTAAATCAGCCAATGAAAATCTGAATGGGTCACAATGATCTGATCCACAACTGACCACAGGGATGGCCCAAGACTAGGCAGTGCTTCTTCCGTTGTGCATAGGGTCTCCATGAGTTGGGGAGTGGATTAACTGCAGCTAACAACAGCAATAATATCCTTTGTCTTCTATGTCTAGATTTCAGAACCAACACAGACCTGAACTCCAACTATTTTTAATGGTGTTTAGAGGGCTACAGTACTTGGCAGATATGCTACGGTAAGATTTTGAGTTATTAATCCATGTCTTTCCTATGCTGCACACACATACACATATCTCTTCATGTCTGCTTCTGTACAACGCCAGCCTACCGCTCATTTCAGGCAGCAGCTAGGACAGTCCAGGCTCATTACCTCAATGAAGGGAGGCCACAGACAAACAAAAGAGAACAAAGGCATCCGTTCTCAATCTTGAGTTTCAAAAGCGCCTTTCAACATCTTGGCAAAGAAAGCAGGTTGATAGAAAAGGTTTTTGAGTTTTGAAAGCTTGGCTTTTCTTGTGCCAAAAGCCATAGGCTATGTTATTTACAATAGGTTTGGGGAGATTGAGTGATGATATATAAAAGCCAATAGTCTGGTTCTGTGGACTCTGTAAAGATTCCTGGGACTGAGGGAGAAGGAAGAGAGTTTCCTTAAAGGGGAAGGAAGGGAGTTTCAGTGAGTATTCCTGAGAAGGGACCCCAAGACTGGCTCAATTTACCAAACACTGCAGGTTGGGTTCTCTGCAAGTAGATGTTGAGATGAAGTTTAGGGTGCAAGGTATTTGTTAGGAATCAACACTTATTAAAGGAAAGCGGAGAACACAGGACTGGGCAAAAGGAAAAATTGAACTGTGAAATAAACCTGGCAAAGTCTTAGTGAGCAGGGAATGTGAGGGGAACTCTAGTTTACTAGGGTTGTCCTGTGTTAGGCTGAATTGAGTGACATCAACTTGGTTCCAACCCATAGAGACCCTGTGTAAGGTTTCCAAGGAGCAGCTGGTGAGTTTGAACTGATGACCTTGTGGTTCAAACCTATTTTGCAGTCCAGTGCATTAGTTCACAGCGCCACACCAGATGGTCAGAATGACTGGACTGAATGATTGGGACTTTAATAAGCCATAGGTGACTAACTTCAAATTTACAGACAATTCCTACTTGCCCTTTTATTGCTGTAGTAAAGTGCCATCAAGTCCATATGGACTCATAGTGACCCTATGCATAGCTTATTATAGTCCACACAATAGAAAGCCTCTGCATAGTCATTAAAGCTCAGGTAAACATCTTTCTGGTATTCTCTGCTTTCATCCAAGGTCTGTCTGATGTCAGCAATATCCCTCATTTCACATCCTTCACTGAATCTAGCTTGAACCTCTGTGAGTTTCCTATCAATGTACTGTTGCAGCCATTTTAAAAATTATCTTTAGCAAAATTTACTTGCTTGTGATATTAATGATACTGTCTGTTGAGTTCCACATTCCATTGGGTCTCACCGCTCTTTACAATGGCCCCAAATATGTATCTCCTCCAATCACTTGGCTGGGTAATTGTCTTCCAAATTTATTGACATAGATGAGTGAGTGCCTCCAATGCTGCATCAGTTTGTGGAAAGATTTTAGTTTATATTCCAACAATGTCCTGAGCCTTGTTCTTTACCAATGCTTTCAGGGCACTTTGGACTTCTTCCTTCAGTACAATTGGTTCTTGATCATATAATACCTCTTGAAATGACTGAACATCGACCATTTCTTTTTGGTACAGTGATTGTGTATTTCTTCCATTTTCCTTTGATACTTTCTTCATCATTCAATATTTTTCCCATATAATCCTTCAGTAGTACAAGTCGAAGTTTGAGTTTTTTCTTCAATTCCTTCAGCTTGAGAAAAGCTGGACATATTTTTCTCTTTTGGTTTTCTGACTACAGGTCTTTGCACATTTCATTATAACATTTGCCTTTGTCTCTTGAGCTGCCCTTTGAAATGTTCTGTTCATCACAACCAATCAATAACAATATTTAAATAAATGGAGAAAACATTAACTTTTCCAGGATTTCATTTTGCTTGGATCCATGGAGGCAGCAGTCAAGAAATAAAATGATGTATTGCATTGGGCATATCTTCCACAGAAGACTTCCTTAAAGTGTTAAAAAGCTAAGATGTCACTTTGAGGATGAATGTGTGCCTGACCCAAGTCATGGTATTTGCAATCATCTCATGTGCATGGGAAAGTTGGACAGTGAAGATGGCAGATTGGAGAAGAATTAATGCATTTGAATTACGGTATTGGCAAAGAATACACTGTGGACGGCCAGAGCAAATATGTATTGGAAGACAGAAATACAACTGTAATGTTCCTTAGAATTGAGAGGGGCCATCTCACATATTTTGGATTTGTGATTAAAAGGGACTAATGCCTAGAGCAGGTCATCATGCTTGGTAAAGTAGAGAGCCGGAATGAAGAGGAAGACCCTCAATGAGATGGATCGAAACATTAGTTACAATAACAGGCTCAAACATAGTAGTGATTATGAAGCTGGTGCAGGACCAGACAGTAGTTCGTTGTGTTGTACTTACGGTTCCTATGAGTTGAAACTGATTTGACAACACCTAACAACAGCAGGTTAACAGTCAACTGCAAAGTATCTGCACCATCCAGAAACCTATGAGCAGAAGGAAGGGGTGGAGAAACCTTAAACTGATTGCTTTTAAACTTGAACAGCAGAGAAAACTGAGAATGATCTAGATATTTGGACACAGTAATCTTACTTTTAGATATTCACCTTAAGAAAATAATCAAATACCATTCTAAATGTTATACAAAGAATAGAGGACATGGGGACATGGGCTAGGGGGCTCCCCTTAAAATAATTTGGGCAACAAATACTAGACTCTTGCAATTGGGTGATGACTGTAGAAATGGAAAATGTGGAGGAAGTTGGAATATTTTTGAAAGTAGAGCTGGCAAGTATTGCTAATGGACTAAGTGTGTATGAAGAATAAGGGTAGGACAAACTATTTTACCTAAGCAACTAGGTGGATAATGGTAACATTTAATAATATGAGTTGGGGGAAGAAAATACTTTAGGGGAAAAGGATAGAAAGCAGATTTGTTTTGGTCATTTTCAATTTCTTATGCCTATTAACTATCCTTCCATTTCTAGTTAGTCCATTTTTGGAGCCTTGTTTTTTTTTGCCAACCCCTGCAGTGCAGCTTGGACTTCTTCCTTTAGTACCATCATATGCTACCATGATCATATGTTACCTTTTGAAATGGCGGAATATCAACCATTTGTTTTTGGTTCAGTGACTGTGTATTCCTTCCGTCATCCAATATTTTGCCCATGTTTGTTGTTGTGGTGGTGTTCCTTTGAGTCAGTTGCAACTCATAGTGATCCTGTATAAGGTTCCTAATGCAGGGTGTGGCTGGTTTGACCTGCCAAACTTGCACTTAGCAGTCCAATGCTTTTCCTATAGCACCACACCTAGGCTCAATTCGCCCATATAATCCTTCAATAGTATAACTCTAGGCTTGAATTTTTTCTTCAGTTCTTTTAGCTTGAGAAATGCTGAGTGTGTTCTTCCCTGTAAGTTTTCTAATTCAAGGTCTTTGCACATTTCATTATCATATTGTACTTTGTCTTCTCTAGCTGTCCTTTGAAAGTTTCTGTCCAGCTCTTTCTCTTCTGCATTTCTTCCATTCTCTTTCGCTTTTCTGCATTCAAGAGTAAGATCCTGAGTCTTTTCTGACATCCTTTTTTCTTTTCATGTTTTTCAAATGTCCTTCTGCTTTCTTCATGTGTGATGTTCTTGATGTCATCCTACAAATCCTCTGGTCTTTGCTCATTAGTGTCTAATGCATCAAATCTGTTCTTGAGATGGTCTCTGAATTCAGGTATGATACATTCAGGTCATATTTTGGCCTTTTGGGACTGTTTTTAATTTTCTGTATAGTTAACCAGAACTTGCATATGAACAACTGATGGTGTGTTCCACAGTCATCTCATGGCCTTGTTTGGGCTTATGATATTTAGCTTTTCCATCATCTCTTTCCACAGATTTTATCAGTCTGGTTCTTGTGTGCTTCATTTGGTGAAGTCCACATGTTTAGTCATAGTTTGTGTTGTTGAAAAAAGATATTTGCAATGAATGAGTCATTGGTCTTACAACGTTCTATCATGTGATCTTCAGCATCATTTCTATCACCAAAGTCATATTTCCCTTCTTCTTTATTTTCAACTTTTGAATTCCAGTCACCAGTAATTTTCAATGTACCTTGGTTATATTGCATCTATGCCATGAGGTTTGGAAGATAGCTACCTGGCCAGCTGATTGGGAGAGATTCATATTTGTGCCTATTCCAAATAAAGATGACCCAATAGAACAATATCATTAAAATCACATGCAGTAAAATTTTGCTGAAGATAAGTCAAAAACAGTTGTAGCAGTACATCAACAGGGACCTCCTGGATATTCAAGTCAAATTCACAAGGGTACGTGAAACAAGGGATACCATTGCTGACATCAGATGGATCTTTGCTGAACATAAAGAATACCAAAGAGATGTTTCCTTGTGTTTTATAGACTATACAAAGATATTCGACTATGTGACTCATGACAAAATATGGATGACATTTAGAAGAATGGAAATTCCAGAACACTTAATTATGCTCATGAGGAACCTGTACACAGACCAAGATACTGGCTGGTTTAAATTCAGGAAAGTTGTGTGTCAGGTGTATTCTTTCACCATACTTATTCAAACTGTATGCTGAGCAAATAATCTGAGAAGATGGATTATATGAAGAACAACATGACATCAGGATTTGCAAGAAGACTCATCACACCTTCTGATGCGCAGAAGATAAAACTTCCATGCTGGAAATGAAGATCACTTGAAGTACTTACTGATGAAGATCAAAGACTACTGTCTTCAGTACGGATTGCCCCTCAATGTAAAGAAAACAAAAAGTCTCACAACTGGGGCAGTAAATAACAGCATGATAAATGGAGAAAGGATTGAAGTTGCCAAAGATTTCATTTTACTTGGATTCCCAATCAATACTCACAGCAGCAGCAGTCAAGAAATCAAATGATGTGTTTCATTGGACAAATTTGCAAAATGCCTTTTTAAAGTCTTAAAAAGCAAATATGTCTTTTTAACGACTAAGGTACACCTGACCCCATGCATGCTTCATATGAATGTGAAAGTTGGGCAATGAAGGAGGACCGTAGAAGAAGTGATGCATTCGAATTATGGTGTTGGTGAAGAATATTGAAAGTATTATGCATATCCAGAACAAACAAATGTGTTTTTGAAGAAGTAAAACTGGATTGCTCCTTGGGAATGATGTCTAAACTTTCTCTCTTATACTTTGGACATCTTGTCAGGAAAGATCAGTCCCTGGAGACAGACGTCTTGCTTGGTAAGGTGGAAGAGTCAATGAAAAGAAGAGGAAGACCCTCACTGAGATGAATTGGCAGAGTGGTAACAGCAATGGACTCAAATATAAAAACCATTGTGAAGATGAAGCAGGACTGGGCAGTGTTTCTTTTTGGTTTACACAGTGTCATTATGAATCTGAACCTACTTGGTGGCACCTAAAAACCACATTAAGTATCCTGGAGTTCCTGATAGCACAAAATGGCTTAATTATCTGGCTGTTAACCAAAAGATTGGCAGTTTACATCCATGCAGAGACACTTGTGGAAGAAACATCTGGGGATCTGTTTTTCAAGTTCACAGCAATGCAAACTACATGGAGCACAATTCCATTCAGTAATAGATGGCGCTACCATAGTTGGTATCAACTCAAAGCAAACGGTTATTAAATCTACATAAGGCTCTGTCACTGACATCCAGTCTGGAGTCTGAGGAGGAGGGCAGGTTTGGAGATACTCATTTGAAAATCATGAGCGTAAAGACAGCATTTAAAGCAATGGGACTGGAAGAACGCATCTGTGAAGTGAGTTACTGAGCTACTCACTTATTAGATAGTGGATCAAGTGGATGACAAGATTATGATAGATTTTTCATTTTCTTCTTTATTGTTTTCTATCTTTTCTAAGGTGTTCACATGAAAATATATCACTTCTTTTATCAGAAAAAAAGAAAATTCCAAATAGATCTGCAGTTGCCTCTCAAAAACACAGCCATGCAACTTCCCTGCTCCTTTCCCAGACAAAGTATTTTGCCTAGGTTAAGTCTTAAAAATATTAATGTGATTATTTAATTGGGGATTTTTGAGACAGCGTTTACATGAAAATCAACATCCCATCTCTTCTGCCGTGCAAATGAGCTACTCCTAAGTGCAGGCACTTACCAAACCTGCATCTCGCTGCTGATTGAACCTGTGCCTAATTATGTGTTGCTCCTCGAATTCTGGAGTATGTAATAGAAATGTTTATTTGCCAAGGTTGACAGTGATGACTAACTAATTTTCCTCTTCATGTTGTTTTTTTTTTTTTTTTTCCCTTTTGTTTTTAAAGGGAGGGTGAGAATGTCATACCAGTGGTGGCGAATTGATGGGGTTGTCTCTGGCTTGTGGGAGTTGTGGCAAAAGCTCAAATATCTCAGGGACATTATGTCAGAAGCCCTGGTGAGAAGGGGCTTCCATAGTCATTTGCAATGACTTTCAGGCAGTAGTAAAGGAGCTTCTTTGCCTCACCATTGATTCATTCAAAGTAACCCTCCCTATCTCGGGTGCTCCCAGCTCTATACTCTGAGCAGTGACACAGGGATAAATAAGACCTTGTGAGTATCCCTGGGTGGCGCAAACTGTTTGCTCTCAGCTATTAACTGAAAGGTTGGTAGTTCAAACCCACCCAGTGGTACCACAGAGATCATAAAGATTAGAGCTAACAAATCCTACAGAGCTCACCTTGGGTGGCTGTGCGTCTGAACTGTGAATTGAGAATCGACTCAATGGCAGCAGCTTTTTGTTTCTGTTTGTTCGTTTTGGTTAAGCTCTCAAGAAATACAAAGTCAGGAATTCAATTTCAGTTTCTTTGAAAACGGTCATGTGAAGGAAGGTGGGATAATATGGAAACACACAGGTAAAAGAGTATGGCTCAGGTCAAAGGGTACCTGTAAAGGTTAATCATAGGAGTCCTGGTGTGGCACTGCGGGTCAATGTGCTAGACTGCAGGTCAGTTTGAACTGCAAGGTCAGTGATTCAAGCACACCAGCCACTCCTCGGGAACCCTGCACAAGGTCACTATGAGTTGGAACCGACTTGACAGCACTTAATAACAATAACAAGACTTTATATGAAACAACTTATTTATTTCTTCCAACAACCTGTGAGGTAGGCACCATCATCATTCCATTTTATGAAAGAAAACACTGAATCACAGAGTGGTTACATTTGAGGTGACGATTGGTAGCGAAGTGGTTATGAATCAGGCTGCAAACCTTAAGGTCAGCAGTTCAAAACTACCAGGTGTTCCATGGGAGAAAGATGAAGCTTTCTGCTCCCATGAAGATTTACAGCCTCGGAAACCCTGTATAGGGTCGCTCTGTGTCGGAACTGACTGGACAGCACTTAACAACAATTTAAGGAGAAAAGATTGAAGTTGTCAAGGACTTCATTCTTCTTGGATCAACTATCAACACTCACGGAACCAGCAGCCAAGAAATCGAACAACGTATTGCATTAGGCAAATCTGCTGCACAAGACCTTTTTAAAGTTTCGAAGAGCAAAGATGTCAGCTTGAGGACTAAGGTGCACCTGATCCAAACCATGGTATTTTCAATAAGCTCATATGCATGTGAAAGCTGGACAGTGAATAAGGAAGACCATAGAAGAATTGATGCTTTTGAGTTATGGTGTTAGAGGAGAATATTGAAAGTTCCATGGGCTGCCAAAAGAACCCACAGATCCGTTTTGGAAGAAGTGCAGCCAGAGTGTTCCTTGGTGGCCAAGATGGCCAAACTTCGTCTCTCATACTTTAGACATATTGTAAGGAGGGACCAGTCACTGGAGAAGGATATCATGTTTATAGAAAACATAGGTCATAGAATATCAGGTCATAGAAAAAACGGAAAATATCAGGTCATAGAAATAACGGAAAATCCTCCCCTCCCCAACCAGATGGATTGGCCAAGTGGCAGCATCGATGGACTCAAGCGTGGCAACAATAGTGAGGTTGGCCCAGGATCAGGCAGTATTTCATTCTGCTGTGCATAAGGTCTCTGTAAGTCAGTACCAACTCCATGGCACCTAACAACAACAACAGCAACAACATTTAAGGACAAATAGGAGTTAGCAAAAGTGAAGGTTGCAGAGCAAGAAAATGATGCAAGCAATTGGAACAGTATGTGGAAAGGAAGGAGAATAGGCAGGGAATAAGTTGGGATCTACTGATGTTTACTATGGTGGGAGGAGGTTTGGGACTTGGCAGAGACTAAGCTGGAGAGGAAACAGGGTAGTGAGGGCTTTAAGGAGAAAAACAAATATACCATTGCTGTGGAGTCAATGCTGACTCATAGAGATCCTACAGGGCACAGTAGAATTGCCCCATAGAGTTCCCAATGTTGTTGTTGTTATGTGCCCTGTAGTCAGTTCCGACTCATAGCGATCCTGTACAGGGTTTCTGAGGCTGTAAATGGGAGCAGAAAGCCTCATCTTTCTCTCGAGAAACAGCTGGTAGTTTCAAACTGCTGACCATGAGATTAGCAGCTGGATTTGTAACCACCATGCTACTAGTTCCCAATAAAAATCCATAAGTCTTTATGGAAAAACTGTCCTATCTTTCCCACAGAGCAGGTGGTAGGTTCAGACCATAAACCTTTCGGTTAGCAGTCAAACATTTAACCCCTGTGTCACCCAGGCTCCTTCTGCTTTAAGCAGGGGCGGTGACAGAATCCGACTTGCTTCCATGCAAGCTGCCTTGTGTAGAGGAGACGAGATAGGAAGTGGTTGTAGTCATCTTGCTGAGCATCTGGAGAGTGCACTAGCAGGGTCAGCTGGCTTCCAGAGCTGTTATGGACAACAGGACCTGGGCAGCAGACTTGAATCTAAGGTATGGCAGGTATGGCATGTGCCCCAAGCACCACTTAAAGGGGATGCCACTGAGCAGTCTCTATTCACCTGGTAGGACCCAGGGTCTTTATCCAACACAGTAGACACCCAGAAGTGCACCCAATGGGGGGAGTGATGAGAGGCTCTTGCCCCTGGTGCCCAAGGGGTTGCCAGACAAGACGGTAAGTCCAAAGGGTCACCTAAGAATAACATTCCTAGGCAGCACAAATAAAAAAGGCATCTGACTGAGGCAGCCAGACAAGAGGGAGGAAGACGTTTCTGCTGACACATTGGCACTATGAACTGACTATCCATCTTGAAACTGGTGGGGGTTGGGGGGGTGGAGGGTGAGTGTGAGTGTGAAACTTACAGATTGTCCAAGATGCTTGCTACCCACCATAAGCCTTTGCTGGGGAACGGCTAGAGTTGAAGGGCCTGTGTGAGGGAAGAATCAGCCAATGTGCAGGTTCACTGTTTGGGTCACTAGGTAAATGGTTGTGTCTCTCTGAGCCTGGGAGTCCTGGAGGAGGCAGAGCCTCTGTGGAGTCTGTGAATGTTCCAGGACATAGCCCATCAGTCCCCAAAGGCCTGGTGTTTGTCTGCCCTCCCATCTTCCTGAGATGTGCTTAATGTTTGGTTTGAGGTGAACTGAGCCTGATCTTGGGAAACAGAAGACAATGATGCCCAACCAAACAAATAGGAAGACAGTTAATATTCAGATAGACTAAGGAACAAGCAAACACCTCTTAACCTGCCTCTTATCTATAACAGAGCAACCTGAATTTTTCAGTATTTTTCTGAAACCTCAGGGGGAGGGAGATCTTGAAAATCTTCTTACAAGGAGGGATGGTAAATAGAAATTAACTGGATAGCACTTATTATTAGAGTTTTAATGTGTGTTAAATGTCACTGACATTGTGTCTTTTTTTTTTTTTTTACTCTATTTTAGGAAATACTGAAACTATCTATTCCTAACACCTTTCATAGGTTTACTACTGATTGATATTCTTTTCTCCTGCCTTCCAATCTTCTCTAAGATCTTAATTTTTCTAAATCAAAGGGTTCTACTCTGGCAGTCTTTAGGAGTCTATTCTTTGAGGTACGGGGCATTGCTTTAATTATGATCATCCTATTTCACAGATATGCAGTGCAGTGGCTCTATATGATAAGAACTAGACTGTGAACCACAATGTTCAAGTGAGGTTCAAGCCTGCCAGTCACTCTGTGGGAAAAAGATATGACAGTCTGTTTCCATAAAGATTTAAAGTCTTGGAAACCCTGTTGTTGCTATGAATCGGAACTGAATGGAAAGCACTTAACAACACTTCCACAGATAAGGGGAACAAAGAGAATATGCAAGTTTCCTATGGTTGTTTCCAAGTCAGTAGTGACCCAGTGTTCTAAGAGAGAGTCATCAGATCCCAAAGGCCAGGCAGGCATTTCCATCTGCTCTCATCCCTTCACTGAGAAGTGGGTTGTGTAGATAGATACAGGACAGAAGCTTGGAAGAGAGGCTACAATTCCTTAATTATATCCAAGGAGAGATTTATGGTTCTTTAAAAATAATGAGCTCTAGGCTGGAGACATTGGGTCATAAGTAGGACAAGAGCAGCACGTCTGGTGTGCATTACCCTCCAGGGAATTGGTCTGAAATGAAAAGACGAGATGCTGTCATTTGGCTGGGGAAGCTTACCATCGTCTTTTCTGAGCAATAGAGCTGTTGAGGGTAGAAGCATAAGGTTGGAAGTGATCTTGTTATGCCTAGATCTGGTCAAGCTTCCTGAAACAGAGACAAAATGGGAGCACCACCACCAGGACCTCATTATACTGAAGGACTTAGCCACTGTGTGCCAGGCTGTGCTATCATTTGTCATTATTTCATTCACCAAGTAATTACTCAGCACTTCTGTAAAGGAAACTGTTGATTGCCTAGTTAATAGCTGGTCTCCCTTCCTCCTTCCCAATAGAACCCAGATTTTTTTCTAACCCATTCTTATTCCAAAGGGAAATCATTAGAAGTTTAAGGCCATTAAACTTGTCAATCACCTGGCAAAGATTATTGGTCCAGAACTGTAAATGTAGACCAACCTAAGGTGACTCGATTGGGTTATAAGGAAGGTCTTATATGAGGGGTCTTAAAAAAGTTCACACAAAAAACTTCATTTTTTTTTTTTTTTTACTTCAGTTTTTACAAACTTTCTGAAGCCACCTCATAGTTTGTGTTTGGGTGGAGGTTTCTCTCTGACCCCTTCTAGTTCTAGTGCTGGTGGTCATTCTGGGACCACAAGGGGAGCCAAGGCTAGGATGGAACTGATATTGATGGTGACAAGTACAGAGAATCAGAATCTGGATCTTCAATGATATCATTGAGCCCACAGACCCAATTGCACCTACCTAAGTGTAACCTTATACAGGGTCGCTATGGGTCGGAACTGACTCGATTGCACATAACAACAACAACAACAACAACAAGTGTAACCTTAAGAGTTTTCTTTGAAAACTGTGCATTTTCCTCATTGTTCAAGCCAATTTGAATTGGAATTTTCTATTGCTTACATCACAAAGCTTGCTGCCTGAATATGTCTTCTTTGTTGCAGACACAGTGCCAGGCACTGGGTTGAAGAGACACCTTCTTTGCTCACTGTGGAATAAGGGAGGCATGCAGGTGAACAGAACATTTCAATTCTGAGTAATCAGTGGTATAGCTCACCAAGCCAGGAAAGCTAAGGAAACACTTGGAGGGAAATCGTATCCAATCTTAAGGAGGTAGGAAAGTCTTCCCAGAGAAAGTGGCATTGAAGCCTAAAAGGGTGAGTGGGGATTTGCTGCAGGATGAGGATGTATTTTAAGTCTGAAAGAAATAGGCTTAGATTGAAATTTTAGAAAGACACACCCCACCCCACGCCACCCCCACAGGCTATAGGGTAGAACGTGATTTGTCCGAAAATACTCACACACATTGGTTTCCTGAAGACTTGAGGATCAGGTAATTGAGTATTGACTTAGTCCACAAATCATGGGAAAGAGCGGCCCTGTTGAATACGGAAGAGGCCATTTGGGAGCTTCAGCATCTTCAACAGGCTCATAGGCAAGAGTTCTGTGATGCCTGTGTTTAGACCAGGACAGTCACTATGTTTCTGCTCTGTTGTTGTTGTTGTTGTTGTTGTTGTTATGTGCTGTGGAGTTGGTTCTGACTCATAGTGACCCTGTACAGGGTTTCTGAGGTTGTAAATCTTTACGGGAGCAGAAAGCCTCATCTTTCTCCCGCGGAACAGCTGGTAGTTTCGAACTGCTGACCCTGCAGCCCAATTCATAACCACTACGCTACCGGAGCTCTGGGCAGACTGAAAATGCATGTCAGATAACTAACAGAAAACAGACATATCCTCACTGCTATGCTCACCAAAGTGTGACCATCCATCCCATGGATTCTGGGAAAGGCTTTTTCTTGTTAGTGGCAAGGAGGAGGGGTAACTGGATAGAACTTTCTGGACATCTGTAAGCACCCATTCCACAAGGCAGTATTTTTGTATATAGAAGAATCGAAGAGAATTGTCATAAAAAAAAATAAAAGACATCTGCAAGTCCAGCACCTGGTCAACTGGTACCACAATCTTTAAGGATGTGAATATTCCCTTGAAGCATTTGAGTTCCTGGTAAATTTCCCATAGGTCATGCCTACTTTCAGAAATTGGAGGAAATAGATGGTCTCCTGTCACACCTCTTGGTCAGTCAGTCTTTAGATATTTATTGAGTATCTTGAGATGGGCTAGGTGTGATCCAAGGTGTAGGACTATAATGAGAAGCCAAAGAAGCCCTTGCCCAGATGTTGCCTTGTCTTACGAGAACTTCACAGTAGATACCACTCTTCTCCATTTCATAGATGAGGAAAACTAGCCATGCAGGAGCTAAATAACTCACCCAGCATCTTGAAATCAGTAAGGGGAGGGCCTGGTTCTCAAACCCAGCTCTATCTGACTCCAGAGAACATAACCAGTTAACCAGTTACTATGGAGTTGATTCTACTTACTGATGAAGATCAAAGACCACAGCCTTCACTATGGTTTGCACCTCAATGCAAAGAGAACAAAAATCCTCACCACTGGACCAATAATAAATAACATCATGATAAATGGAGAAAAGATTGAATTTGTCATAGACTTCATTTTGCTTGAAGCCACTATCAACACTCATGGAAGCAACAGATAAGAAATCAAATGATGTATTATCTTAGGCAAATCTGTTGCACAAGACCTCTTTAAAGTGTTCACGAGTAAAGATGTCAGTTTGAGGATTAAGGTGAGCCTGACTCAAGCAAGCCATGGTATTTTCAATAGCCTCATATGCATGTGAAGGTTGGACAGTGACTAAGGAAGATCTTAGAACAGTGTTTTATTCTGTTGTGCATAGAGTCACTATGAGCTGGAAGTGATTGGAAGGCACCTAAGAATAACAACGTTGAATTGATTCTAGGGCTTAGTCAGTACTGCACTGTATTCGTGTTACAATAGAACTATCTTCCATATGGTTTTTAAAGGTTGCTTCTTCAGAAGTAGATTTTCCAGTGCTTTCATCCAAGGCTCCTCTAAGTGGACTAAAACTACCTTCTAGCCTTTGGTTAGCAGCAAAGTGCATGAACTACTTGCACCACCCAGAGCACACAGTGTAAGCCAAATATCTTTTATCACTACACTTTTGTCTGCAGAAACCAAGCCCTTTGCATTTTGGCAGGTCCCAGTAAGAGAAAAATCAGCTGGTTTCAGCTCAGTGGCTACATATCAAGTCCCTATCATGGATCAAACATGTCACATTTTCTTTATTTTAGGCTCATCTTCAGCTGCCTTAAGGGAGGGAGATCTCACTATCCTTTCTTTACAAATGGGGAAACAAGTTTCCAAGCCATTAAGGAATTAATCACAACATTGATAATGACCATGATTATTAATATCACTTGAACACATACTATATGAAAAATGCTATATCAAATAATGCTGTATTTAATCCTCATAACATCTGTATGGATAGCCAACATTGCTACCAAGTAGATTCTAACTCATAATGACCCATTCCATGTGTGTCAGAATAAAAGTAGTGGTTACGAGTCAGACTGCTAACTTCAAGGTCAGTAGTTTGAAACTACCAGCTGTTCTTGTAAGAGAAAGATGAGGCTTTCTGCTCCTGTAAAGATTTACAGCCTCAGAAAACCTATACAGGGTCTCTGTGAGTCAGAACCAACTCCAAAGTGCATAACCACCACCACCACCTTAGGGGTTTAAGTGACTGATTTTTCTAAAAGCCTTGCGTTGCTTTTCAGTTGTCAGCTGAGTTGTACCACCTAGGGGCTCCATTGTATGACTAGACACTATACCCCAAGCTTTAGCAATTGCCCAAGGCCCCACTGTAAGGGGAGTAAGGAAGGATTTGAACTAAGGCAGCCTGAATTCAGAGCCTCCACTCTTATCCAGGAAGGCACTGTATACATCTATAGTTTACAGTCACAAAACGAAATTAAATAGCAGTTCTGTTCATCTAATTCCAAGTTCCATGCCCTCACCCGTGCCCCACTGTACTCAAACATTTGGGTATCTGGTTATAACAAGAAAGCCCCGGTGATGGAGTCCCTTTCTGATCAAGAGTGGCTGCCCTGACCACAGACCAGACCCACACAGTTTGCCTTAGCTTTTCTTCTACTTGCCCTTTGATGACCACCCTCCCCACCCCCACCCAGCTTCCTGGCCTTCCTGACCTTTCCTAACGCAGCAGATCCACTTCTAGCAGCCTTTAGATTGATACCGTCCCTACTAGAGACAGAAAGGCAGACAGAGGCAGGACTTTCCAGTGTGACAGGACACTAGGAGCCAGAGTCTTACTGAGGTGTGGATGGGTCCAGGCCTGTAGCTGCAGTTCTGCCAACAGTCCTGGAGTAGGTTCTTTCAGCTTCAGGGAAAGGTCAGAATTTCAATCTCCTGTTTTCACACATCTTAAATGGATTTCAGAGGCTGCTGGCGCGGGCCCTGCACCTCTCTTTAAACAATGTGGTTAAGCTTCTGTAGCATTGCTGGAGGCGGCATTCCTCCTGCATTGTGATGTGGTGCTTGGAAGTCATGCATGCAGTTAGCTAAACCAAACTAAGCTGTTTCATTAATGGGAGCAAACTCAAGAGAGAAGTCGTGAATAGAAACAAGGCAAGTTTGCTTTCCACCCCTTAATTCAAAAAACCAGATAATTAAGTAGGCGGGAAAGGAAGTGTCCCTTCTGATTCCTAGAGCTGCCCCTCTCTCTCCCTTTCCTTTCTTTATTTGGTAGTGTGGCCCTGGGAATAGGAGTGGGGGGGCGTTAAGGGAAACCTGAGCAAAGATCAATTACCCTAGCCACTTTTAGCCAACTTTTTTGGTCATATGGGAAATCGAATCATAGATTGAGGTTCTCAGTTGTTGTTAAGTGCCGTCAAGTCGATTCTGTCCCACAGCAACCCTGTATAGGGTTTCCAAGGAGCTGCTGGTGAGCTTGAACCACTGACTTTGCAGCTCAAATGACTTTGCAGTGTCATACATTAGCCCACAGCGCCACACCAGGACTCCATGATTCTCAGTGCTGTCCAGCTACTCTTTTAATTCCATTCAATTCTTTCTTTGTGGTTTTCAGCAGCAGCTCCAAATCTGTACTTCTCCGCTTCCCTGTTCCCATCTCTCACTTGAGATCCCACCTCAAAGATGAGGTTCATCAGAGAGAAGACAGCTCCTCTGGTGTCTCCCTTCCTTTTCTGTCCACTTCTGCTCTCCTAAAGAGAGGGTTTCCCTTCATCTCCAAGCACAGCCAATCACCCTACTGTGCCCTGGATTCCAGAGACCACAGAGTCTATTCCAACTCATGGCAACCCCATGTGTGTCAGAGAAGAACTGTGCTCCACAGGGCTTTCAATGGCTGAATTTTCAGCAGGAGATTGTCAAGGCTTCCTTGCAAGATGCTTCTGGGTAGGTCTGAACACAAACCTTTAGGTTAGCAGCCTAGTGTGTTAATCTTTTGCACCATCCTGATCTCAACTCCTTATAACTACTCTAAGAGGCTGCTGGCCTATCAGTTACCCTATAGCTTCCACGGCTTCTTCCCTCCAATGCAATAAACATGTTCAAATCACTCAGATTCTAAAAACAGTCTTCCCTCAACCTTGCCTCTCTCGCATTCCCATTCCACTCTTCCCTGCTAGCTTTCCACAGAAAGCCTCTGGAGACAGGCCTCTTCTCCGCTGCCCTCATTGCCAATGCTGGCTTCTGCTCGTTCCTACCATTCTATGAGTGGTCATCCTTGATCTCTAATTATTAATCCCAGGGGACTCTCTACCCCTTTCCCATACACCTCTGGTCTAAGATGACCTCTAGAAGGGAGAGTTGGTGTTCAGATTTTCTGGTGTTTTCACAGAGAGAGCTTAGAATTTCAGACAAAGACATTTCTGATTTACCACACTGCATATTTTTACTTAGATATTTTAAAAAGCAATATCAAGCCCTGAAAGAAAATGTAACATTGATGCCAAATCATATGAGAACTAACACTTGGTATCAACAGGAATATATTTGAATTTTAAAAGGCTAGTTGCATCTGACAGCAATGTGTCTCAGCTACTTCAAGTCTGAGTAGGGGTGAGGGGTGGGGAAGAGAACATTTCCTCATCTATCCATCCATTTATCCCACAGAGATTTCTTGAGTCTAGAATCAGGACCACGTTCTGTATTTGGCACCTGGTGTGCAAAAATGAATAGGAGGGACAGAAGTGTATAGTGTTTGGTTATGCAAGTGCATTCTGGCTGCTAACTTTTCTGAACTGTGAATCTTGAGTAATTTAACCTTTCTCTGAAAACCAGCCAATGGAAACCCTATGGATCACAAAAATCTGATCTATAACAAATCATGAGGATGGCATAGGACCAGGCAACATTTCATCTGTTGTACATGGAGTTACCATGAGTTGGGGCCAACACAACTGCAGCTAATAGCAACAATAACAAAACTTCTATTCTAGTTTATTAAATGGAGCTAACAATGTCCATGTGTTTTTTGGGGGGAGGGTGTGTGGTTAAATGAGATGTTGTATATGAAGATGAAGTACTTAGAACTGTCCCTGGGACATAATGAGTCTTCAATAAATGTTTATTAAGGTAATTAGGGTGACAATCAATATTATGTGACATATGAGTAGTCAGGGAAGGCGTCACATCAAAAATAACAATCAGAGTGAGTCTTAAAGAGCAAGTAGTTTCCAGTAAAGAAAAGGAGTTTAGTCTTCCAGGCAGAGGGAATGACATTTGCCAAGGCTGGGTGTTTGGAAAAGAATGGACATTTCCAGGAAATGATAAGCATGAGAGTTCAAGATGTTGTGTGCTCCTTATGCTGATATGGGCTCAGACAAAACAGGGTAAAACTTCACTAAATATGATTGTGTCAGGCCCTTGCTTCAAATGCCATATTATGTCCACATCTCCCATAGACAGTCTCCACTTCTTTATGACTAAACTCTTCGGCATAATCATCAAGATCCTAATGAACTTCCCTGTTGTTGTTGTTGTTGTTAAGTGCCATCGAGTCGGATCCGACCCATAGCGACCCTGTACAGGGTTTCCGAGGCTGTAAATCTTTACGGGAGCAGAACGCCTCATCTTTCTCCCGCGGAGCGGCTGGTAGTTTCGAACTGCTGGCCTTAATGAACTTCCCTAGTCTTGGTTTATCCACTCTTGGTATTCCTTGATCCAGCAGCCCAACACCCCCTGCCACATCCGGGATATTGGGCTTAGCTTTCTCACTTCTATTGTATAATTTTATTTCTCTGTCTGAAACGTTCCCTACCCATTCTTTTCTTTCTCCTAAGACCCCCTGATTCCTGGTGGGGAATGCTTGACATTGGAGAAGCTAGAACATGTAACAGGGTCTTAGATGATTGGCAGGGTAGGGATCTGCTAGAGAAGGGTCCAGACAAAACCGGGCAACAATTTTTCTCCTTCTAATTAAGCAGACTATATATAAGGAGCTCTGGTAGCGTAGTGGTTACGAATCGGGCTGCGAACCTTAAGGTCAGCGGTTCGAAACTACCAGCCGCTCCGCGGGAGAAAGATGAGGCTTTCTACTCCCGTAAAGATTTACACCCTCGGAAACCCTGTACAGGGTCGCTATGGGTCGGACCCGACTCGATGGCACTTAACAACAACAACAACATATAGAGATTCCTTGTTTTATAGAAATTTGTTGTTGCTGTTAGTGCCATCGAGTCAATTCCGACCCATAGCGACCTTGTATAGAGTTTCCGAGTTGCAGCTGGTGAGTTTGAACCACCGAACTTGCAGTTCAAATGGCTTTGCAGTCTGGCGCATTAACCCACAGCGCCATACCAGGACTCCTTTATAGAAACAGATGAATGTAAAAGTCCAGCCTCAACTGTGAATTTTTTGAATTATAAAAAATTTAAAATATCAATAAGAGGATGGGGTGGATGCATAGTTAAATATTATACTATCCATATAAGGAGCTCTGGTAGCGTAGTGGTTACGAGTAGGGCTTCCAACCTCAAGGTCAGCAGTTCGAAACTACCAGTTGTTCCGTGGGAGTAAGATGAGGCGCTCTGCTCCAGTGAAGATTTACAGCCTCGGAAACACTATGCAGGGTCACTATGAGTCGGAACCGACTCCACAGTACTTAGCAACAACATATAAGGACACATAGTTATATATTATACTGTCCATATAAGAACACAAAGGTACAAAGAGGTTTAAATAACTTGCTCATGGTTACACAGTAAGTTTGCCATGTGGGATTTTTATGCATGTGGCCTGACTTTAGAACCTACATTCATGTTCATGCTGTATATGATGCCCAAGAATATGGTTAGGTTGTTATCTACATTCATGACTGGTGCCAATAAAAATTAACAATAACCTTCAACTTAACAAAAGAAAGTTAATAATAGTCTTTTGTATTGTAATTGTACTTGTGGGTATACATTTTTAGAAAAATTATCTAAAAAGAGGTTGAAGCCACAGGCACAGCGAAATTGACTATGTCATTATTTACATTATGTTGTTGTTGTTGTTGTTAAGTGCCGTCGAGTCGGTTCCAACCCATAGCGACCCTGTATATTTACATTATAGCAAACTTTTTTAAAAATCTGAAAGTTCAATAATGTTCATGAGTTATAAGTTATAGTATGCGTCTATGCAATGTTATGTAGCTTTGAACATTTGTAGTTTTGTAGACACTATAGCAACATGTAAGGTATTTATACTATAAAGTAAAAAAAAAAGCACATTATAAAATTGTTAACCATAATCACAGCCATGTAAAAAAATGCCTAGAATAAAAATAGAAAATATTCCCAAACGTTATGTTGGTGTGTAGGATTTGAGTGACTTTATTTTGATGTCTCTTCTAAAGTGGTCACATTGCTTTAATAATTTTAAACTTACATTCTTAAGGTAAATACTTTTTTGATCCTTAAAACTGCATCCCTTGGTACATTTGTACAAATGAGAGGAAGAGACCCTCTTGTGATGTTCAGCCTGCTCCTTCGCGAGCTGTGGCATGGCAGTGGGCAAGCAGTGGATAAATATGAATACCTGCAACAGAAGAAACATACCCTATCGCGATTTTTGTCAAGCTTAGTTAGGGCTAAAAACTCACCAAATGTTGTGAATAATCAGTTTCTTAAAAGCTTCTTCTAATTTGTTGTTGTTAAGTGCCATGGAGTCTGTTCTGACCCATAGTGACCTTGTACAGGGTTTCTTTGTATAGGTTTCTGGGAGCAGAAAGCCTCATCTTTCTCCCCTGGAGTGGCTGGTGAGCTCAAACAGCTGACCTGGTGGTTCTCCATCCAGTGATTAGCCTACAAAGCCACCACACTCACCTTCTTCTAATTTGTTGTTATTCTTAGGGCCATTGAGTAGTTTCCTACTCATAGCAACGTATAGTTTCTGAGGAGAGGATGGTGGTTTTGAACCATCGACCTTGTGATTAGCAGTCCTATGCTTATCCAACAATGCCACACCAGGATTCTTCTAATTTGGTGGTGGTGGTTATGTGCCGTGGAGTCGGAACTGACTTATAGCGACCATATACAGGGTTTCCGAGGCTGTGAACCTTTATGGGAGCAGAAAGCCTCACCTTTCTCCCGCAAAACAGCTGGTAGTTTCGAACTACTAACCTTAAGGTTCGCAGCCTGATTCGTAACCACTACGCTACAAGAGCTCCTAATTTAGAAACACTTTAATCAAATTATCAAGGTCACATTACCCCAGATCTGCAGGCATTATTAACACAGAGGTGTAGTCAAAACCTCACAGCCGAAGCTCATGGTCCAGCCAAGCCCGAGTGTCTTCTGCTTTAGACTCAATCTGATTCCTCCAAACACTACATCTTTAGCTTCACTATTTGTGAGCTGACAGAAGGCAAGGACCATTCTGTCCATTTGTTGTTGCTTTCCTAGCTCTGAGCATAGAGTCTAATGCTCAGTATTTACTAAAAAAATATTGATTAAGTTCATGGGTTATGGGACAAGCCTTCTGTGCTTTCCAAAGAACAGATGGTTTCTTATCTCCTCTACTGTTTCCAAAGGAACACTTAGGCCCATTCCTGATTATGGTAGAGGCTGCTAGGTCACACATTGTTCTTTCGACAGATAAACCACACACTCCTCAGTTCCTTGGTGAGTTGGTGAGGTTGTGTGGCCAAATCTAGCCCATGGAGTGAGACTAGAAGGGATGTGTGCTACTCTTCGGGTGAGACATTTGAGTACACTAGGGCTGGGCTAAGGCATGTGGGGGTCATAAGCATTGAAAATCTGTGGTGCCCACATCTTCTCTGCTTACCCAGTATTCAAACAGGTTATGTGATATATATATAT
>NW_006408587.1:7393692-7455112 GCF_000296735.1 Chrysochloris asiatica
GTATTCCTTCCATCTTTTCTTGATGCATTCTGCATCATTCAATAATTTGCCCAGTGAATCTTTCAATAACGAAAGTCTAGGCTTGAATTTTTTCTTCAGTTCCCCCAGCTTGAGAAATACCGTGTTCTTCCCTTTTGGTTTTCTAACTCTAAATCTTTGCATATTTTATTATAGTATTATTATTTATTATAGTATATATATATGTATGTTGGCTACCCATGATGTAATTTCTTTTTAAATGACACTACTGTACTAGCAAAGGAGCTTTGGTAGCGTAGTAGTTACAAATTGAGCTGCTAATCCTAAGGTCAGCAGTTTGGAACTACCAGCTGTTCCGCAGGAGAAAGATGAGGCTTTCTGCTGCTGTAAAGATTTACAGCCTCGGAAACCCTGTGCAGGGTCACTATGAGTCGGAACCGATTCCACGGTCCATAACAACAACTGTACTAGCAAGCAGCTCTAATAGCATAGTAGTTATGAATCAGGCTGTTAACTGCAAGGTCAGCAGTTAAAAATTACCAGCCATCTGCAGTAGAAAGATGAGGCTTTCTGCTCCCATAAAGGTTTGCAACTTCGGAAACCCTATACAGGGTCCCTGAGTAGGAACTGACTCAGTGGCACATAAGCCCCACCACCATATTAGCAATTTAATGCAAAAGAACTATATGCCATTGTATCAGAATGATGTGAACTGGATTATAACATTTTTAATGTTTGTGAGTTGCTAAGAATTTTACTATAGACAATATTTTCTACAAAAATAATAATCCACATCTTCTACAACGACACTAATTAATGATTCAGTGAACCTAGTTGATTCAACAATCAGTTTAAAATTATGTTATTGACCAAAACAAAAAAGTGACTTTCATTAATTTTACTTTAAATGGTTCATGCTTCAATTTTGATACTTGTTTTGTAATAAATGACATAATGATAAATGAACGAGTGAAATGATGCTATCGATTTAATTATCAGAAAACAAATATTACAAAAAATTACTATATTTTTAGATAGAGCTTTTATCTCTGACATATTATAAGTAAATACATTTCTTCCTATCCTGCACTCTTGTACATTTTTCATTTAAACTGCCAAATAATATCTACTTCCATATATAATAAGAATAATGAATCAAGTTTTTCTTGAATCATTGTTCTACACTGAAGACTTTTACGTCTTTTTAGGGACAAAAATGAGCATTCCGTTGTGCAGTTTGTGATCATTACAATTAGGAATATGCATAAAGCCATTTCAAAATTGGGAAATACACATGGTATTTTTAATTTTTTTCTTTTTTGGCTTTAAGAACCAGAAATTTATTCTCTCTCAGTTTTGGAGGCTAGCAGTGCGAATTCAAAGTACTGGCTCTGGAGAACCGTCCTCATCTCCTTTCAAGGTCTGTAGGCCCAGAATTCCCTGGAGCTCTCCATGTGTCTTGGCATCAATCTTCCCCCAGATCTAGGAGCTTCACTGTACAGGGCCCAGGTACAAAGGACACACTCCACTCCTACTTTTTCCATCTTGGTGGTAGTAGGTACCTCTGTCTATTTACTGAATTTTATCTGTAGTTCTGGTGTGGTGCTGTAGGATAAGCACTGGACCACAAGGTCAGTGGTTCAAACCCACCAGTCACTTCTCAGAAACCCTATACTGTGAGTTGGAACTGACTCAGTGGCACTTAACAGCAATGAAGTTAAGTGGAAATACATGTCTACATGATTAAAATTTGTCTTTTCTGAATCTGTAAACTTAACTCTAATGTAAGAATGAAATTGTCATACTTCCTAAATGTCTGTATTTAGGTCATTAGCATAAGCTTGAACTAGTTTCTTGTCTTCATTCTGCATCAGGTAGAGTCACATTGTTTAAGAAGAAAGCCTATCTGAAAGAACTTCACACACTGTTACCCATATTTTCATGCAAAATTCAAGCATGTCAGTGATGGTGTAATATGAGGTTATGCAACATTGATCGCTGGTACTCAATGACACTTAACTGTGAGTGTGCAATGGAAGACGTCTCCTCTGATTCATCATGTTTACAAAATGAAGCTAATTTTAGCATAGTCTTTAGGGCTTCACAAATCCTTTTTTAAAAAAACCTTCTCCAAACTTGGTTTTGTGCTCCACTTAGTTGCTGCTATTTCATTTTTACTGGATCTAAAATTATGTCATTTTATATTTGATTCTACAATAGCACCTAAACTTTGAGAATAACTTTTATCCAACAAGTATAATTTATAGAAAATTCACATTCTAATTTGGACATTAGTACAAAAGTTATATTTGAAAATTATTCAGTGAAAATTTTATTTGGAGTGTGTAATTCTCTTCTGGTCTGAGAAGTTTAAAAGAAATACTACTTACAAGGCTGTCCAAAGTTGTTTCATTTGCTTGCTTACGATGTTTGTGGGTGTGCCCTTCACAGAGCTCTACAAGAGTTGTGTCTTTAAATAATACTTCAAAACTTGCACACTCACTTTCTGTCCTTTAATGCTATGCCTTCACAGGTCATTGGACTACTGCTGATATCCAGTGAGGATGACAACGATCACAAAGAATATAAAACTAATGCAAATCTATGTTGAGTCTGAAGACGGGTTTTGGTTTGCTTTGTGTAAGATCAGATATGTCACGAGCCATGTGATTATAGTACCACTGGTGGTTTCTTATGCAGTCAATGAGAACTGAATGTGAGGTGGTTGTTTTTGTTGAGTGCTGTAGAGTTGGTTCTGACCCATTGCGACCCTTTATAGGATTTCTTAGGAGCAGCTGGTGAGCATGAACTGCAGACCTTTGCAGTTCAGTCTCTACAGTCCAGCACATGAACCCGCAACGCTACAGGTTATATATACCAGATTAATCAGAAAAGAACAGGAAAATGTAATCATTATTGTATACAAAAAATTTTAAATGGTATCAATTTCATTTAGTGCTCTGCCAGTTCCCTTCCTCTGTAATGCTCACGTTTTTTTCCTGTTTGCTTCGCATCTATGGGTCTTGGTTTTGGACAACTAGAATCTGTTTTGTTGACTTCCAAAGCAAGTGCTTACCTAGTTTATTGGGTAATCTGTCCTGGAGTCGACCATTCTCAGCAATCAGACCCCATGATTCATAGGTGAAGATGGCAGAATCACCAAATAGGAGGCTGGATTCCTGAGCACCAGTAAATGAAAGGGAAGCCCTACTGTAATTGGAAATAAACCTTTCTTGGATGAATATTTTAGGGTTTACCTTATTGCAGCCCTTACCCTAACTAATCAATTCCATAGCACCTAGCAACAACTACCATGACTAATATATTAGTAAATGCAGTCTCTTTTACATAAAACAAAGTAGGAGTATAGATTAGGAATTAACTCAATAAAAATGTTAATTAAATATTTGATGGAGGACCTGAGGGAACAGGAATGTTTTGCTACAAGCAAAGACATTATGCCACTTTTTCTCCTTTATGAAAAGACACAAAGTTTCTCAACATACATGGCTAGAGTCAGGTATCTCTTGAACACTTTGTATTACAAAATTACTAAAACTTTGATTCTTCTTGACTGAGCCATCTTTGCTTTGCCTACCAGGAAGCACTGAGCTAAGTATGTGGTTTGTGCATGGTTTAATTTTTTAATTCCCATCATCATTTGGCTGCTCAATCATCATTTTTCCTTTGGGTCTTGGTTAACTTTTAGGCTTTATCTAACTGTGTATATCCTTATGTAAACCGATTGCCACTGAGTTGATTCTGACTCATAGCTACTCTATAGAACAGAGAACTGCCCCTTCGGGTTTCCAACACTGTAAATCCTGATGAGTGCACCCAGCCTCATAGTTCTCCGGTGAAGCGATTGGTGGGTTTGAACTGCCAACCTTAATGTAGCAGCCCAATCCTTAGCCCACTATGCCACCAAGGCTTCTTATACGTTCATTTAAGTCTCTTAAAACCTTTCCTTTAATGAAGGGAACAAGGAAAAGTAAGAACCAAGTTTTAAAAGTGAACTTTATACATTCTTCCTCTAACACTGGAAAGGCAGACAGTATAAATGTGTGTGTAACAATCAAAGCTGCTGATCTTAAGTTACTCTTCTGGGTCTCATGACAATTAATTTTTTCTTTGATTTATAACCTGGTAGCTTAAAGAATACGTTTATGATGGTAATTATTGGGGCAGTAAGAATTTGTGGTTCAGGTTTTTATGAGCCAAGTATGGCAACATTGTAAAGTAGATCTTCTCCAGTGGTTTACAACTTGTATAGTTAGTTGAAAATTACTGTGTTCATAGATTTATGGTCACCAGATGAAGTTGAATCACTGGCACTTCCTTTTCCTGAAGCTTTATACACCACTTTGAGTCACATTCCTGATGGAAAACATTCCTTCTATAAAAGTCTATCAGTTATTGATTAATAGCTGATGTAGAAATGTTAACATTTTCAAATTCCAGCTCTCACCGTACCTTAAATTTACGCTCACTTTCCATAGTTTGAAATATCTCTGGTGTATATTGCACTGAAGGAATCCTTGAAAGGTGCAAACTGTTAACAAGTTCCACTGCTAACCAAAAGTCTGGAGAATGGAGTTGACCTAAGAGGTGCCTCCAAAGAAAGTCCTGGTAATTGACATTCAAAAACTCAGCTGTTGAAAACCTTACAAAGCAGAGTTTTACGCTGACATGAATGGCAACTGGTATGTATGGAGAGGCCATGCTAAATTATTTCTTCATGTCACATCTATAATCGTTCTTGATTAAATAATTTACAATAGATGCACATAGACACGTGTGAAAAAAATTCTTTATTAATTTCTCACATTTCATTACAAAATGTATGTTGCAAACAACTTGAATAACCTACTTGTGTTTATTAAATTTTTTTTTTTAACCCTTGGCTTCAAGGACTCAGGGTGTCCCTATCTTTTATCAAGTATCAGGAAACACTGATAACTGGAGTCAATAGGTTATCATTTTGCTATTTATTTTCTTCTCTCAAGCTCTGAAAAAAATGTCCTCTGTATAAATTAAACAAAAAATGTTGTAAATTCTATGTCATTACAGTCAACAGAATTATAGTAATGCATCCAAATTGTGTGGCCACAAAATATCAGGTATGTTTTGAAAAAGAAAAAAAAAATGACATTCTAGCCTTGTTAAAAGGATAATGGTCCCATATTTTTATTAACAGGTTAGCAAAACAAAATCCAATGGATTACAATATTTACATGTTATTTGAAAAATAAAGTAGTGATAAAAGCATGTCACAATTATTTTCTTTTTTTTTCTTTCCTTTTTTTTTTTCAGTTTTTTTTTTTTCTTTCTTTTTTCTTTTTGGTAACCATTACAAACACCCAATCCAGGTATGGAACTGTTTAATACATTTGAAATGAGGCCAATTAAAAACAAATAAAGACACAAAATGAATCTTTGTCTAGATAGTTCACACCTTCCCCACTTTCTGGTTTCCACATGATGGCCCCATCCCTAAAAAAAAAAATTAAATTAAAACAAACACTCTACAAATAAAAATTCTTAACAGCAAGAAAATAAAAGGAAAACATGCTTTTCAAGTAAGCACTTCTTCCACAAATGCAACGTCTTTCCATGGATTTTATTTGAAGCTGTGTGGGACACTGTCATTTCAGCAATTCCCTTTCCCTTTCGGCCCTCCCCCCTCCCCCAACCCTGCCAAGTTAAAAAACAAAACAAAACGAAATCCCAAACATGAAAACCAATGGACTCACACTCACAGGCACACATCCAGGCGCGCACACACACACACACACTTCTAAAACCTAGGCTTTAAGGAAAGCTCTCTTCTACTTTTTGGAACAAAACCCTTTGCTCACAAACAGAATGTATAGACTTAGATTTTGTCTAAGCTGCTCTCCTCCTGAAAAAGCTAATATGGGGAAATAGAGCAGCTGGCAGCTAGATTTAAAAAAAAAAAAAAGAAAGAAAGAAAGAAAAAAGTAGTTCTCCAGGCTCCTTGTAGGATATATATTTCTCATCCACTCTCACCAAAGGGATGGGATTCTAGCACATTCCCTTTCTCCCTAATAAATGAGCAAACCCCCAAACACAATGCAAACAAAAACAGAACACATTTTAAATTCACACACAAAAGCCAGCTCATCCTAACAGAAATTATTTGTGTGAGACGGATAATGTGTTAATTTGACAAGCAACAAAAGGTGAAGAGGACCTCCTCATCTGGCCCACAAGCTGCATAGCTGTGCCGAAAGTTTGGTTCTTTAGTTAAATAAAAAAAAAAAAGAAAAAGAAAAAGAAAAAAGTTAACGTCTTTGTTATTTTCATGTTTAAAATAAAAACATTCCTATTCACAGAAAATGTAATCTCCCTTGCCCCAAAATTAAACAATAACAACACACACACACACACACACACAAACAATTTATATGATAAAACTGAATTGTGCTGTGTTTGTAACACTCAAACCAATAGAAAATAAACATGTGGCAAACAAAACTGCACAATCACCTTAAAATTAGCTCACATGAATCTACCAAATACTAAATTATAGTTAAACACTAATAAACAGCTTACCTGGAATAAAGGATGACAATTCACAAACAGTTATCTAATAATTAAAGTCTGTTTCTTTTTTTTTGTTTTGTTTTTTACTAAAATAATTTAAAAAATCACAGTATTTTAAGAAATAAAACCCACGTGGGGATTTTAAGCACAATTTGTGTTCCTTTCTTTAAAACTTTTTTTTTTCCCTCCATTCACCATCTTGCTCAGCAGTTCTCTCTACATTTAACCATAACGACGACAGGTAGTACTGACAAATGCAGAGAATTCCCTTGGTTAATTTTGAGGTACTAGGAAACAGGTGACTGTTTTATGCAAAGCAGTTTTTTTGTTTTCTGTTTTTTTGTTTGTTTTCCCCAAAGCGGCTGCAAGTTAGGTCTTGAAAAAGCTTAAGGTATTAAAACTAGAAAAACGCACCGAAAGTTGTGCGTCAAAAAGTTGTTCCCCTATGCGAAGTCTTCTACGGTCACGGAGCCTCTGTCCTCCACATTCTGTCCAAGACCACCACCGAGTACACCGTGTGCACAGGAGGTGTTTCCGTACTCCTCAACAAAAGGAACTTCCACGACGAAGATCCGGAAGAAAAGATGCAGTGATGGAAAAGGAGCCACATATGCCAACCATTTAAATAACTTTAATTTACATACTCATTCACAAAGGTACCAGTGCTTTGAAAATAGATTGTTCAGTCCTAAAAAGCAGCTTTGTTTCTGTCTTCTCTTTTCTGTCCCTCCCTTCTCAAGCCCAAGCTGGCCCCACCCACCTTTTCATCACGGTTCAAGTAAGGTTTGATTAAGAATTTCACCAAACGCTTATTCTTTTTTGGCCTCTGCATTCTCCAGGAGAGATTTGTCGGCAGCTACCACACAGATGGCTACTGTTTCGTTCTTTAGAGAAAAGTCTATCCCCATTGCCGCGTCCCCTGCCTTTTCCTCCATGGAGGCCATCTGGACACTGTCCTCCAAGCTCTCTTTTACATGGATTTCTTCTCTGGTCACCTGCTTGGTATCATTCAAAGCCCTAGAAAAGAACATTTATAGAAGGGACAAGATGAATACATATTTTATTCTAACGAAACAAAAAAGACTCGTGTTCTTATCCCCCCGATCTTAAAAAGATCTGGGCGTTTCTTTTGAACAAATTCCTGAACATACAACTTCAAGTCCCTGGGTGGTATACAAGATTAATTTGCTCGATAGTTAGCTGAAAAGTTGGAGATTCGAGTTCACCCAGAAGTTTCCTGGCAGAAAGGACTGGAAATGTACTTCAGCAAAATCATCCAGGTGTTGAAAAGCTTCTTGAATACCGTCTGTTCTGCCACATATGGGGTCCTCTGTGTTGGGTTGGCACCCCAAGTAACTGGTTATCCGTGCTTCCTGTTAGGCTTACATTATGTATTTCTGGCAACATTGTAAAGAATTGAACCTACAAAAAGCACCACTATAATATGTTTTGATTATGCCATGAATAATTTCCAGATTAATATTTTTATATCAACTCCTCTACTGGTCATAAAGGTAATTAGCAAGAATTGTCTTAGGTTCAAATTCAGCAGTTGAACCCAGAAGTTTGAAGATTCATACTATTTATTACAATTAAAAGAGCAACTCAGATACTAAACACTTAATGGACAGGCCCAGAAACAAATCATGGAAACAAACAACAAAAATCTTAGGATGCTGCCCACATCTTAGGACATTTAGTTATATTCTCTGTGGTCTAGATGCTTGAGGCTCCAAAGGCATTCTCTTCTGAAAGGGCCAAAATCCTAGGTCCTCTCTGTGCCTTGTGTGAGAGATATGAGGCTATGTTCCAGGATTCTGTAAGTATTTTACAGGTGTGTTCCCACCTACCTGGAAGGCAGGCAGAAGCTGGCTCTGTTCCCGAGGCAAGGCATTAAAGACACCAAGAGATGCCTGGGATTGTTCAAGGTCCCCTAGGGAACAAGTCAGTCAGAGGCAGGAACGGAAGCCAAGTCCTCTGACCCCCAGTCCAGTGCTCTATCTGAGAATACCATGCTAATGAAAGTTGAAGCGAAGCTGTCTTGAGATTTTGCTGCTGTACTACATGTAGGCTCAAGGGAGATGTGTCATTCATAAAAATGGTTTTTGACTTGTAGCTTGTGACGATGTCAAAAACCACCAGAAAAAGAGACACCTGTTCTTCACAACTGTCCCTCCTCCCACAGCCCAAATCTGTGGTAGCGAAAGAACTATGTACTTTCAGGAGAACAAAGAAAGAACCTGACCCCCCTCCCACTGTCCATTCTGAGCAAAGGCATTTTTGGGGTGGTCCCACTTACATTCCGTGCCTCAGCACATGCCTTTCCCATTCGGAGCCCTGTGAAAATGCCCGTCCACAAAATTCACATGGAAAACGCTTCTCAGTGTTCACAGCAGTCCCACAATCGGAAAATCTCATCAGATCTGTGAGGAAGCAGAAGTGTTGTTAGTGGTATGCCGTGTGAGCAGGTAGTATCAATGAGCCAACCCTCATCAGTAAGCCCTTTCCTACCTCCATGTGCAAAAGTCAGGTGGTGATAAGCGAGCCCCAGATTCCTTAGCTTTTTTCCTACCAGACTTGTCCCCTAAGGGAATTTTTGAGTACTTGTAGCCATTTCGGGCTTCTATCCCATTTCTCCTCACTTCCTTCACTACTTCAATGACAAATAATCTGTGTTAGGATTTCCCAAAGAACCGTCTTTCTTTCCCTTTGAAAGGTGCTTGTGCCTTTTTTTTACACTTTTCCACCTTCAGAGCCTCTCTGTTCAGCACACATTTGGTATCTATTGGATATTGTAAGTCCCACTAATATTACTGGTTTTATCTTTATTCACTACCAAAAAAAAAAAAAAAAATCCAGACTGCCGAATGGAGTGGACCAGGTTATACACCAAAGACCTCAGAGTTTTGACTGCTTTTGAGTAAGGTTGAAGGTTCAGACTTGTGGTCATCTGAGATGGGTATCATAATCAACACCTTTCAGGGTTGCTACGAACACAGATAGAGCTCTACGAGCAAGAATGTGAATCCAGGGCAAGTGATTGTTGTTGTTAAGTGCCGTCGAGCCGTCGAGTCGGTTCCAACCCACAGCGACCCTGTATAGGGTTTCCGAGGAGTGACATGTGAGCTTAAACCGCTGACCTTGCAGTTCAAACGGCTTTTCAGTCTGGAGCATTAACCCACAGCACCACACCAGGACTCCAAATGGAAGCTGGTAGAATTCTGACCTTCCAGACTAAGAGGGACTAGGAAGAAGGTCTGGTGATCTACTCCCAAAAGTAAGTCAGTGAACACCCAGGTGATCACAACAGTCTATACAAATGTTCCTGGGAATGAAACAGGTCTGCGAGGCATTTCTTTGCTGTGCAATATTGTCATGCGTAGGGAGCTAACAACAACAATGTGTCCTCAGCATGTCCTCAGCCAGTGAGGGATCCTGGCCAGCTGCCCGACATGGTAGTACTTCATAATTGGTGGTAATCACGAATGTGGGGATACATGCATGTTTCTGGACAGGTCTGTTGTAATCGTCAAATCTTGACTGTATTTGTTTGTTTCCTCCAAGGTGCCGGGCACATGTCTGGGGTTTGATAAATGTGGATTGGCTGGTTCATTGTTTCAAGTGCACTCCTCCTGGCAGATGCAAAGACTAGAGCATATATTTTTTTTGTGTTGTCCTGAGTCCCAAATTCACAGGCCTTTCATTAAAACCACAGAGGCCAAATCTTTGTGTGTGTAATCAACAGCAGGACCTGTATGGCTGTGCAAAGAGAGGCCAGTGGCAATGCCATGTGGACGGTCTCTAAGTATCTGACTGCTCTGTGCCTGCTTATACAAGATGTCACAGAATGATATCTCCTGTTTGAACCCCCGCCCCCAATAAAACCCTCCCAATGACGTTAACAGGATAGGTGTTTCTGTGCTGCCTTAATCTTCAGCACAAAAAGCTCTGTGAATGGGGCCAGTTTTAACAAAAGATGAAACATTTTCTCACAAATTAAGAAGATCACCCCACAAGCCATTAAAAATAATTGCACAGACTATCTTCCTTGATTCTTTTCATTGGAAATGAGACAGCACCATCTGCTCTGCGCATTAATTCCTTAGCAGGGATTATCTCGGGCAAGAAATCAACAGAATGCCTTCCCCGACTCCTCCCCAATTGCATAATGAGAGGGGGTGGGGCGGACAGGGCTTGGCTTTAGTTGGATTTCTTCATGCCTGGTTTCTTCTCTTTAAAATCTCCCCTGAGCTTCCTAGGACCTGTAGTTTGTCCCCAAGTCAGCCCTCTCTCCAGCTCCCTTGTTTAGAAAGGATGTTGGGAATTACACATTTCCAATTGTCATGCCTAAGAGAAGAGGGCTGCTGAATGCTTGCTCCTTTGCCCTTAGGAAATGTGAAACCAGTCATCTTGCCTTTCCAAAGGTTCACAAAGTTTCATCCTCAGAGGAGAAGGAGGAGGGCACTCATTACCTGTCACACATCAAATCACTCTCCATCAGCCCAAGAACCGCGCCAAATCACCGGGCGCTCTGCTCACAGAAGACATAACGTCTGGCAAAAAACACCCTGAGCTATTGTGTGCCATTTCTTCTTCTTGGCAAGAGTATACCTAGATGGTGGAAAATTGATTCTAGGTCTATTCAAAGGAGATGGGACAAAGGAGGCTGTTCTTTCAATGATTCCCAAGGGGGAAGGGAAGGTTTAGGCTTGTTAAGTCCCACTAATATTATTGGAAGTTATTCATGTAAATCTTGACCCACCAAGAGAGGAATACAGGCTTCTCTACTGCAGGACTATTTTTTTTCTTTCCATGTGGTTAAGGCTCATGAAAGTGGCTGCCATACTTTCCAGTGAGAAGCAATTGGAGACCAGAAAGTTCTTTCCAGTCAAACTAGGCTGATCTAATGCCACAGTGCGTCTGAGGCAGGGAGCCCATCCCACGGGAAGGGAAATTTGCCTGGTGCCCCGTGCATCCCAAGGACCATCTTTTTTAGTTCTGGTCTTCTGTTTGTTTACAGGAGTTAGAGAATTGGAAGGAGTTCTTGTGTCTGTAATGCTTACAGCCTCTAAAACTCACATGTTCAGCTTTAGAGACTGAAAAGTCTTAATATCCAACGAGGAATCATTTATTTCCTGAAGAGGTATGGCAGAACCAAGCACCACAGAGAAAAAGGAAAGAGCATCCTCTTCCAGGAAACTAAGAGACAGTACACAGATGTTAAAAATCCATCACTAAGAAAATGATGTTTGTGAAATGGTTAAAAAGAAAAAGCTACACTCTTCAGATCATTGCCATTTTCCTTAGGAAAAAATGGATGAATATGGCCTTGATTAATAAAAGTTGTAACTTTATAAGCAGCATTCCTGAGTAATGCTACCACCGTGTAGGAGGAGGAGATTATAATTGTCTGTATTTTAAGTTGATCAGTGGGCCAGGGAGTTTTGAAGAGCTAGCACATCTTGCTTGCCTGGCAGTTCTTGCTGTCTGTCTAGGTCTGCGTTTATGGGCTAAGTTAGACCCCCACCATTTGGCAAATGCAAAGTCCCCTGCCTCGGCCTCATGGCTAGGGCTGAGGAGCAGGGATGAAGGAAACAGAGGAAGGAACAGGAAAAGCCTTGGAACAAAACGGTCCACCATATAGTCTTCTTTGGGCTTATTAACAGAGCAGGAAAGCAAAGACATCTTGCAAAAGTAGACCGAAGAGTGAGACCCAAAATGCTTCCAAATGTCCAAATTCACATATTCCCTTTAATGAAAGACATTCCACTGCCAAGGGGTTGGGAGATGCATGTAGTGCTAGAGAGGTCTTGGTTTTGGAGCCAGAAAACCTAAGTCCAATTTCTAGGGGTTATTCATTTTGGGTAAGCTCCTGAACGACAATATCCTAACTGCACTGCAGGATTATCCATTCCTGGGCTAAGGTTATCTTAAGCATTATTTCATTTCATCTTTGTAACAACCCTATGAAGTAGGTGGTGTTATTATCATTTTATAAATGATGAAGGTATAAGGCGATAAATGAAACTACTTATCTAGTCATACAGCTAGAAAGTAGTAGAAGTAGGAGTCAAACCCAGGCAAGCTGACATCAGAGCACTCACATTCTACCAGACTAAATAACTAAGGTCACATAAAAGTCACCACCATAAAGCCCAGCACAGGAAGATACTCAATAAGAACAGCTAACACCATTCTTCACATTATAATTATACCGATAATATCTATCTAAGGAGTCCTGGTTGTTGTTGTTGTTGTTATGTGCCATGGAGTCGGTTCCAACTCATAGTGCCCTGTATAGGGTTTCCGAGGCTGTAAATCTTTATGGGAGCACAAAGCCTCATCTTTCTTCTGCGGAACAACTGTTAGTTTCCAACTGCTGACCTTGCAGTTCATAGCCTGATTCGTTACCACTACGATACCAGAGCTCCTGGTAGTAGAGGGGGTTAAACATTGGATTGCTAACTGCAAGTCAGGCAGTTTAAACCCCCTAGTTGCTCTGTGATAGATGAGGCAGTCTGCTCCCGGAAAGATAATTCAGTCTCAGAAACCCTATGGAGCAATTCTATTTCTGTCCTATAGGGTTGCGATGAGTCAGAATCAGCTCCATGGCAGTGAATTTGGCTTGGCATAATGTTTAATAAGTTTATATTACCAGTATGTTTTTGATAAACTTGCAATACCTGAGGTAACAGATGCCAACCTATATTTTTAATGCCGTTTGTGGATTTCCATACTAGTCCATGTTGGTCAACACAGAAAACCATCCATAGAGCCTGTAAATGTATTTCTACAACCAAATTCACTTAACAACAACAACAAATTTTTGTTTTGAAATAATTATAGACTCACAGGAAGTTGCAAAAATAATAATAAATTGTAAGGACTAGTAGGCACCATTTGTGAAAGATTGTAAACTCCACAGTACACAGTAAAGGGGAAATGGAGGAAGGGCCTTTTCTGAGCTAGGTTAATAAAACTCTTCGTCAATGTGCCATGCTGTGCATCTGTGCCTGTTACAGGACTGGGTGCCTGATTTTACAAAATCGAATAAAGAAAACCTCACTTTTGCTAAAATGAAAAAAAAATAATAATAATAATAAAGATAGGACAAGTCCCGGGAAACGTTTGCCAGTACACCCTGCAAACACAGAGCTAAATGAAAGCTGGAGTCTCTTGTTCCCTCGTTACAAACCTGAAGCAGAGCAGCATGGGAGTTGAGAAGAACACCAAGCAGAGAGAGACACCTGGAGAGGACTCAGGTTGTTTGCAGTCTCCCTCTAACTCAAGCAGTAAGTGCCCCAGCAGTAGAGATTTTAAATAAACTTTCAACTGGACTCAATTCTTCAAGACCATTACATTCTTAGCAGTCTTGCTGTTTGCCTGTCCTATTCTGAAGATTCCTAATGACAATTTTCCTTGTTAAAAAATATTAACTGCCATGTATGTATTTTCTAATAAGCATGTACCTTTAGTTAGAGAGAAAAATGTCTGTTTTCTTAGAGTTTCTGCAACTGGTAATAGTTTCCAATGACACTGCCCTTGAAGTGTTTCTTAAGTCAGCCTGTTCTGCTCTTAACTAAGAAGAATCATTCCTTCTGCTATTCCTACAACAACCTCCTGTTTCCCTTCTGTCTCACCATGGATGTGGCTGGCTGCCAACTGGGACTTGGAGGGCAGGGATGAGACTAACCTCTGTCTTCAGCTTTGCTGTTCATTTCTTCTTCCTTGTCTTCATCATCACTACTGGAGCTCTCCATTTTTTCCTTCATCTGTTCCAGCTGATCCAAGTTAACACGTCCAACAAGCTCAAAGTTCCGGCTGACCTGAAAAAGGTTCAAAGAAATAATGGAATGATGGATGAGTGATGAACCACACACTGAAAGGCGGACCCTGTGGTGAAGAGACCATTCCAACATCATTTTCCTATGGCTGAGTTTTCTCAATCAGGATCAAAGAACAATGGTGCCTAAGAGGCCCTTTTCGTCAAGGATACTTTTTGAAGTTGCTCTATGCTTTGCGCCCACATTCCACAACATTCACTAGGCCAGTCATGGCCTTTATTTACCAAACTTGTTAAAAAAAACACACACAAAAAAAACCCCCACAAGAAACAATTAGCAGGATTCTCTGGGAGCAAACAGTTGAGTATTCACTCAGCTACTAACCAAAAGGTTGGTGGTTCAAATCCACTCATAGGTGTTTGGAATCAAGGCTTAACAATATACTTTGGAGAAAATAGCTATGGTAAACCTTATGGATCATGGTGCCACCAGCACACAAGGGGGCTCGTCACGAGTTAGAATCATCTCATTGTTAACTGGTTTTACAAGCAACAGGAGGTAAAATGTATCATGAAGCTTGGGGTATACAATAGAGATGTGAGAAACTTTTTTTTTTTTTAGTTAATCCAAAGATATAACTTTCACAAAGTATATAAGCTTCAAACACTTTTGGATGCAAGGGTGTTCTGTGAGTATCTTGGCCACCAGGTGTAGCAATCACAATCTTCTTCCAAACTCTGCTATCAACCTGGAGGGTTGTGTGCTGTCTCAGCATAAGACAGATGACAACTCTTTGATTCCTAACTCTAGCGTCAAGTGGAAGGCATTATTTTTATGGTTAGTGTTACTACTTAACTTTTGAGTCTGACAGGGGACTACTTAAGATTATTTGAGGAAAACTTAGATGAATAACAATCCCAAAACTCTTTACACGTGGTAACTATGGCTGAAGTACCAAGCTGCACTGAGGCATTGGTGAAAAACAAGGCTCCAGGAATCAATGGAATACAAATTGAAATGTTTCAACAAACTGGTGTACTGCTTGTTTATGCCAAGAAACTTAGAAGACAGTTTACCTGGCCAACTGATTGGAAGAGATCTATATTTGTGCCCAATCCAAAGAAAGGTGACCCAATGGAATGCAAAAATCAATCAATATCATTTGTATCACATGCAAGTAAAATTTTGCTGAATATAACTCAAAAATGGTTGCAGCACAAATTCAAGCTGCAACTAAATTCAGGCTAGAATGTGGAACTAGGGCTATCATTGCTGATGTCCGATGGATCTTGGCTAAACACTGAGACCAGAAAGATGTGTGCTTGTGATTTATTGATTATGCAAAGGCATTTGACTATGTGGATCATAACAAGCTAAGTATAACACTGGGAAGAATGGGTATTCCAGAATACTTCTCGTAATCATTAAGAACCTGTACATAGACCAAGAGGCAGTCATTAGAACAGAACAAGGGGATACTGAATGGTTTAAAATCAAGAAAAATGTGTGGCAAGGTTGTACCCTTCCACCATACTTTGTTAATCTTAATGCTGAACAAATAATCTGACAAACTGGATTATATGAAGACTACAGCATCAGAATTGAAGGAAGACCCATCAACAACTTTTGATATGCAGATGAAACAAACTTGCTTTCTGGGAGTGATAAGGACTTAAAATTCTTACTGATAATCAAAGAATACATACAGCCTTCAGTATGGATTGCACCTCAATGTAAAGAAAACAAAAACCCTCATAATTGGGCTAAAAAATAATATTATGATAAATGGAGAAAAAAGACGTTATCAAAGACTTCATTTTGCTTGGATCTACAAGCAACACTCATGGAAACAGCAATCCAGAAATCAAACAACATATTGCATTGGACAAATCTGCTGCACAAGACCTCTTTTAAAGTCTTCAAGACCAAAAATGTCATGTTGAGGACTAAGGTGCATCTGACCTAAGACATGGTATTTTCAATAGCTTCAATGCATGTAAAAGTTGGACAATGAATAAGGAAGACCTTAGAAGAAATCGATGCATTTGAATCATGACTTTGGAGAAGAATGTTTAAAGTACCAAGGAATGCTAGAAGAACAAACAAATCTGTATTAGAAGTTTAGCCACGATGCTCCTTAGAAGCCAGCGAGACTTTGTCTCTCATACTTCGAACATATTATCAGGAAGGATCAGTCCCTGGAGAAGGACATCATGCTTAGTAAAGTGGGAAGTCAGTGAATGAAGAGGAAGACCCCCCTACAAGATGGATTGATACTCTAGTAGCAACAATGAGAGTAAACATAACAACTGTGAGGATGAGGATGGTGCCTGGCTGGGCAGTGTTCCCTTCTGTCATGCCTATGGTTGCTGTGAGCCAAAATCGACTGGCTAGCATCTAACAATAATTGACTGATTTTTATATTTATAAAATGTGGGTAGAAAAATGGAGGCTGCAAGTTTTCTTCAAAATATCACCCAAAGGAAATAAAAATCCATGTCCAGAAAATTTATTAATGCCTTTCTGTTTTGGTTCCTCAAAACAGAAATTTACCTTTTTCATTAATCTGCTTTCAGAACTTCTGTTGTTGCATGCATAGAACTATATGGAATAACAGCACAGGGCTCAAGCCTACGAAATGACTCAAGTCAATAGAGTGATTGACAACTCCTCTGAGTAAGGTTCTGTACTCCCATTGGGGTCCCAGGGAGGGGACATGCAATGATGACTGAAACCTGGTTCTAGTCTCCAGAGGTTCACAGTTTCGTGAGGAGGAAAGAGAGACATCATTAATTAGAATCCAAGGCTGATTTCCATAGCTGCCACAGTAGAGATACACAGTGTAATGAGCACACAAGAGAGGAAAGAGAATTTAGGAGATAAGTCTAAAGCTGGGCCTCCAGTGGAACAAAGATGTGCTGAGCACTACCAATTCCATATGCTTGGCAGATAGGAACATCATCTACTGTGACAAAATGAAAGAAAGAGACTTGAGTATAAAGGCCAACAAGCTTAGTACTCTCCCAGCAACGTCATGTTGAAAATAGGTACCATCTAAAAAGAGGAAGAAAACTCAGGGAAATGGCTTTAAAAAAAAAAAAAAATTAAAAAAAGGAAGGGGAACAGTAGTTTGATCTTTATAATACTGAAATTCATGAAGCCAACTGACACTGAAAACAACTCACCACAAAGGTGGACAAGGGATGAACATTCAGGGGTGAGTCAATTTTTTGTTTTGCTTGTTTAAAAAATGTTCTGAAATCAGTAGACTAAGGGAGTCCTTTTGTAGTGCTGTAGGGTAAGCAATGGACTCATAACCACAGGTTGGCAGTTCAAACCCAGCAGCTTCCCATCGGAAATACCATATAGGATAGCTATGAGTCAGAACTAACTCGAAGACGCTGGACACAGCAACACCATAAGGAGGTAGAGGTTAATACTAGAATCTTTATTTCTCTTTCCTTCTTCAAGAGTTCACAGTAATAGTCTTCAATGGATGTTAACTGTAGCGTCTTTCCAATCAGAAATTTATTTATCATGTCTCCCTCATATAGACCTATGTCAAAGCATGGCTTTTAAGTCGGACAAATCTGAGTTCAAGTTCACATTCTCACTTAACATAAATGTGCTCAATGTCCTTGTTTGTGAATGGGTCAGCATAGTTACTAAAACACAATAAAAAACAAAACACTGGCATTGGTTGTAGCGCATGGCAAACCTGTACAGGGATTTTAAGCATTCACGTCTTTACAGCAGCACACAGCCTTATCTTTCTCTGGTGGAATAACTGGTAGGTAGAAATTGTGGGCCTTGTGGCTAGCTTGTCCAATAGCATCACCAGGTAGTTTCCTCCCTTTCCTGAAAATGTGACATTTCCAACTCTGAATTTGGAAATATGCAACGAGCATTGTAAATGTGTTGATGTTAGGTTTAAATAGAAGTCCACATTTTAACCAAATGGCATTTTATGACAAATACTTAAATTAAAAATTTCTGGCTTTCAAGTTTACCAAGGCAAGAGTACAAAATTCCAATTTGTTTAATTTTGAAATATTTACATGGAAACGCTTGACCACCCTTGCCCACTTGCCATTTTTAGTAACCAGGGCAACTGTGGGTATGTGAAAGAGGCATGAGGGGTGGACAGAGGCCAGGAAACAAAAAAGAATCCTCAAACATCTGCTTTACCAGTAGTTTTTATTCACTCATTCATCCATTCTACAAGGCCTCCCTGAGGGCCTGCTGTGTGCCGGGCCCACATTACTTAATGAGGTCCTGGGCACTCAAGGAACTCTGAGAGACAGGAGATCTGTCATCAAACAAACTGTTGATCTTTCTGTTTGCTTCCTTCTGAATTGTGGGGGTTAAGAATTTGTTATTTTCTCATGACCCCCCTTCACTGGAAAACTTAACATAATTTTGGATTCTGTACATCTTTAGAAGAGTACATGACATTATTATGATTTGATGATCATACAGAGCTATCCCAGAACTGATTTCTAAAACCTTTACTACAGAGATAATTTTGAACTAAATACTACTTGCAGTGTTAAATTAGTACTCTAAGTGAAATCAACCAAACCAGTAACTCAATAGTATTCCTGATACAAACATAGGCTCTTTCTGGACTTCTTGATTCATCATCGTCTCTTGTCTGGGTTAAGGCAACACTGCCTCTCCCTTTGTGGCCTCTCAGCATCTACCCTTGATCCCTTCTTTTATCTATACTCCGGTATGGTGAGAGAAAAAAGAAAAAAAACCAAAAACTTTATTTTTTAGAGCAGTTTTGTTGTCAGGTTGTTGTTGTCAGGTGCCATCGAGTCAGAACCGACTCATAGCAACCCCATGCACAGCAGAACGAAACAATGTTCGATCCTGGGCCAACCTCACTACCGCTGCCACACTTGAGTCCATCAATGATGCCACCTGGCTGATCCATCTCGTTGGGGGTCTTCCTCTTTTTCTCTGACCCTCCACCCTACCCAGCATGACAGCCTTCTCCAACGATTGTTTCCTCCGGACAATATGTCCAAAGTAGGAGAGACGAAGCTTAGCCATCTTGGCCTCCAAGGAGCACTCTGGCTGCACTTCTTCCAAAATAGATCTATTGGTTCTTTTGGCAGTCCATGGCACTTTCAGTATTCTCCTCCAACACCACAACTCAAAGGCATCAATTCTTCTACGATTCTCCTTATTCACTTGTCCAGCTTTCGCATCCATATGAGGCTATTGAAAACACAATGGCCTGGGTCAGGCGCACCCTAGTCCTCAAGTTGACATCTCTGCTCTTCAACACTTTAAAAGGTTCCTGTGTAGCAGATTTGCCCAGTGCAATACGTCGTCTGATCTCTTGACTGCTACTTCCGCGAGTGTTGATAGTTGATCCAAGAAGAATGAAGTCCTTGACAACTTCAATCTTTTCTCCATTGATAAGAATGTTGTTTATTGGTCCAGTGGTGAGGATTTTTGTTTTCTTGACATTGAGATGTAATCCATATCGAAGGCTGTGCTCTTTAATCTTCATAAGTAAATGTTTCAAGTCCTCTTCACTTTCAGCGATCAAGGTTGTATCATCTGCATATCGCAGGTTTTTAATGAGTCTTCCTCCAATCCTGATGCCACGTTTTTCTTCATAGAACCCAGCTTCTCGTATTATTTGCTCAGCATACAGGTTGAATAAGTATGGTGAAAGAATACAACCCTGTCTCACACCTTTCCCAATTTTAAAACATTCAGTGTTCCCATGTTCTGTTTGAACAACTGCTTCTTGGTCTAGGTACAGATTTCTTAGAAGTACAATTAAGTGATCTGGAATACTCATACTTCTCAATGTTGTCCATAGCTTGTCATGATCCACACAATCGAAAGCCTTTGCGTAGTCAATAAAGCACAGGTAAACATCCTTCTGATATTCTCTGCTTTCAGCCAAGATCCATCGGACATCAGCAATGATATCTCTCGTTCCACGGCCTCTTCTGAATCCAGCTTGAACCTCTGGAAGTTCTTTGTCAATGTATGATTGTAGCCGTTTCTGTATTACCTTTAGCAAAACTTTGCTCGCTTGAGATATCAAAGAGATTGTCCGATGATTTCCGCATTCCGTTGGGTCACCTCTCTTTGGAATGGGCATAAACATTGATCTCTTCCAATCAGTCGGCCAGACAGTTGTCTTCCAGTTTTAGGCAGAGCAATTTTTTTTTTAAAGAAAAACTAAATCTGTTCATGTCAGTCTCTGATTACCTTGAGGTAATCCAAATTCCTTACTGTGGTTGACAAGGTCCTACCATGTTCTGTCAGCCTACTTGTTGCCAGTTTCCACCTCCTTCCACCGCACGGAAGCTCCCAAGATTCTGAGCAATGCCATGCTCTTGACTTTGTGTTTCTACACAGAGCTGCCCCTTCACATGCTGACTCCTGCACAATCTTCTACCCTGGTTTCAATGTCATTTCATCTGGAAGCCCTTCACTAAACTCCATCTCAGTTCAATATCCTTGCTCTATGCTTCCACAGAGCTCCAGATTCCCCTATTGTAACTCATCCCACTTGGTAATTAATTGTTTATGGTTTGTCTCTCCCCTACTGACCTGCAAAGTCTGGTTTGCAGTATCATAGTCATAGCTGGATCTCCTCCGGCCTCCACCATGTCTACAGCGAGCAATGTTCTTAGCTCTTGGTTATAGGACTTGCTCATTTTAATGTAACATTTTTTTTTTTTTTCCATAGAAATATTGACAAAAAATTTTTTTGAAAACAGAAAAACAATTTCAAGTCCAATCAGCTGCAAAGTTACTGTGAACAAGTCATTGTACTTCTGTATTCCTCTTTGCTCTTCTCTATTCTGATGGCTTACAACGCTGTAATCCTAGTAAAGGATACAGGTTTGTGGTGCTGTCTAGATGGTTTCAACTGAGTGACCCTGTCTAGGGTTTCCCAGGCTGACAACCTCTGTGGAAGCAGAAAGTCTCATCTTTCTTCTGCAGAGCGGCTGGTGGCCTTAAATCATTGACCTTGTGGTTTGCAGTCCAGTGCTTTAGCCTACAGTGTCACCTCGCACCTATATTATAGGTTTATAGCCTACTTTTTTATACTTGTTTTTGGCTGGAGCCCTCTACTTTTCCAACCATGATTTCCTTTCTAGAGATTGTTCTTTCTTGATGTAAGGGAGCTGAATGAAGTCTTGGCATCTTCACTTCTAAGGAACATTCTGTTTATATTTCTTTTAAGACTGATTTCACTTTAGGCTATTTCTATCTTTTCAATATTAAAAATAGTACCATGATTAATTTTTTCGTTTACAAGCATAAACCTTTCTTTCATGTCTACTTTAATTCTTGTAGGCTAAATTTCCTGATGTGAAGTTACAGGGTAGGAGTTAAAGGGTATGAGCTTAATTAAAGTTCTAACATTTCTAAGTTTCCTGAAACGATCATACCAATAAGTCACCTGGAGGTTGATGGATATCTGTGTCACTTCTTGGTGGTACAGAAGCCATATTGAAGGAAATACACCTTTTTTCACTGGAATAAATGAATAAATCATTTATGGCCGTTTTCCCAAAGGGACCACAACAAAGGTAGAGAAAGAAAGCCTAAGAATTTGGGATTGAGGACCTGACACTTTGCAGCCTGTTTCCCACATTGTATTGTTCTGACTTATGGAGAACCTGTATAGGGTTTCTGAGGAGCAGCTGCTGGGTTTGAATCACCAACCTTGCGGTTAACGGTCCAGGTGACACACCAGGACTCCTACTTGCTTATTAACTCTTCCAGGATAGCAATGGCTTCTTACTTAGCTTTATATGCCTAGTGAGGAGTAAGCTGTTATTGTTGTTAGGTGCCATCAAGTAGGTTCCAACTCATAGCAACCCAGTCAGTATATGCTTTCCAAGGAGCGGCTGGTGAGTTTGAACCTCTGACTTTGCAGTTTAAACTGACTTTTTGGTCCATGCCACATCCTGCAGCACCACATCAGGACTACAGTGGAGAGTATGAGGCCAGGCATCTAGTCGATGCACAGTAAATGTTATTTGAATACAAAGGTAATATGGAAGCCCATGGGAGATTGTAAAGTATAAATAACATCATAATATGGCTATAAGATTAACATCCCATGATTTAAATTTGCATGTTAATGAGAGAAAAAAATTGGACCCTCTAAAAAGATTTTGCTTCATTGTTTAATAGGTTATTTCTTAGGTGTTCCATTTAACCCTTGCAGCCATTCTGCAAAACATATGTTACCCTCCATATTTGTAGAAGAGGTAAAAGGAACACAAATTAAATAGGTGATAAAGACAGGATTAGAACTCATATCTTTAAATTACATAGCTCAAGCTTTTCTTATTATAATGCAAATCATCTGTAGAAAGGCAACATTATTTGCAAAATCTGTAAAATCATCCATGGTGCATTGATTGAATACAAAATGCAATAGGCTAGAGCAATAGTGTCCCTTGAAAACGTTAAGAACATTAAGAACAAATGATCTTAAAGTACCCAGAAGAGTATGGACCAAAAGACTCAAGGAAGAGATCTAATTTGTTTTGCAATCACTGAGTCTGAATAAGAAAATATGGTTCCTCATGACGTACCTTAGCAAATGCCTGACAAAATGAACTCATTTTGAGAATCACAGCCTAACTCCAGTCACAAGTATCCAACAAACACAAGTGAAAGCATTCTGAAGAAAGAAGTGGAGTTCTGTTGTTGGCCGATTGAGCTATTGTCAAACTTCCGGACCCTAAGCCAGGAGCAAAGATGCAGATGGATGCGGTCCTACACTTTGCTTACTTGACAAAATAAGGCACTTAAAGCATCCTATCAGAAAAGTGGTTTCATTCATTGATTTATTTAACAACCAGCTCTAAGCATTTATTATATACAAGGTATGAACTTAGATTTTTGAATTGCATAGAAGTAAGAAAGATGATTTCTACTTTGAAGAAAGTTGCATTCAAGAGCAAGAAAGACCTGTTAACAGGTCAAGACAGAATGAAGTTAAGTGCTCAGTTAAAGGAAGAAGTACAGGTCTATGGGAAGTTAGAAGCAGGTGTAATTTTACCTTGTGCTAGGAAAGGTTAGTGAATAGTTGCAAAGATTACAGGCAAAGAAAACCTTAGAGTTGATAAAACTAACGCTCTTAATACTCAGCTCAGAAATTAAGTGGAATGAAGAAAAAGAAAAAGGAAAAAATGTGGTCACAGGTATGTTTTATAGTTTGGATTAAGGGAAGGTTCTTCTTTTTTTATTCTCATTTTCTTTTCTGAAAACAAATGTTTTAGGTGACTTTTATGCCGCTATAGACAAACCATCACACTCATGGAAGCAGCAGTCAAGAAATCAAACAACGTCTTACACTAGGCAAATCTACTGCACAAGACCTTTTTAAAGGGTTCAAGAGCAAAAATGTTAGTTTGAGGACTGACCCAAGCCATAGTATTATCAATAACTTCATTTGCATGTGAAAGTTGGACAATAAATAAAGACCATAGAAGAACTGATGCATTTCAATTATGGTGCTGGAGGAGAGTGTGAAAAATACCATAGAACAAACAAAATCTGTGTTGTAAGAAGTACATCCAGAATGCTCCTTGGAAGCCAGGATGGCCAGACTTCATCTTTTATACTTCAGACATATTATCAGGAGGGAGCAGTCCTTGGAGAAGGACATCATGCTTGGTAAAGTCGGGGGTCAGCAAAAAAGTGGAAGACTCCCAATGAGATGGATTGGCACAGTGGCAGCAGCAATGGGCTCAAGTTAAGCAAAGATTGTGAGGTTGGCATAGGACTGGGCAATGTTTTGTTCTGTTGTGCATAAGGTTGCTATGAGTTGGTACCGACTCAATGGCACCTAAAAACAACAACGTACATTGCACTAAGGAGCTCTGGTGGCAGTGTGGATAAGTGTTGGACTGCTCACCGAAAGGTTGGCAGTTCAAACGTACCAGTTGCTCCAGGGGAGAAAGATGAGGTTGCCTACTTCCCAAAAGATTTAGTCTTAAAGGTTTCATGAGTCCAGAAAGCTGAACACTTATCAGAATAACTAAAATGCTGGTGATTTCTTCTGTGCTCAGTGTTCTGCAAAAAAGGAAGTGGGAAGAAGTTCTTGGAGTTCACTTGCCCGAGGCTCCATTCGTATGAAAAATTAAAAGCATTTCTAAGCAAATTCAATTAATGAACGTGTATTGTCTGAACAGACTATCCTTCTAAATTCAATATATTTAACATGACAATTTTATGAACACACCAAGATAGCGATAATATATTTATGTTCCTTAAACTAGCAAAGAGACTTCAGGAGCATAAAGAACTTTAACAAGGTATGCAAATACTTAAACTTTCTTTTTCAAAATGTGGGGATGTTTTTTAATGTGAGAAAATGCAACGTTTGCTTGATGGACTTTGTAGAAATATTAAGTCTTCATCTTTCATTAGTATCAGTCAGAAACAGGATTACTGATAAATATGATTTCCGTGTGTGTGTATGTGAGAGAGAGAAAAAAAGCAGTTAACATTCTAGAAAACCTTTTAAGAGAGAAAAAAAGATGGGGAGTTGAAGAATGAAAAATTAAATTTCAAACAACTCACAGTTACGTCCTTATGATTAGATCACAGGAGATTACCAAGTGATTCCTTGCTCACTGGTCCAAAGCTAAAGGCCTAGAAGGACAAGACTGTCACCTACCAAATGAGGGTACCAACTGTTACTTCTTCGCTTCTGCTCTGAGGCTTCTGAGAATAAACATGGCAACCTAAATCAGGTGTACCACTTGTGATTTTGGCTCTTAAATGGAATGGTATCATGACTTCAAGGGACTTTCCTACTGTTAGCTGTACCTTGTCCCTTCAGTGAAAGACACAGACTAACACCTCTAGAGATGCATCTGATGTTTATGAGCTTTGCAGGCAGAATTCTGAAGTCTAGTTTTGAATGCCTTGATCTACGCAATGAAATCCCTTGACTGAAAATAGGTCCTCGTGTGTGTCATATTTTCTTCCATAGTTATCTTCACTGTACAAAATCACCTAAAGCTATCATGGAAAAATATCGTGAACAATGTACACCACACAATCAAATTGCAAAAAAAAGTATTAGTAACCCCAACTTAAAGCCACACTTTTGATACCAGTAGTGTACACAATACTGTTGATCTTGAGTATCCTGTGGACCTATCTGTTCCCAAGATCAACTTGATAAGGAAAGACTCCAAGAGATTACTATTTATTGAGGGTCTACAATGTGTCAGATTGGGGAAACACATATATTTTAGGTACTGATGTGTATAAAATATTGCAAAACTCACCTATTTTGAATGAACAGTTCAATCAGCGGAAGTAAATGTATACAACTTTGTAACCATCATTACAATCCAGTGAAGAACACTAACATCACTCCAGCATGTTCCCTTGTGCTTTTTGCAGCCCTTCAATCCCTACTTCCAACCTCTAACCCTAGGCAACCTCTAACCTACTTCCTATCTCCATAATTTTCCATTTTCTAGAAATTTTATATAAATTAAATCATACAATATGTATAGTCTTGTGTGTCTGGTTTCTCCCACTTAGTATGAGTTTTGTGAGATTCACTCATGCTGCTGCATATGCAAATAAATAAAAAAGTCTCGCTACAAAATCACTGAAATATTTATTAATCAAACTTAACAACAACAACAATGACTCCTTGTGTAGTGCTGTATGATAGCACTGGACTGCAAACCACAAGGTCTATAGTTCAAACCATCAACTGCTCCTCAGAAACCCTACACAGGGTCACTGGGATTTAGAACTGACTCGACGGCAGTAAACAACAATGATCAATCACGTTGTATATCTTTCCACAGGTTCATTTGTTGTTTGTATTTTACTGTTGGCAGAGTGTCCATTTTAATATTTTGCTCATTTTTACATGGGTTGTTGTCGTCTTAGTGTTGTAAATATTCTCAATACATTCTTGCCAATAGAGTCTTCATTAAATATTTGCTGTGCAAACATACTTCCAGTCTATTGCTTGTCTTTTCCTTTTCTAAAAGAGCAAAAGTTTTACATTTTGATAACATACGACTCATCAACTTTTTAAATATATGTAGCTGTTGTGTCATATCTAAGAAATCTTCCTTAGCTCAAGACTACATTGTCTTCTACTATTACAAAAATGGAATCATTTTAGCTTATACATTTAGATTGATAGTTCATTTTCAGTGAGTTTTTGTATAGGGAGTGAAGTTAGGATTAAGGATTATTAACTTGAACATGGAAATTTAATTGTTTCAACACTACATTTTAAAAAACAATATGCAAATGAATCGGCTATTACTTTGGCACCTCTGATGAAATCCAACTGAGACTAATACTCAGATACATACAAGTCTCTTTCTGGATTATCTTGGTGCCACTGAGCTATGCAGCTATCCTTATGCTAATATCACACGCTATAGTTTTATAGTAATGTCTGAAATCAACTTTGCTTTTATTATTCCACATTGTTATTCTTGGCAGGAACTTTGCATTTACATGTGAATTTTAGAATGAGTTTGTCAGCTTCTACTAAAAGACAACAATTAAAAAAACAACAACTCACTGGGATTTTGATGGAGATTATGCTGAATTTGTAATATCAATTAATGAAGAATGATCATTTTAACAACATTGAGTCGTAAAAAATCCAGGAACATGGTCTGCGCTGCATTTACTTAGCTCTTCTTTAAATACTCTCAGCAACATTGTTTGGTTTTTTGTGTACAGTTCTTCACTTATTCTGGTTGCTAAATGAGTTGGTTCTGACTCAAAACAATCCTGTATAGGGGTTCTGAGAATTTAAACCTTTACAAGAGCAGAAAATCTCATCTTTCTCTCATGGAGTGGCTGATGGAATTGAATCATGGACTCAGTGGTTTGAAGTCCAATGCTTATTCTATGAAGCCATGGTGCTCCCCACAATTCTTGCAGTATTTAAGCCAAATTTATTCTTAAAATACTTGCTGATGAAGACCGAAGACCACAGCCTTCACTACGGGTTACATTTCTATGTAAGGAACACAAAAATCCTCACCAACAAACAAAATCCATATAAATGGAGCATGGAAGCAGCAGTCAAGAAATCAAACGATATGCTGCATTAAGCAAATCGGCTGCACAAGACCTCTTTAAAATGTTGAGAGGCAAAGATGTCAGAGTTTAAGGACTCAATGGTATTTTCAATAACCTTATATGCATGTGAAAGTTGGACAGTGAATAATAAAGATCGTGGACGGCTTGATTCATTTGAATTATGGTGTTGGAGGAGAATTTTTGAAAGTACCATGGAGTGCCAAAAGAACAAACAGATCTATGTTGGAAGAAGTATGACCAGAATGATCCTTAGAAGCCAGGATGGCCGGAATTCGCCTCTCATATTTCAGACATATTGTCAGGAGGTGCCAGACCCTGGATAAGTACGGATATCATGTTTGGTAAAGTGGAAAGTTGGAGAAAAAGAGGAAGACCACCAATGAGATGGATTAGCAAAGGGGTAGCAGTAATGGACTCAGGAGTAGCAATAATTGTGAGGTTGGCACAGGACAGGGCACTGTTTTGTTCTGTTGTGCATAGAGTCGCTGTGAGTTGGTACCAATTCCGTGGCACCTAACAACAACAACAACGAGTTGGAACCAACTCGATGGCACTTAAAAATAATTGATTTTTGTACATTGGTCTTATATCCTGTAACTGTGCTAAACTCTCTCATGTTCTGGTAGTTTTTTTGTGGATTTGTTTGAATTTTCGATCTATGAAGATTAGTCATCTGTGAATAAAGACGACTCTACTCCTTCCTTCCTGATCCCTACGCCTTTAATTTTTGTTTGTGTCTCCTGACTTTGGTGTTTGAATTATTAACTAACTTCCTTACTACATTGTACAATAACAATCTTTTTTCATGAAGGCTGAATTCAGACGTTTGTATGTCCTTCACCCTGAAGAATGACCACTTTTAGCCACCATATAATGCCACTCACGGTCTATCAGCTGAAAATTCAGCACGTCCGCAACACAACCATCTTTTATAAAATAGTATTTGGATAATTACTTAAAATTTTTTCTAAAAATTATTTTTAAAAGATTGCACTTTGACATCATCATTTAGGAATAAAAGGAATAGAAAATAGGGAACAGAACATGCTGCTATTGGTATGGAGCATGGTGGCTCCACAGGATAAGCACTAGACTGCGAATCACAAGGTTGGAAGTTCTAGCCCACCAGCTGCTCTGTGGGAAACACAAGGTTTTCTGCTCCCTACAGCCTCAGACCCTATACAGGGTTGCCATGAGTCAGAATGATTCAACAGTGGTTAACAAGGTTATCAGTAGCAATAAGCATCTCTCAAACCAAACTCATTGTTGTTGAGACAATTCCAACCATAGGGCAGAGGAGAATTGCCTCCAAAGCTTTAAATCTTCATAGAACCACCGACCTTCCAGTTAGCAGTCAAGACCTTAACCAGTGTGCAACCAAGACTCTTGTAATAAGCATAGGTCTCCTACACTTAGCCACAATCGAGACAAAGATGAAAACCATTAGGCGTGCTGAGTGGCAATTATTTAGCCTCAATTAGGTACTCACTGGACTTAATAAGGCAGTCAACCATAAGAAAGAATAAATGTGAGAACATGACATAGTGGAAATACGGAACATTAAAGACAATGTTGAAAATGCAAACTGTAATTAGGGATTTTATAATATTTTGGTCTTCAGGAACATAACTGCCCTTATATACAACTATTATTATACTTGAGCAAAACGGAATTTCACCAATATTTTGAGGAACACATCAAACTGCAAAGTGACTTAATCTAATCCAAACTGCAAAGTGACTTAATCTAATCCTTACACAACATCCATGGAACGGATGACAATTCTCATTTATAAATCAGAAAAAATGCATATAAATTTCAATAACTTGCTGCAGATCGGTACAAAAAATTGGTGGAAACAAGATTCAAACCCAGGCGTGCTTGCTTCCAAAGCTTTAAATTTGGCACTTATTATTATTATTTCTGAACAGTCTATTTTCCTGGTCCAAATCCCAAAGTCTCAGTCAAAATGTGTCCAGTCGCACATCTGGTATAGTTTCTAACATTCTCTCTTTTCCCTGCTTTTCCCCTGTAACTTGCAAGTTAAGATGCAGCTACCAGGGAAGAATTTATCTTCCTGATTTGTTCTTTCCCAAAATATCAGGATGAAGGCTGCAACAGTATCATAAAAGGGTCTGAAGTGGCTAAGTAAACATATATGCGAGTAACTGTGGAATGCTTGGTTTGAAGTACATGAATGATTTTTTTTTTTCCCTGAGTTTTGGGGAAAAGTGTCCAAAATGTTTGCATGAGAAAATATATTAAAGTTGTTACGTAACGCTAATTCAGGCTTTTCCTCTATGCTTTCACTTTTGGACAGATATATTAGAAAATGAATGAATTCCAAAGCAAAAAAGTCACAATAAAACCATTAAATTCCAGTTGATAAAAACATTATCTTATCTCTCTTTACAGTACAGAAAAATTCTAACTCCTGGATGCAGGTGATTCAGACTAAAGTCTTTATAACCAGAGTGATATCCATCAGGCCAGGAAAAGACTTGTGCTTCCACTGATGAAAATACAAAAGAAGAGAACACTGTCAAAAGTGCCTCTTATTATGCTTTAAATAAACTCAAAACAGAGGGTTTAGATCTGTTGGTTAATTAAAAAACATTTCAATACGTTCTTCTCATGAACTAAATATTCATCAGGACTTCTACCACACTCTGGGTAGTGCGCAGAACCAGAGAAGACATGGGTCCCAGCCCATGTTGTACACCACAAGTTTGGTGCAGAGTGAAGAAGCCATCTTTTATGATTTTCTCTCTCCTCAAATAAAACAGCACATTGTACAATCTTTATAGCATGCAGACACTCACAGGGATGCCTCCGAAAATCTTTGCAGTTAGTGAGGTATTGGAAACAGCCTACATGGTTGAAGGACTAAAGGGCACACCAATCTGATAGAAAGTTATTGCTGTTGTTAAGTGCCGTCAAGTCAGTTCTCACTGATACCGACCCTGTATAGGGTTTCCAAGAAGTGGCTGTTGAGTTTGAACCGCCAACCTTGTGGTTAGCAGTCCAGTGCGTACCTTATAGCGCCATACCAAAACCCCAATCTGATAGAATAGAGGCAGGCATACTATGGACCCAGGGCCCATTTCCATTGAAATTTTATAAATAAAGTTTTATTGGAACACAGCCTTTCCCTGTCATGTACGCATTACCTGTGGCTGCTTTCCTGTACAGTGGTAGAGTTGAGTAGACACATGGCCTGCAAAGCCTAGAAAGTTCACTATTTGACCCTTAATAAAAAAAGTTTGCCAATCCTCGTGATAACACATTTAAAATGTGAAGAAAACATACTCATTAGGAGTTGAGTGAAGAAAAGAAAAAAGGCAAGGTATAAATAATGATTTACATACTGTATAATCACAACTGCATAAAATAAAGATCAATGGACAAGAAGAGGACCAAAAGGAGTTGGATCTGGATGAAAAAATTATGGGTGGTTTTCATGTTCCCTGTCTTTTTTCCCCCCAATTCCTACAATGACCTTAAATTTCTTTTATAAAAGAACTCAACTCCACTTTGAAAATTAACTTAGTTCATCTCTTTCTTGGACACCATCTCTGTGACTACAGTCAGGCTCTCTCCCCACCTGGCCCCTCCCACAGGGATGCTGAGAGTGGGAGGCAGGCAGTCCCGGGCCAGTACCTTATGCTCATCTCGAAGGTGGCTGTCCAGTTCCTCCGTGTGCTTGGTCTCATAATAGCAGAGTTGGCATTTGTAAGGTTTCAGTTCATTGTGCTTTTCTATGTGTTGCTGGAGGCTCTCGTCACTGGAGCAGGTGAAGGTACACTTATCACAGCGGAAAACTACTCCCTGCAAGTATTTTGACAGTTTGGAACGGCACACTTCAATGGGGACAACTCGCTCTTCTGTGGAAACAAATTGAACGGAAAGATGGGAATTTTTTACTTATGGTATGCAGATGGTCTTTCTTTGGACGATAAGAAGAAATTCACATATCCAATTTTGCTACTTCTCACAAGTCCAGCTTCTTGAGCTACACACATGCAAACATTGCCCCTTCGCATACTTCCAAACCAACTTACTCCTCTGGTACAAGTAGGCTATTTTTAAGATAAGCACTCTTGGTGTGTTTAATATCTAGAAGAACCTAGGGATAGAGGTGGGGTGGGCTGGCAGATTCTTGCTTAAGTCCTGAATGAAGCACAACAAAACAATACAAAAAAACAGTTGCTGTTGAATCAATTTCGACTTATGGTGAGCCCGAGCCCATTTGTGTCAGAGCTGAAGTGGGCGCCATAAGGTTTTCAATGGCTACTTTTTCAGTAGAAGATTGCCAGATCTTTCTTCCAAGGTGCCTCAACCCTTTGGTAGGCAATCACTCAAGTGAATCATTTGCACCACCTAGGGACTCCTGAATAGGGATAATTAAAGCAGGGAAAAGGAAGCGATGTGATTGCTACTTTTACTAACATTCCTTATTATTGACAATAGCCATTTGCAGCCCTACTCCCTAGCAAGCATTAGTTACACTGGGCTAAGGGGAAGGGGAAGGATTCTGACATTAACATGTCACCTATGTGCCACCACTGTGCTGGCACCATCCTGCCAACTCTATGAGGAAGGAGCGATTCCCATTTTACAAAGCAGTAAATGGAGGAACAGAACCCTTAGGAAACTCTCCAAAGGTCATAGACATTGTAACTGGCAAAGCTGAGACCAGACTGCATCTCTAATTGTAAATCCACATTTTCTCCTGCCAGTGTTTCCCTCCTAGAGACACTTGTGACTCAGTGACCCCAAGTTTCCCAGAAAAGAACTGTGCTCCAGGGGGTTTTCAATGGCTTATTTTGCAAAAGTCAATTACCAGGCCTTGTTTCCAAAGGGCCTGTGAGTGGACTCAAACTGCCAATCTTTTGGTTAGCAGCTGAGTACATCAGCCACTGAAACCACCCACGGACTCTGTAAATCTACCACTTTCCACTATTTTCAATTCCATCACCGTTTATCCTTTCAAGATGTTCTGAGGAAGAATGTTCCCCTGACCAGGCAGAAAGGGGATCTCTAATCTAACACCAAATCTGAAAACAAAGAAATCTATACACTTTCATTCACTAAAACTCCACCTCCAACAAGTCTGAAGAGCCCACACATGAAAAGGCTGCAGAGAACACTCAGGGGGACGTGGAAGGGGGATGGGAGAGATGGAGGATTCTGGAGACTGTCTTCTCAGACAATCTGTAATCTGATTGTCAGAAGCGGAAAAAATGAAAGAGAGAGGATTTGGGTGTTCTTCCTGTTAGCATACCAAATGCTGGAGGGCTGAAAATGTGTGCGCTTGTTTATTTTGCACTCCCTCACCCTTGTGTTTAACTGCTCAAATTAAATTTCACACCAGTCTGCCCAGAGTATCGGCACCCGCGCCAGATATCCAGAACTGGGATAAAATTAAAATCTGTGCTATTTATGCAAGGATCAAATATAGCATGCATTTTCATGTGGTGTCTAGGTTTCTGGAGGCTCTGAAAGTTTACAAATGGACACACACACATATTTATATTACTTAGAAACAGAAATGTATTATTAAGTACAGAAACCACAATTTATTCTCAGGCAATTTATAGCGGTATTTCCAAGGTGCTAGTAGTGTATACACCTATGAGTCTGACTCACTCATCGGTGAATCCTCCCTCTGTTGTTGGCTTGTGTTTGGTCCTTGGGGAATGTCTCCCACCCAATGTCGTGCCTTAGTCTCAACTACCACATCTGACCTACAGGGCAGTCACTGCCTTGGGAGTCCTCGACTGCAGTGATTATTTGGCCGACAAAGTGCAGAGAAAGGGTAGAAGGTGGTGTCGGCAACATGCTCCAGGGAGCTTGGAGACATATGTTATTTTCCCTATACAAAGAGCCAGTCGCTTATTTAGAAATATAAATATTTTTAAACCAATGTATAGCAGACAGCTTAAAAGCGCATGATTATAATGTAATCTACACATTTTCTTAGAACAGCAAATGTTTAAGAGTCTTCTAACCATTCAGTTTCATGGTTTGGTGTAAATAGATGACAAAATGCTTTGGCTGAAATTAGAGTAGTAAGAAGCCCATGCTGGATATGCTATTCCTCCAAGCAAGGGTTTCCCAACAGTAGCACTAAGGCACTGGAGGTTGATCATTCTTTGCTGTGGAAGGCTTCCCTGTGCATTGTGGGATAATTATCAGCATCTCTAGCGTCTGGAAAAATCACACCCTCCTCCAAATGTTGAGAATAACTGGTCTGAACGCGTTTATGCCAGGCATGAACTCTAGCATGCATGAAAGTTGCTTGTGAGCAGGCTGGTACCTGTGTACAAGCCGGGGACCTCCCCATAGTAACGGCTATGCCTTGACAGATTGAGAGTTTGTGAAAGTGTTAACGTGAACTTTTCTAGCACCTTCCTAGAGACTGCACCCTTTGTTAGACATGGGCCTGATTTCTACCAAGTAATCTCTACAACTTCCACGTTTGTTCTCTGGCACTGGCTTCTCCTGTCTGTCCTGGTTCTGTCAGATGCCAGTGGAGATGGAGAACAACTAGGTATAATTTTCCATATGATGATACCTCAAACACTTGAAGACAGTCAGTCTTGCTGCCAGCCTTCTCATCTCCACAGCAAATAATCAGCTCTTTTACAATTTTTAAAATGAGGTCTCCTTTTTAATTTCTCTATCAATTTGATGAGTTTTTTCTTTGCAGTTTTCAAATTCATTTAGTGAGTCTAAGTGAATTTTATACAAAGTCATAAGCACTCTGAAAAATGCTGTGGAGTTTGAATAAAAATAATGAATGCAAACAACTGTTACACTGTATTAAGTTGCTCACTATGTTTCCAGCACTGATAGGGGTTCTACCCTCCATGGTACTTCTTATCCTTTGTTTTGTCGAGTGCCACTGAGTCAGTTCCAACACACAAATACCCTGTGTATAGGGTTTCCAAGGAGTAGTTGGTTGGTTTGAACGGCTGACCTCGGGGTTAGCAGTCCATTGTTTATCCTACAGCGCCATACCAGCCTCACAAAGCTGTTTATATATCTTCTCTAGTTTAATGATGTGGAAATGGAGAGCTGATCAGCTAAGCTACTTCCTTATAGTCACAGCTTGAGTTCAGTACAAAGCTGGGAGCTGGGAGCACAGCTTCCCTGAGATCAGCCAGCACTCTCCTCCTACTCTGAAAAGGGGCTCATAGCAAACACCCGTTCTGAATCCAGCACATATATAAACCTTTCATTCCTAATATTCAAAACAGACAAAGGTATAGACTTCTAGGATAGTCGTTTACGTGGGAATTGTGTTTCAAATATCTTGTGGATCCCTAAGAGCTAACCTTCCCTGCTTGTTGTTGTTGTAAAGTGCTGTCGAGTCAATTCTGAACCATGGCGACCCTGTATAGGATTTCCAAGGAGCAGATGGTAGGCTTAAACCACCGACCTTGAAGTTCAAATGCCTTTGCAGTCTGAAGCATTAGCCCACAGCACCACACCAGGACTAAAGCTTCCCTGCTTACTTCCTCCCAAATAGAAAACTGTCCATTACTACTCTAAGAAATTATTACCCTATCCACTTTTTTTTTTTTTTTTGGTATATGGGTTTTTATTAAGATAGAAACTTCAGAAAGCAGTTAACTTTTTCTCCTTTCTAAAAACATGGCTAAAATGACCAAGATAAAAAACCAGACAGCCTTTCCAAGTTGAGCCACTGATGGACAGTGTTTTCTGAATGAGGTTATTCATTACTGAGAGAAGTGAAGAACATCAAGTTCAAGGCTGGAATGTTCCATGGTATGGACTAAGCCCTACCTTGGCAGCAGAAGCTCAACACTCACGTGGGTTTTTTCTATGGGGCAGTGGCAACTGTAGGTCTTTCTTGACTTCACACCTTTCAAAATTAGCTTGGGTGAGAAATCAAGGCCTGAATCACCCTCATTGTGGCCCTGCTTTTGGCACTGGCTGCAAAAACATGATGACTTCACCAGCACGATACAAGATGAATTGTGTCTCTCATCTCCTCCTTCTCAAATGAAGCTTGGTGCTACAGGCTGACACCAAGCCCAAGAGGCTGGAACCCAGACTACACCACCCCGAAGTATGTGGACATTAAGGCACAACAGGAGCCGAGAGGTGTGTGCCATCAAGCTCCTGTGGAGACATTTGTAGAATTTCAATGACAGGGGTAGGGGTGGAGGGTCACTTTTGCTACAGCCAGCAAAAACTCACATCCGTGTGGAGTCTAGAATTCCCAAGTAAAAATCCTTCCTGATAGGCAGATCACGACATACATGGGTTTCTACCCTAGAATGTGCCAAGTTTAAATGAAGCAGGGAGAGATTTGGAATTCATTCTCTCCAACAAATATCCTTTTGAAAATTACCATTCCAGAGGACTAAGATGCTGTTGGGGCCAAACAACAGACCCACCTATTACTCACTCTCAGCCAAACAAGCCAAATGTTAACACTAGGATTGAGTATTAGAATACCATTAAAAAAATAACAATGTCAAAATCAAAAACAGCCATTCCAAACTTAACCACAAATACACATGTGAACATAAACAAAACAGTTCGTGGTAAACAACACAAAGTTTTGATGTTATCCAGACTACTCCCTTCAACCTAGAGGGAGATGGAAATAGCACCTCAAAATCTAACAGGCAAAAGTATTCAGTGGGGACTGAAGTAACTTGTTCTTACATTGAATGAAATGAAAGGCTAGGAATCTCACTGCAGTTTTTTGTTGTTTTTCCTTCCAAGAAAAAAATGATACCAATCAGAAAAATTAAGGGAGATAAGTTCCATTCCCTAGAATGGTGCAAGCAGTTAAGTGCTTGTCTAAGTACCTTGGAAGAAAGGCCTAGTTATCTACTTCAGGTCACTAAATATCAACCATTGAAAACTCTACAGAGCACAGTTCTACTCTGACTCAATGACATCACCATGAGTCAGAGCTGACTGGAAGGCAAAAGGAAGAACACCTGTTAGAACTCAGTTAAATTCAGTACTGATCAACCTATTGAGGTTGCAGGTTGGGAAACTGTATGCCAACTGTAGGACCAGTATTGGACTGCTAACCACAAGGTTATTGGTTAAAGCTCCTTGGAAACCCTCTGCAGGGTCGCTGTGGGTCAGAATAGTCTAGATGGCACTTAACAACAAGCCAACCGGAAACCAGTATCGGTGATTACACCGTTCCATAATTACAACAGAAATAATTGACAAAACTGAGTTACATCCAAAACTTGAATTTGTGCCCATTTTTTTAGGATCTGATATGCAAGTTACAGAAGAGAATACATACAAAACTATGTGTGAGGCATCGTGCTTCCAATCGTGATAATCTCAATGGAAGCCCACCCATGAAATGATTCGCTCGCTTGTTGTCTCTTTCCAATTGGAGCCTAAGGTGCCTTTAGTGCACAGACCGTGCCTGTCTTTTCATGGCTGTATTCACAGGGCTTCAAACAATGCTGATGGCCAAAAATATACTGGTGGTAAATATATACTTCTTGCATATATGAAAACTTGTCAAAAGTTCTACCATTAGTCATGTGCTTGAAAGAAGTCTCAGGGCTGAATTTTTCTCTACTTCTTGTTAGGTGCTGTCGAACAACAGAACAAAACACTGACTGGTCCTGTGCCAGCCTCACAATTATTGTTACACTTGAGCCCACTGCTGGTGCCACTGTGCCAATATATTTTGTTGGGGGGGGTCTTCCTCTTTTTCATTGATCCTCTGCTTTATAACTTTGCTTTCTCTAACTGAATTCCTCAAATCCTGGTTAACCTCATCAAATGTTGATCTGACCTAAAGTCAGACTTCCTCAAAGAGATAGATAGATCTTACAATCCTTTGCTTAGTATTCACCAAGGTTCCCATCGACACCGTGTTCCAAATTTGCCCTGACCTTTCATCTGTCAACTGAGTAAAGTTCAAACTCCTATGTTGGTATCCAAGCCCTTCATAATTTGGCCTAACATACACCTTTCTAGCCTTGCCTCCTTGTATTCCCTTCAGGTACTCTAGAACAGTTTTAATGACATTCTGCAAACATTTCCTTGCTTCACTCATCTCAGTGCTTTGGCACATTTATCATGGCTTAGTTTGAATGTTACCTCCCTCCATCATTTTCTAGTCTCAAAAGAAATCCAAGTATATATGACACCTTGAATCTCTTAAACATTATTCACTCTCTGCCTTGCATCATAGTTTGAGATACACTTCATCTTTTAAAGAGGGTGGGTACTAGGTCTTATATAACTCACCTTGCCCAAAGAAACCAGCACATAGTGTGGCCTGTAGCAAGCACACACTGAAAGCTTGCTGAATGAATGAATAAACATTGCCGCTGTTTCATAAACATGTGTCTATGATGTTTCATTTAAATTTCACATAACTGAAAATAGATTCTTTTCTGTTTTCTCCTTATACAAATATATTCATTTGTCCAGATAAAAAGCTATGGAAACTGAATTCATGCAAGCTGTCTCAGGCCCATTCTGAAGTTGTTTTTCTTGCCTTTCATCTTGAGTATTTTAATTAACCTAGGCCTCAGAAAGATTTCTTGCTGTAGGCCCTAGAGACCAAAGATGTTTATTCATCCACAGAGCAAGGAGAGCTCAGGTGCAGAAAGAGCCACATCTTGTTACTTTGAGATCAGTCCCAACCCTAAATTGCAAAGCAGACACTCAACCTTATCTCATAACTTGTCAAGAATGGTTTCCCACTGAGCTGCCATTTTGAGTTGAGATGGACATTAAAGCCAGGTCAGGACACAGATGGCAGACACAACTGTCTTGAAGCTTCCTGCCATCTGTGGTTCTGAGGTCCTTGTCGTTGACTTCAAGCCCCTCTAGTTATGTTATCCCCTGGACTCAGCTGCCACAGCCACAGAAACACTCAAAACTCAGACAAACCTGTGTTTGGATCTCAGTGGGGTCACTTAGTAGATGTTTGGCCTCACACAAGTTGCTCAGGCTTCTGAACCTATTATTTTTCCTTCCCAGTTATCACTGGGGATAACAGTATCAACAACATAGGTAGCATTAGAATTCCATAAAATGGCACATTGAAAAGCACTTACTACGGTGCTTGCTACCTAGTAAGCAATTAATACTACTGTTGTGTATTGATGTTGTCGGTTCTGAGTCATAGAGATCCTGTATAAGGTTTCCAAGGAGTAGTTGGTGGGTTTGAACCACTGAACTCATGGTTAACAGTCCAGTGCTTATTCTACAGCACCACACCAAGACTCCAGTAATACTGTTGTTGCTATTATTATAATTACCAGTCTTCAAATGCTTGTGTTCATACTAGATTATGTGCTTTCTGACACTAATGAGGGACAGCCAATACACAATTGAATTGCCTCTTTTAATAAAAATGATCTCCTTAAGTAAACAGAAGAGACTGTAAGGAAATCAGCAGGAGGCAATGTGGTGGGGTATATAATCATAGGACTGGGGCTGACTCATAACCTGACCGCTCACAGATTAGATGGCTGGGTCAGTGCCCTCAGCTTTCACTGCCCTATGGAATTGACGATAGTGCAGCCAGAGTGCTCCTGAGAGGCCAAGATGGCCAAACTTCGTCTCTCATACTTCGGACACATGGTCAGGAGGGAGCAGTTACTGGAGAAGGATATTATGTTTGGTAAGGTGGAGGGTCAGAGAAAGAGAGGAAGACCCCCAGTGAGATGGACTGGCCAAGTGGCAGCATCAATGGACTCAAGCGTGGCAACAATTGTGAGGTTGGCCCAGGACTGAGCAGTGTTTTGTTCTGTTGTGCACAAGGTCACTATGAATTGGTACCGACCCAATGCCATCTAACAACAACACCCATGCTGGGGCCAACACCTACTGCTTCCTATAATGTCCTCTTCAGAAGAACCCACTGGAGAAGTTCCTCTCCGGTGCCAAAATCTTGGGTTTCTGAAATGTTCCTGAACAGCATTTCAGAAAAAAAAAAAAAAATCTAAGAAACATTCTAAATCTGAATTTCTTTTCTTTCATGGCAGCAAGAATCTCAGGAGCAACTTTGCAGCACCCTTGCTAACAAATGTACGCGCCTTAAGACATATACTGAGTATTCAAACACCTAGATTTTCATTAGCATTTTCATTGTAGTAGTGTAGGTTCCACTTTACGTTGTATTTTTATTTGCTCTAGTTTCTTCACGTTTTTAATTTTATGGTTCTGCACAATACCTTTGCGAAATGAGGTAGACCACAAATAAATACATTAAGTCAAAGAAATGTAGTCTTTCTCAGCCTCGAGTTTCACATATGTAAACAGGCATACCAATAATAGTTATTATCCCCCACCATGTTGCTGGAAGGGGAAGTGCATTTGGTGTGAGAAACACTCTGTCAGCTCTATTGGACTGTTCACAGCAATAGTGTGGAATCTTTCTCTGACTCTCCCCCTACTTGCATTCTCAGCCTAGGGAAAAAAAGTCATGAAGTTCATCAGTCATCAAAGCTGTGGTACCACCAGGCAACAGTATGGGAAAAGAGGGGGAAGCAGACACAGAACGTGAGATCTCACCATTTCTGTCTACTCAGCAGCAACACTGTTGATGGCCTCCACCCAAACTGTGATGGGGCACAGAGCCACTGTAACACATGGGCTGGGGGACCGGAAGCCAGGTGATTGAGGCAGAACACCAAGCGGAACCACTCGGGCCAAGAATTCCTGCCTAAATGTCCCTGCGCTGCTTCTCCCAGCTTGCAAGGGGTGGTCCTAGCCAGCACCAATCTCACGTCTCCTTAGTGTAGTGGGAGGGAGAAATCTGAGAGTGAGAAATGTTGGGCTTTGTGTGGAATTCATGCTTTTGCAGAAGATATGGGTGACTATGACACAAAATACGCTGAATGCAAACAGTGGCTAGAAACAAATGATGGATACTTTGCAAATTCACACACACAACCAGGCCCACGATCTAGTATTTTAGAGTGAATGGTGTCTCAGCTGAAGGGTAGACAACACTCATTGTTTTAGAAAGACATTGTGGTAAGTACAGAACCATTTCCAAGGTTAGAAGGAAAGGAAGGAAGAGAGTAAGAAAGAACAAGAAAAGTAGGAATGAAAGAGGAATGAGGAAGACCAGTAGATGGAAAAGCAAGCTAGAATGGCTGGGCATTACAAAAACTTTTTTCTAGCTACTGCAGTTTGAATTTTTTCAGGACAATGCAGGTTACATATAAATATATTTTTCCTTCCAATGCAGAGGAAGCTTGTTGTTTAGTATACTGCTTTAATCGGCCAAGTGTAAACTCAACTAAAAGAAAAAGTGAAATGGACTTAAAAGAACTATCCCTGGTTTTCAGGAGGAACCAACATTTGTGGGACACCCACTACGCACTAGACCCACTGTTAGACATGCTACTGTTATCTTATTATTATACTCATTCCCTTTATAGATGAAAACCAAGTTAAAATGAATAGGTCTTCAACTCAACATTTAAATCCAAAGTCCATGGGTTGTCTAATCTATATCATACTACTTTTACAAATTACTAACTTCTTATAGTGAATTTGATGTTTCATGTCATTGACTGCATCACCCTCAGTGTAACATCACTCATCCCATGTTCCATGTGTTTCCTGTTCCCCTTCCTCCTTCTTACCTAGCCCATCTGAACTTTTCCTTGGGTCGATGCTGTTCTTTTGATCTCAAGTAGCTGATTACTGTTCTGAGGTGTTCATACCTCCCTAGTGGTACTGTGCCCCTTAAAGATGAGTCTATTGTTTGGCTGAGGATTGAGCTATAATGGTGGGGTTCAGTTCCAGACCTGAAGGGTGACTATGGGTCATAGTCTGGAGGAAACCCTATCTGACCAGCAAGTCTGATTTGTTGTTGTTGTTAATGATTTTGAATTTTGCTGCACACTTTTCTCCCACTCTATCCAGGACCTTCTAATGGAACACTTTCAGAGCAGTTATACTGTTTTTACTTTTAAGAATTCTCTATCTGCATCCATTTCAAGGGAAAATGCATCCTCATTTTGATCACCTTCAAAACAATTCCTTACACTCTGTCCATCTTCCCATTCTACGATGTGCTTTCACTGACCCATTGCTCACTCACTCCTTCTCACAAGACTGAGAAGGCAGAAAACTCAGTATCAGAACCCCTCTAACTGGCAATTCCTACAGAAGTGCTCACTGCCACTGCATTCAAATTCACCTCTCGCCTCCCTCCTGGTGGAGGACATGGTCTTTCCATCCCATCGACTGTCTATCACTGTGATTTCTTGCCAGGAGGTCACGTAAGGGAAGAGGGACCCGGGCAGGGTGCTACTGCCACCTTTAGTGAGCATTGCAATCAAAAGCCAAAAACTTTAACAAGGAAAGAGAATGGAGTTATGAAGGTTACCTCGGTGCAGCACGATGTGGTCAATCATGTTGCGCTTGTATTTGGTGTGATAGAGGCAGAGAGGACAGCGAAGATCTTTGGGGCCCTCCTCAGGAACCGCCGAATGCCCAGCTTCCACGTGCATAGTAAAAGCAGATCTGGCAGGTGGAGAGAGGTAATCATTGTTATGAAGGGATTTCACTCACCCCATACCCTGGCCAGCTCCCCCCACCCCCTGCCTCCTCAGAGCTTCTGGGTGTGACACTCCTACTTGGAACATCTGGAAACATAGTTGCTAGTCATGTTAGCTGACTAGCAGTTCCCGGGTTATTCATTCAATTACTGACCCCAGCATGCAGTGGTAGCTTCTTCTAATGAATGTTGCCACTAAAGGCTTAGTTTGAAAAGAAATGGGCTCTCATTTTCCCATATTCTTGAAACTTACGAATTTCCTGTTAAAAGAGTGAAAACAAAACCCCTAAACAAACAAAAACTCCATAGCCATAGAACCAATTACAATTCATAGTGACTCAATAGTGACAGAGTAGAGCTACCCCATAGATTTCCAAGGCTGCAGAGGAGTCTTGGTGTGGTGCTCTGGATTAATGCACTAGACTGCAAATCGGTATAAGGTCAGTGGTTCAAGTTCACCACCCACTCCTTGGAAATCCTAGACAGGGTTGCTATGGGTTGGAACCGACACGTAGCAACAAGAATAACAACAGATCTTAATAGAAGCGGACGGTCACAACTTTTTCCAGAAGAGTGGCTGGTGGGCTCAAACCACCAAACTTTCAGTTAGCAGCTGACTGACTGTCTAACCAATATACCACCAGGGTTCCTAAGAGGAAATATTTCTCATCACTCTTAATGGCCAGGAACTATTTAAAAGTGAGGTTGATTTACCAACTGCTTACATGATTCTTCACAAGTAAGACAAAGGGAAGGGACAAATTGCTTAGGAAGGCATGATGGTTGATGATCAGGAAAACGAAACTCGGAGCTGCTACACCAACTTGGGAGAGTGGAATGGCATTATTGCTTCCCTCTCCATCCTTTCCAAAACCCGAAAATTTATAATACAAAGTTTTAATGGCTCATAAAAATGGATGAAACCGAGAGTTAATGGATAAGGACCCCTTCTTATTAACTGAAGTGCTTCTCTTGGGAGAACCATGTCCATCTGTCAGTGGACCCACATTATCTGGGTCCTTTAGCCTTTGCTCAATTCTAAGGTCACATACATATTTGTCTGAAAAATAACTGAACAAAACTCATAATCAGAGATAAAGCACATTTTCCACCAAATCCCTGGCAACTAAGATGCTGGTGGAAAAAATGATTTTGTTCTTCCAATTCATCTTTTCCTTTGGAAGTGAAGTCTACTTTCAAAGGCTTCTCTGTGAGCATTGCTCAGTTCTTGATTGCAATAAAAACAGATAATAACAGCTTTATAGCTATGTTTTGTTAAGGGCCAATGAGTTGGTTCTGATTCATAGCTATCTTGTATAGGGTTTCCAAGGAGTGGCTGGTGGATTTGAATTGTCAACCTTACAGCCAGAGGTCCACGTTTATCCTGCATCGCCACACCAGGACTCCATAGTACATAATACTATAATAATGGTTTTCTCTCTCTAATATTGTATACTAGTGCTTGCTTTGTGCCAGGTACTATTCTATGCATTTTAGGGAGTTTGATTCACTTAGTCTTCACAAGAGACTTGCAGGGTTGTTACTGTTTAGTGCAATAGAGTCGGTTCCAACTCACAGCGACCCTGTATAGGGTTTACGGGGAGTGGCTGGTGAGCTAGAACCACCAACCTTATGATTAAAATCTACCTTGTAGTCCAGCACAATAGCCTACAGAGCCACACCAGGTTATATTTATTACCTTATTTTACAGATGAGGGAACAGAGGCACACAGAGGCTTAGTGACATACCCAGGGTCACACAGATAGTAAACACGTGGCAAAGATGGGATTCAAATTCAGGCAGGCAAGCTCCAGCCCCAGACTCTGTTCTGAACCCACTAAGCTAACCAGTATCTCACAAAAGAGGATTAAACCCCCTTTAGATTAAATAATAGGTAGACTTTCATGCTTTACGCTCAACAATTCTATAATATATAGAAATATGGATGATTTTGGATTCTCTTTTCCTAGACTTTGAACCATCTTTATGATTGCTCAATCTCCCCAGTGCCAGGATCTTGATTCTCTGGGGATCTTGAAACACTATGATCTTAAAACAAACAAACGAACAAAAAACCCAGCTTTTGTTGTTTTTTAACAAGGTAGTAGGGGAAGTTACACTATTTCTAAGACTCATCTACCACACTGCTTCCAAGAACACATTTTTTTTTTCTTTCCCAAAGAGAGAATTAATGGATGTAGTTCTCCCAGGCTCATTGCTGCATGCATTAGACTTGCCAAATCCTTCCTCTCACTCTCACATTGCTTGGGCACCCAGTTGCTCTGACTTTTAAACTCATTGTTCTGATATAGTTTTTCATCCCTTCCTCTGCCCCAAAGCAATCTAATGAAACTAGCTCCTTTTGGTGAAGATTAGACCTGACACCCATTTCCACAAGCAGGGGATTCCCCTGAGTTCCAGGTAGAAGAGGAGATAGGCAGGGAGGCAGCCATATTGGATGTTTATGTTATTGAATATTTTTATTGTGGCAAAACACATACAGGATTAAAATTTACTGTTTTCACCATTTAGTCATATTTCAACCATGTAACTATCTGTGCTTCACGTCCACTTACTTAAAGCCTGTGTAAAAGGAGCAATCTTTGCACTTGAAGAGTTTCTTCCCGCCATGCTTGTCCCGGTAATGGCGCCTGATGCTCTGGATATAGCCAGAGGAGAATTCACAGAATTCGCAGTGAAGAACGGCTTCGGTTTTCTGCTCGGTGCCAGCAGTGGCCCCAGAGAGGGGCACGGGGCTCACACGGCTGTTGTTCCTTGCCAGGGCAGCTGACTGGTAGTGATTCAACTGCTGCTGAACATCTGGGGGCTCCGAGTATGACGAGTCTGCAGAAAGATGGGGGCAATGACACCGGGTGCAGAAAACACAGTAGAGGTCTGATGTCAGAAGACCTCTGACAGTAGTTTTGAGTCTGTTTTTTAAAGCGATAACTAAGGTTCCTTCTTTCATCTTAGTCTACGTTCTACCACACAGAGCTGGGGAAATGCAGGTAGAGAGGAAGTGTCACTTCTTTGAATGTGACTTTGAGGGCTGATAGCATTCAAAAATAAAAATCTGAGGTTAAAGGTTTCAAAGTGAAGGAAGAGAGAGAGTAAACTTTCTTAAAGGAAATTGCAGCATGGCATCAGGTTGCCACAGAATACCGTTTCTGTTCGATGAGATAAATAACCCTACATAATATGCACACGAGTCTACATGGGAAAGGGCAGGAGATGATGCAATAGCTCCTCTTTTGCAGCCCAGAATTATTTAAGGCAAAGAAATGAAAAAAAAAAAAAAAAGAGGGGGTGAGGGTGGGGAGCGGGTCTTTACCAGAAACGCTGAAGCACATAGCACTCACAAACATAAAAAATGGTTTATGCATTCACTGTCAAGTGATTTAAAATTTGAAATATGAAAAAATCCAATAGCGTTCCCTGGAATGGGTGTTTAAAGCTTAGTCAGCATTAAGATGGAGATTTATTCAGAAATCCCATTAAAATGAAATTCCAAACAAGTTTGCCTCAAAGGTATTTTCAAGTTTGCGATTCTCAGTAAAACATCGGAAATGACAGGCACAAATCTTAACCCTGAGAAGCTTCCATGGCATGTGGTGGAGAAATCTAATCAAGATGGGAGGAGGGGAAATCTCCATTTCTTCCTTAAATAAAAAAAAAAAAAAAAAGGAAGTAAAAAGAATCTTTTCCCAGCACACCACTCTGAAGGTTGGGGTAGGAATCCATCAACATTGCTCTTGTACAACCTACAGCTGCCTATGAATGGCACAAATGAAGCCCATGAAAACCACGCAGATGAATTTCAGTGTAACTTTCCTAGAACAGAAAACAAAGGGCTCTTAAGCCTTTCAAAGAGCAGGGGGTCAGGGGATAGAAACTGTACAAGCCTCCTCCTGATTTGATGGACACTTAATTTTCCAAAGCATGATTCCCTGAGGCAGGACATGGAGGAATTCTGTAACACCCACATTTGATGAAATGAGTACCATCCATCGCAGCAGCCTCTTCAAAAAGAAAAACAAAAGCGGAGTGACCTCCCTTACTTACTGTGGGGACATCTCTTCTCTTCAAAATACCTTGCCATCTTTTTCTTCCCCTTCTCAATTCATATTCCTCAAGATTGAGGAGGAGAACAAAAATAAAAGGCCCTTTGGAAATTGTAAACAACTTTGCCACACACAAAAAAAAACAAAGGGAAACTTGAATAATATCTCCAAACCTCTAAGGGTTCATTACCAGGTGTAAATGGAAGACAAAGGAAAAACGGAATGACATGACTGAACTCATCTTACCCGGTTCTTTTGTCTCCTCTTTCTATATTCTTCTACCCTAGAGGATGAACCTACTCAGGATCACAATGCCTCAATTGTCAACTTCTCATTCTTTCTTTCAATAGCAAGTTTGTTTATCATTTCATGGCTTGCTCAAGATGCTTTCTAGTTAAGCCCTCATGACTAGTTTCTGCTTAAAATACATGTACTCATGAAGTGCAAAACACAATTTCCCACTCTTCTTCACAAGGTCCTGAGCACAGGTGAAGCCTGCCCTATGGTTGCTCTGAAAAGTCTCTGGCCTCTCCAATGTGTGTTGGTCCTCATTTGTACTCTGAGCTCCACAGGGCAGAAATTCTATAACAAGGCCAGAGCCCTGTCCTGCTACCCATGACCTGTTCAGAACCCACAAGTCCACCCAAATAAATGTCCCAAGGATCCATCTCAATAACTGCCTGACGCGCCCTCCATGACGCAACACACACAGTCTCCCAGGAACAGTCAGTATGGTTGCTGGTAATCATCACAGACACCAGACAACTGACAGATTCAATCTCTTTATAGCTAAGCCAGAAAGAAAGAAATGGCTCCCATTGAAATGATAAGCTAGGTGAATTCATTTCCCCCATGCCCTCCTAACACCACTAAACCCAACACATGCGTAAGATCTTTTCAGCAGATTCCTATAAGAGAACGGAGTTTCCTTGTACTTAACACATCTTTCTTGTCTCTAGGGTCTATTGCATATTGTTTCAGCCATCTCATAAAAGAAATACTAAATTTTCACTCAGTATTTATATATGATATGAAACTTGAATAAAGAAGTTTAAAAATTTTAAGAAGTCATGGGGAAAAACATTCCAAGAAAGGGAAGATCATTACCTTCTTGAATGGCAAAGGTAAATAGCTGTGGGGATTCATATCATGAATTCTTTTTCTGGTTAAAATTAGATGGTCAGGTTTACTTACAAAACAAAGCAAATTCCGCCACTTGTGATGTAATTTGTATATATGCCCAAGATACAACTTTTTGCGTCACTTTAGAGCGTTTAGAGCTGTGCTTTCCTCTCTGGAGCTCAGATGTGTCCGTGCCCACCATCCCCCCTGACCCTGCACCTGGAGTTTGTGAATAATATACGATTTTAGCACTCTGGGCACTGAAGTGACAAAGATGTGAGCGTGTGTATTTCCACCAATCTTTAAAAAACCCACTTGCCAAGCTACATTAAAACTCAAGTTTGTTCATGAAGTACAGCAAGAAGAGGGTCATTTGTGCCCACGTTAGAACGTCAAACAGATTGTTAGGAGTGAAGGGCATGGCACATAAGTTAAAGATCATCATCAAGACTGTTCTCTTTCATTCTGCGCTTAAGGAAAATAAAAACACACCGTGCTTAGAAAGCCAGACTTCCAGGCATGGTGGGGAATGGTGGATGCTACAGTGACTAGGTAGGTCCACTTTCAAAGATAGGAAAGAGGTGAATATAACCACATATTTCTAACACAAGGGTTTAATCCTTTGTTTACTTATTTATGTGACTTTATTTACATGCCAAATTTTAGAAGTTAAATTAGAATTATAAATAAAGTACATTTAGCTGTCCATTCAGTAAATTGTTTGCAATATGAGAAGAATTACATCTTGCAGAACCAGGATCAAAGTGGAGTTTTCACACGGATGGTCAGTGAATAGAAGTGTGACTTTGGAATTGACTATATTAGCTCAATTCAACCTTACAATGACTGTATCAAATACAGATTCTCATCTCAATTTTACTGATGGGGTAGTTGTTGTTGTCAGGTGCCATTGAGTCAGTAAAACCCATAGCGACCTTATATACAGCAGAACTTAACACTGACTGATCCTGGGCCAACCTCACTATTGTTGCCACACTTGAGTCCATCAATGCTGCCACTTGGCCAATCCATCTCGTTGGGGTTCTAGCTAAGTCAAAATTTGAACAAAGATATGTCTGGCTATAAATTCTGAGTCATGTCTGGTAAGCATCAGTATCCCATGATGGCCTCAGGACACAAGTCCAAGGAATGAGAAGGAACAGCAGTGCTCCATCAACAAAAAACACACAACAGAGAGGAGAGAGGGAAGGTGGCATGAAGACTGAAAAGGTTAGGATAGAAATAACATTGAGAGGTGGGCGCTTTGCGTTGGCTCTTGAACAGTTCAGGATTTCAACCCAGGGGAAAAGGCAGAGTTACAGATAGGACCTCCTACTCTCTTACTCATTCATACTCCCACAGAAATGGGAAACCTCTTGCTAATTATAGCTTCCCAGAAAACCAGCCAAGTCCAGGTGAATATTAGTTGATGGTTTCTGTTTTTTTTTTCCCAGAAATTAGCCAGTGCAGAAACAAGCAGAGGAAATTTGACTTCAAGAAGGCAAGTGGCAAAAATGGAAACTCTGGAAGAATAATGAGCTTGACGAAAGGAAGCTTTTTGAAACCTTGAACCATTCTGATTCTGCAAACATTGTGTAAGCACCCTCTTAGTGCCAAGCCATGTACAAGTTTTAAGAACTCAAAGTCAAAGAAGACACAAGGGACACTTTGCTAGAACTCAGATCTATTACTGCACAAGAGAGTAGAGCAAATACAAACCTTCTCACATCTAGCAAACTTACTCCACTGATTTAAGGCAGTGGAGTCTCACGGAGGATGCAGAGGATGCGGACTGCACTGGGTGACACAGTCAGAGAGGTAGTGTACCAAAATCCCTACAAGGCAAAAGCTCTATGCAAAATTTATGATCCATACGCTTGGGACAGAGCTGTCATTATTATCCAATTACAAAGACTTTGAATCACGTGCGTTTGTATGCATGCTATAAAAATGTGCAGCTGTTGTTGTTGCCAGGGTTTTCTTAGTCACTGATTTTTATCAAGTATTCTGGTTGTGGTAATTAATATTTGTGAATCTATCTATGTCAACTTTTGGGGGGAATGAAGTAGTAGTAATTAAAGGAAAAGGCGAAGATTGTAAAGTGGTTTCTGCTCAGTTACCAACAATGTAATTGACTGTGGAAAGCTTTAAAGAAACAATTTGTTGTTAGCATTCATATAAGATTCATCACCTATTATTCTAGCATTAAGAATGGTAAAAACATTACTAGGGTGCAAGGGGTGGAGAGGGCACCATGAGATACTGCACTGGAGGGAGCACTGACCCTGGTGACGCCACTGATAGAAGGAATACAGGAGGCAACTAGAACAAATGAACAGTAACAGCAAAGTTTAACTATGAGAAAATTAAGGTAGACACAAGGAAGAGTGAGAATCAATTGGGCAGTAAATTGTGGGAGCCGAAGAGGACAGACCCCTTTACACACTCTGAGTGATACAAAGAAGCTGTGTAAGAGGATCAATTCTCAATGTGCTGCAGCTCCACATAGAGCGTGTGAGTAAAGGTGAAAAGGTATAAGTACCTTGGGGCCAGCGACCACATTTAATTATATTTGAGCTAGACTTCTGTGTAGACTTGGGAATAGGCTCATTGGTCGATGAGCATCAACTACCAGGAGAAAACAAAAAGATAAAGAATTTTAGGCAAGACATTTCAGAGATGCCAGCGAGCAAGTGATTAACTGACATCCATTCATTCAGCAAATATTTATTGACCATCTAAATAAGTAAAGGGGAGACATTGTTCTGGGACACTAAGACCTGATCCCTGCCCTCCAAGTCACTATCTCACAGAGACATAAAAATAATTGATTGGGATACAATGCAAAGAAAGATATAAAGAAGGAAAAGAAGAGTCAATACAGGCAGCTAGGAAGAGCTAAGGAGAGAAGGGAAAATCATCTATACTTGGTGAGAGATGGGATATGGGAAAGAGGGAGATGGAAGGGGAGTATCAATAGGACCCTGAGTATCCATTAAGAAATGAGACTTGTTGTGATGTGCCGTGGAGTCGGTTCCAGCTCATAACGACCCTGTACAGGGTTTCTGAGGCTGTAAATCTTTACAGGAGCAGAAAGCCTCATCTTTCTCCTGTGGAACAGCTGGTAGTTTTGAACTGCTGACCTGAAGGTTTGCAGCCCGATTCATAACCACTACACTACCAGAGCTCCTTAGAAATGAGACTGGTTAGTATTAAACAAAATGCCCTACAGGCTCAGTTGCTAACTGAAAGGTCATAGGTTTGAATCCCCCAGCATCTCCGTGGGAGAGAAAAATAATCTGTAATCTGCTCCCATAAAGATTACACAACATGAAACCCTATAGAAGAGTTCTACCTTGTCCTATCTTTATGAGTCGGACCAACTGATGGCACACAATTACCAATAACAGCAACAACAGTATTAGTGTGTCAATTAATTAAATCAACACTAGACATGAAAGATACCTGAATGTTCCAATTCACACCTCCACCTCAATGCATACATTTTAGCAATATTTCAATAGAAATTAAACTCTACTCATAAAATAAAAATAAAAGTGACTTAATGCCTATGTTGTTATTGTTAAGTGCCTTTGTGAGTCAGTTCCCATTCATTGCGACCCTGTACAGCGTTTCCTAGAAGCGGCTGCTAAGTTTGAACTGCCAACCTTGTGTTTCAAACCGACCTTGAGGTTGAGTGCTTATGTTATGCATTACACCAGGAAAAAACAAATAAAGACCGGGAAGATTCTAAACATAAAAATATGAACATCAGAGGATAAAATGGATTACAACATAAGGGAAAATCTTAAATCTTCAAGTCCTCTTCACTTTCAGCAAGCAAGGTTGTATTATCTGCATATCGCAGGTTGTTAATGAGTCTTCCTCCAATCCTGACGCCATATTTTTCTTCACAGAACCCAGCTTCTCATATTATTTGTTCAGCATACACGTTGAATAAGTATGGTGAAAGAACACAACCTTGATGCACACCTTTCCCAATTTTAAAACGTTCAGTGTTCCCATGAGGTAGTTTCCCAATTTACAACATATTCAAGTTACAATGAATTGCACTTGTGGTGGTGGAGGTTTTGTGCCACTGGTTGGTTGCAATTCACAGCAACCCTGTACAGGGTTTCCGAGGCTGTAAATCTCTATGGGAACACAAAGACTCATCTTTCTCCCATGGAACGGCTGGCAGTTTTGAACTGCTGCACTTGAGGTTAACAACTTGATTAGTAACAACTACGCTACCAGAGCTCCATTGTCGTTTCGTGGGTTCCATTTTATTATTAGTAACATGTAGTCCATACACTGTTGCATTTACTCATTATTCTCACACGAACCCTTAATGACAAATAAAGATACTGATAATAAAAGGCAATAATGATGAACCAACCTGTGGTATGTATGGGATACCATACATACATTGGGGATAACCAGCATATGATAGTGATCCAGATTTAGTGACAAATAGAGAATTCTGCTGCTGTGGAGCACCCGTTAAGCTTTGAGATCATCTGGACCTTCATCTAAAGTTGAAAACAACACTGGAGTTTTTCATGAAGACTCTTCAAACCCAACATGTTGAAAACTGACATCATTCTCCTACTTCTTTTGCATTCCGGATGTTAATGAATGGCCTACTACTCTGTTCAAGCTCAAACTGTAACTCTTTATTGAAATGGTCAGACCTCTCACCTTGATCTGCAGTACATTTAACCAGGCACTAAATTCTGTATACATATCACATGATCTACCACTTCTAATCGTCTCCCATATTCACTCATTTTCTTCTTCAGTCCCCTGCCTTCCCTCTCTAATTTTAATTCAGGTCTTCATATCCCATGTGGACAACTCTAATAGCCTCTTACCCAGTCTTCCTTTCACTAAAAGTTATCTTCTAGTTCAGTCAACCTATAAGCATAAGTCAAAAAAGTATTACTACTAGGGTTCCAATTCATACATGCACAGGTTTATTTCAAACAAAAATGTGTTTAAACATGTCTTTGCGATCAGTGGTTGGCTGTAGACAAGTTCTCTCAGTTATATACTTTTCTTAGACTCCTTCAGTTGGTCTTCAAAACCAATCAACACAGGGATCTGCTGGGCCAGTGAAATTCAGGACAAAGAGGTCAGTTCAGAAGGTTATGGTGACAGCTTTTCTTTTCTTTTTTTTAATTCCAAAGAGGTAATTATGATGGTTTCTGAGGAGCCGCTGGTGGGTGACTTGATGGCACTTAAACAACAAGTACAACAAATTATGACGGGGGAGCAAGATAGCTCTGGAGGATATGCATTGGACTGAGAACCAAAAGGCCAGTGGTTTGAGTCCACCAGTTGCTCCTTGGGAGAAAGATGAGGGTTTCTGCTTCCACAAAGACTTACAGCCCCAAAAACCCTAAACAGGATCACTATGTATCAGAACCAACTTGATGACATTTAACAACAACAAATACATATTTCTCTCAAAGGACACAGAAAGATCCCAGCGGCTTATTATGAAGACTTTAGAAAATCGAAAACTGGGTTGGTGAGTAAAAGGTCAAGAAAGTTGCACCAAGGAATTTTTTCCCTTCGTTCTCTAAGGGTAGTAAAGGCTGCCATAGAATTGCATTGAGAAACTTTACTGCATCCATTCTATAGTCCTGACCTTGCCCCCTCAGGGTCTTTTTGTATCTCAAACTCATATTATACTTAAAAGGAACATGATTTGATTTGCAGGGGGATGCAAAAACTGCTCTTTTGACATGGTATAAATCCAAGAACCTATATCAGTAGTTCGAATCTATCAGTCACTCCATTTTCTGCCTCCCTAAGATTTATAGCTTCAGAAATCCTACATAGGGTTGCCATGATCAACATCAGACTGAAGAGCACAGAATTCTTCAGGGAAGGGTTAGAGAGATGGGCCCAGGTGGAAGATATGGTCAGAAACAACAGCTTCACATTTCATTATTTTTATTTAATAAAGTCTTCTATTATTTGGTAGCAATATTTTTGAACCTACCTCATATATATCATATGAATATAATATATCACTTATTTATGATTATGTCCTATTGCTCAAGGATAAACACTTATTTCTTAGCTTAGTACATCAAGCCCTTTGCCAACTGCTTTCAACAAGTTTCTAATTTCACTTTCAACCAGTTCCCAGTTCTATGAATATTCCTCATATTTCAGGGCAATCAAATATTCATTCTTCCTACAGTTTTTCTCTGGGAAATCCTATGCAACCTTTAAAACTAAGCTGAAATGTCACCTTCCCTGTTAAGATTTTGTTCCAGTCTCTGCTCTCCTCTGTGCTTTCTCCACACAGAAGCATTGTGATTCTTGCTCCAATGCCATTATGTATCATATGACACTTACAAGTTCTCTAAAGCAACCTCCATTAAAAAAACTTGCAAGATCAATTCTTCTGACTTTCAAGCCTATTGACTAAAGGACACCCATGTTCGGACTGGTAGGCCATCCTATAGTAGGCTCATGCTTGTTTTGGTTCAAGCAGTTCAGTCAATGCTAGTAAAATCGGTTTTATATGTTCCCAAACTACTTTGTATCAGTTGTAATTTGTTACTGTGATTAAGCAATAATTAGTATGATATAAAATGATGAAATACAAGTGTAAATTTTTTTTCTTGGAAAGTTATGTTAAATGCTTCCAAAAGACTTGATAAAGTCAAGTTACTAAGATAAATGTACTTTTGAATTATGTCTCGATGAGGCCAACTATGAAGTATTAAGGAGGCCATCTAGAAGGGCCCTGCTCTAAAACTGTTGTTGCTGGTGTTGTTAAGTGCCATCGAGTAGTTTCTGACTCATAGTGACTTTGTATAGGGTTTCCAAGGAGCAGTGGGTGGGATTGAACCACTGACCTTGTGGTCCAATGCTGATACTGCAGTGCTACACCAGGACTCCAAGACTGTTTTAGAGATCTCAGTTCTCATTCCATTTAAGAGACTAAAACTGGAGATAGCATACAATGTAATCCATAAGAATGGTTTAGGAAACAAAGAAAATGGGGAACTCCAATCAAGGCCTCAAGTGCAAATTCAGTCTGGGCTATACATTACTATACTAGTGAATAAAATAAAATGCTTACAGCGTTTAAAAAGGGATTTTCTACTTATACTTATGGGTGTAGTAGCTCAAAATGTCAACTGAGAGGGAAGGAGCTTCCCATCAAGGAACAAACCTATCCCCCTCTGTACACAGGGTTGATAGGGATGGGCAAATTAGACATAGGCTACCTAAAATGGGGAGGGCTATAAAGACATGAAAGGAGCTCTGGTAGCATAGTGGTTATGAATTGGGCTGCTAAGCTCATGGTTAACAATTCAAAACTACCAGCTGTTGCGCGGGAGAAAGATGAGGCTTTCTGCTCCAGTAAAGATTTACAGCCTCGGAAACCCTGTACAGGGTCGCTATGAGTCAGAACTGACTCCAAGACATACAGCAACAACAACATAATGGCATGAAATGGGTGGTTTACAAGTTTTCAAGAGAGAGTTTAGTTCAGTGTGTGCGGGGGAAGGTAGGATCCTCGCTGAATAGTTTTCGTCTTGTCTAGACATTTCCAGTAAAAGGAGATGGAAATAAGATTCTTATGATTCAACAGTAATTGTTATATGACTAATTGTGACTGTCACAACTGTAAAGGTAGAAGTTTTATAACATAAAGGGGGGAATAGTTAATCCGACATTCCAGGAACAGAGGACCCTAGGACCATCAAGGGAGATGAGCATGAGCAGAATGTGGGACCCTATCCAGAGAAGCAGCAACACCAGAAATGGAGGCAGAGATGATGACATGGAGAGATAAAACAGCTGAGGACTCTAGATTCATGGAAAGAGAAAAGCTGTATGCTGGCGGCTAGGAGGCAGGCTTGCAGAATGTGCCCTTTGGTTGTTCAGATGTTTATATATTCCTGAGTGTTTTTGTATACATCAAAAGAACAAACAACAACAAACAAACAAACAAACCAGAGGGAATAGAAGCAAATACTGTTGAATGATGATGCATGGAGGGGACTATAATCATTGCAATGAAATGAAATATGATAGGATGATTGCAAAACTGATGTTCTCCCATGTAAACTATCACTCAATTCACAATAGAAGCTTTTTTATTGAATTTTTTTTAAAGGGGGATTTCCTGCATTAAAAAACTTTCAAATATGATTGACAAATGACAAGTCAATTACATCAAATAAGAGTTTCTACTCAAAGTTCGTCCTTTATTTTTATTTTAATTCAGAAAATATTTATTGGGAGCCTTCTAAGTGCCAGGTACTTTTAAGCTCATAGGAGGTATCAGTGAAAAAAAACAACAGCCAGGATCCCTGAACTTGTGAATCTTACATTCTAGGGAGAAAAATCTTATCTTATGCGACTTTACAGCCACAGGAAGTCATATGAACTTGTCATAAAGACACTCAAGATGTCTTGGTATGGTGCTGTAGGATAAGCACTGGATTGCAAAGTCAGTTTGAACCGCAAGGTCAGAGGTTCAAACTCACCAGCCACTCCTTGAAAACCCTATACAGGGCACTATGAGTTGGAGCCAATTTGAAGACACTTTACAATAACAGCTCAAGAAAAAGTTTGCTGGATTGAATTTGATTTAAGGCCAAATTTCTTACCTCTGGATAAGTAAGCCAATAAGAATCATTATAAAGGTTCCATATACACAGTTTTATTCCAAACATTATCTCTGTGAACAGTATATGACTGAGGACAAGTTCTCTCAGTGATAATATACTTGTTTTAGTCTAGTTGTTAAGTGCCATCGAGTCAGTTCTGACCTATAAAGATCCTGTACAGGATTTCCGAGGAGTGGCTGGTGAGCTTGAACTGCCGACCTTGAGGTTCAAGCCAACATTGCAATCCAGTGCATTAACCAACAGTGTCACACTAGAACTCCTAGTTAAGGTGTTCTAAAAAAAAGACCCAAAGGTAGATGTTTTGGGGCAAAGGGAGGGGAGTGATTAACCTTGCAGTCTGGGAGCGGAGGTCCCTGGGACCATCAAAGGAGAAGAGCGAAGAGCTGAGAATGGAATCCTACCTAGAGAAGCAGTGATGCCAGGGTTGGAGGCAGAGACGATGACATGGGGAGATGGAGTGGCTGGAGACTTTGGACCCAGAGAGGGAGAAGGGCGGTATGCAGACAAGCAGGGGGCAGGCTTGTGGTATACCCTTTGGTTGATGGATGGTGCATGGAAGGGATTGTAACCATGACAAGGAAACGATATACAACGGGATCAGTGTGAAGCTGATGTCCTCCCATATAAACTATCAAACAATTCACAATAAAGCATTTAAAAAAAAGAAAAGAAAGAAAATTGAGTAGGTGAGAATAATATCATTTATAATTTGAAGACTCTAAAATTTGATTGCAGGTGTGTGTGGCAGACTTTTTGTTAATCTCTTGTCTTTCCACTCTTGGAAAGGGATATTGATGTTGCTTGTCTCTCATTATAAGTAAATGTTATCATTCTTTGACCCTCCAGAAAGTCAGCAAGTAAAATGCTCTGAACATTTCATAAAAAAAAAAAAAAAAAAAAAAAAGACTCAATGAAAATAGTGGCTTCCAAGGGAATCTGCTGGGCCAGTAAAATTCAGGGCAGAGAGGTCAGCTCAGAAGATTATGGTGACTGTTTTATTGGCATTTCAAAATGATAATTTTGAAAGATGTTTCTGAAGGACACCGGACAATCATGGGAGCTCTTTTGGAAGAAGGTTTAAGAAAACTGAAAACAGCATTGGAGAGAAAAAGGTCAGTAACAGTGCTTCAGGGTTGGTTTCCCCACCACCACCACCACCACCACATCATGACAATCTACCTGCTCATTCTTTCGGGGTGACAAAGAGAATTTTGTTGGGAAACTTTACCCCATCCACTATATATCCCTAGTCATGCCCCTTCGGACTTCTTTTTGTTCCTTTAGCTCAAAGAACATTTAAAAGGAGCAGGATTTGAATCATTCCATTGATGTCTAAACTGCCAATTGGATGTGGTATAATTTGAAGAACACAGAATTCTTCAAGGATGAAACAGAGAGAGAAAAATATTTCCATCAGAAGGTGGAGGATTTGTTGGGAAACAATAGCTTCACATTTTGATATTTTTTCTGTTTAGTAAAGATTTCTATGATTTATCACAATACTTTTCTGACATACCCTTGCATATATAATAAATATATATTTGGAATCCTGGCATGGCACTGGAAGTTTAATGCATTGGACTGCAAAGTTGGTTTGAACTGCAAGGTTGGTGGTTCAAGCTCACCAGCTACTCCTCGGAAAGCCTATACAGACAGAGTCGCTAAGGGTTGGAACCGACTTGACGGCACTTAATATATATTTAAACTAAACCTATATAGAGGCCTGGTGTGGCACTGTAGGATAAGCAGTGGACTGCTAATGGCAAGATTGGTGATTCAAACACACCAGCTGCTCCTCGAATACCCTATATAAGGTTACTATGATTCAGAACCGACTTAATAGCACTGAACAGAAAAAACAATCTCCATAAAGCAGCATATAACATAGAGACAATGAGATGATTCACACTCCAGAAGTCTCTTTATTTAAAATGATTTATTAAGTTCTATTTGAGTTCCTTTCTAACTGTATTGAACGCCCTTTTTCTTTCCCTTAAGATATCTGTTGATCAGTTGAAACTATTTACCAAGCAGAATTTGACATCCAGAAAAACAACAGCAGCTACAAATCACCCATGCAACTTTCCAAGTATTTCCTTTAAGGAGCCTCAGAAATGTTCTCTATCTATGGGCCAGTCTAAGAGAAAACTTAGAAACTAAGATTTAGAACACAAGCCATTTCAAAATTCTTCTGGATAGTGTCTAAGGGGTAACATAAATCTCTGGAGGCAGCCACATTGCTTTATTTCCTTCTTTTGATTATGCCTTGAAAATCCCCAGGCCAACGTCTCTGGAACCTCCTTGTCTTCTATCATCAGTGGAGTCTCTGGCCTGGATGCACAAGATTATGATACAATGGCCAGGGGGACAATGAGTGCTAGATGACTATATATAGGATTTCTGGGCTTGGTTGTCATGGAGGCAAATGGGAAAACAAACGCCTAATCCTGAAAATAAGGTTGAAGCCAAACATGAAGGAAACACACTCTGAAAATTTCCTGTCATTCTGATGAGTAAAAACAAACCTTGAAATATGATCAGGGAATAGATGAGAAGCAAAACAAAACAAATCAAAACAACAACAAAAAGCAGTCTTCAAAATGACAAAAACGCAACAGAAAATGGGCAATCTCCTCTTTTTGAGATTTAGAGTCGCTATGAGTCAGAAATGACTCATAGCAGTGAGTTTGGTTCTTTTGTTTGTCTTTAAAGTTTATGCAAGGCCTTCTTCTGTGTGAAGCTTAAGTGTTCTCACCTTCTGTTCTGGAAGAATCCAGAGAAGTCTGATCAAAGATAAAGAAGACTGCTGGACTATTTGGGGGCAAGCCCATTTGTCTCTATGTATTTTACTTCCAAAGAACGTACCATCCATTTTGTCACCCAAATCACAAAAGTCATTTCTCCCTTTCATCCTGCAAATTCAATGAGTCAAAAATCCCTGTTGGTTCAACCTCCCAAAATCTTTTATTCTGTGGTCTACTCATTTGGTCTTTTTAGTAGTTATTCTACTCTCCCTCTGGGCTCTCTCACCATCATCGATCATGCTGCATTGACATTTATTTATCATAAGATTTTTTATTCTCCAGACTTAATATAGGATCCGGTCCAAATACGTGTTCAAAATATATTTTACACAGATCCAAAAAATAGTTCAAACTGTAAAAGGGGTCTGAAAACCCACATTAAACTCGGATCACTGAGGTTAATAAAACCTTCATGGACCAGCTTTCACGAAAGCAAGTTGGGTCTTTTAACTACATGGACAATGGCTTCTGCCACACTGAAACTGTGAACACAATTCAGAATCCATGACCATCCCAAGAAGCCACAAGCATCATTTCTGGCTTTCACTATCAATCAGCTCTAAGTTAAAACTCTAATAAAACAGATGTTTTAGGACTTCTAGGGTACACCATGTATTATTCCATGTACAACTTGGTCTCCCTCCTTTTTTGTACCAATTTGTTGCTGTTGTGTGTGACTGACTTGGTTTTGACTCATAATGAACTGGATAGGGTTTCTGAGAATAGCTGGTGGGTTTGACTGTCCATGTTACAGCTACCAGTCTAGTGTTTATCTGACAATGCCACAACAGGGCTCATTTGTAGGCATAAATGCACAGGTGTAATAGTTACCGTGGATTTAAATGAACTATAGCTCTGCCTTAAATATATTCATTTAAATAAGTGGTTTGTTGTTGTTAAGTGCCATCAAGAGTCAGTTCTAACTCAGAGCAACCCTGTACAGGGGCAGCTGGTGAGCTCAAATTTCTCACCACTTGGTTAGCTGTCCAGAGCTTATCCTTGTTGTTATTGTTAAGTGCCATTGAGTTGGTACTGACTCATAGCAACCCTATACACAACAGAATGAAACACTGCCCGATCCCGGGCCAACCTCACTATTGTTGACATGCTTGAGTCCATTGATGCAGCCACTTGGCCAATCATTTCACTGGGGGGTCTTCCTTTTTTTCTCTGACCCTCCACCTTACCAACCATGATATCCTTCTCCAGTGACTGATCCCTCTGACAATATGTCCGAAGTATGAGAGACAAAATTTGGCCATCCAGATCTCCAAGGAGCACTCAGGCTGTATTTCTTCCAACACAGATCTGTTTGTTCTCTTGGCAGCCCGTGGCACTTTCAATATTTTCCTCCAACACCATAATTCAAAAGCACCAATTCTTCTATGGTCTTCCTTATTCATTGTCCAGCTTTCGCATGCATATGATGTTATTGAAAATACCATGGCTTGGGTCAGGTGCACCTTAGTCCTCAAGCTGACACCTTTGCTCTTCAACACTTTAAAAAAGTCTTATGAAGCAGATTTGCCTAATGCTATATGTTGTTTTATTTTTTGACTGCTGCTTCCGTGAGTGTTGATAGTTGATCCAAGAAGAATGAAGTCTTTGACAACTTCAATCTTTTCCCCATTGGTCCATTGGTGAAGACTTTTGTTTTGTTGAGATGCAATCCATACCAAAGGCTGTGCTCTTTGATCTTCATCAGTAAGTATTTGAAATCCTCTTCACTTTACCTGTTGTCAATTACCAAGAGTATGCCAATTGGGTGCTTTGCATTCAATAGGAAGGTACTCATGGAGTACTTTCAAGCATTTAGCACTAAAGTCTCACTGTTTGCAGGGTTTTACCATCAGGAATGAACTCTAATCCTGGTTTTGAAGCGTACAGACTATTCGTTCTTCACAAGGACGGGCTAGTTGGGAAAAGTAGACAATAGTTCCAAGACACTCAGCCAGCTGATGGCGAAACATGAACATAACCTGGGTCTCCTAAATGTCCTGGTTTAGAAAACATGTTCATTTTCTGCCAGAATCATTAGCAAACATTGCAAGTATTCTGTGCACCAAACAGTATTTGTAACTTGAAATGTGTGTTCTTAAAAACACACTTGAAACAGGCTAGAAATTTGGAAGGAAGCAAATGAATGTGTTGTGGAGGTTTTTCCTAAATTTCTTATTTTTTTTGAGGAATCTCTGGGTGACATCTGTCGTTGTTAATTGAGAAGGCCTTATAATACCAAATGTGACTGTTTTGAATTGTGTGATGAAAAAGTAACATTTCCTGCTGTTCATTTAGATTATGTAGAGCATATAGATGTTTTACCACACTGAAAACCCAAGGAATAATGTTGAGTACAAATGCATCTTTATACAAATGACTTGGCCTGACCCATAAGGAGCTTGCTAGCAACATCAGAAGGCATTTAGTGCTAACAGGCCACGAGCAAGGCCACAGGGCTTCCTCCTCAAGACCAGACATGAGGGAAGATGCCTACGGACTCCAATGTATAGCTTGCTATGAACACTGGTATGAGAGCCCAGTCAGGAAACAATTGTCAAGATTTTTGAAAAGATTAGATAAAGAAGAGGGAAGAAGATATCTGAGTATAAGCATACATACATAGATACATACAGAGCTTTAAGTGACAATATGGAAATCAGGTGTGGAAGGCAGTGACTGATCTAGAGCAGGAATGAGCAGCCACACTTCAAAGCACAGAGCTTTTCTAAAATTGTCTTCAAGTGGAAGACGGCATACGAGATGAACTGCTGTGCC
>NW_006408587.1:7455212-7457039 GCF_000296735.1 Chrysochloris asiatica
AACACTTCAAAGCACAGAGCTTTTCTAAAATTGTCTTCAAGTGGAAGTCTCCCTGCACCAACAAACTCAGTGAGCGTGTTACACTTTTGTTTCATTTTTATCTATTCTTATGTGATACAGCGGTGGTGGTGGTGGTATATCATCAGGTTGGTTCCAATTCATAGCAACCCAGTATAGGGTTTCCGAGGCTGCAAATCTTTACAAGGGCAGAAAACATCATTTTTCTCCCGCGGAACTCCTGATAGTTTCAAACTACTGACCTTGAGATTAGAAGCCCAATTTGTAATCCCAGCACTGGGTTAAGCATTAGTTTTAATCACCATTAAAGCAGTAGGTTCTTCCCTTAGGAAAGTTCTTCTACTTACTCCAAACTTACTCAGTGACTATTACTCCTGGGTTCAGATGTGGGAATAAGCCCATAAGAAGCAGGAGGAGTGAAGAGGGGTGCAGGTGGTAGAATTCAGGTTCACATTCACTCTATGAGGAGGCTTTGAAGTTTGTGAAAAAATTAAATTAAAAGCGAATGAACCAACCCCCTCAGTACACAGGATTGACAGGGATGGGCAACTTAGACATTGGCAACCCAAAATGGGGGCGCCTATAAAGGCAGGCAAGAAGGCAAGAAGTGACTTGCTTACAAGCTTTCAAGAGGAAGCCTTGTTCCAGATGGGGTGGAGGAAAGTAGAATGTCCACTGAATTATTTTCAATCTGTTGGGACCCAGCTGGCGAAAGGAAATGGGGATAAGACACTTGTGGTACAATAGTGAATAATTACCATCAGGACTGACTGTGAGGTTAGGAAATATAGAGGTAGATGTTTTTTGACAAAAGGAAGAGTGATTGATTTTGCAGCCCAGGAATGGAGGTCCCTGGGACCATCAAGTAAGAAGAATGGAGAGCAGGACCCTACCCAGAGAGGCAGTGATGCCAGGGATGGAGACAGACATGATGACGTGGACAGATGGAGTGGCTGGGGACAATGGACTTAGGGAAGGAGAAGGGCTGTATGCTGGAGGCCGGGGGGTGGGGTGAGGGGCCTGTGGGGTGTACTCTTTGGTTATTTCATAATACATGGAGGGGATTGTAATCATTGCAATGAAATGAAATATGATAGGATGAATGTAAAGCTAATGTTCTCCCATGTAAACCTCACAATAAAAACTTTAAAAAAATACAAAAAAATGAATGAAAAGTTTCCACAAGCCTTTGGACCCCCTCATATGTCTGTCAAGCTTTTTTAAAAAAGTCTCTTTTGATCTTGACTGTGACCTTTTGAAACAGTAATTGTTACTTCCTGTTTTATGGAAGTGGAAATCAAGGGAGCAACTGGAAAAGAGGCTACTGTCGGCTCCCCAAAGCATGACTGTGAGTCTCCAGAGAGCCCTAGGGAGACTGTCACCAGAGCAGACCTGTGTTTCTGCATTTGTAAAATGCAGAGGATAACTTTATTAACTTCAAAGCGTGCTAGGGAGATCACACAAGACCAGGCTCTAGCACATAGGGAGTGATCAGAGGATCTCAGTTCTACGGCAATTAAAATCTAGAACACAGAATTTTAAATCAAATTATAAATGGCCTTTTAGTAATTGCTGAGTGTTTTTTAAGTCTTCAATAATTTGGTCTACTAAGGGGTGGTGATGTTCGAGGAGAATATTGAAAGTGCCATGGGCTGCCAAAAGAACAAACCTGTGTTGAAACAAACAGTCCTGTGTTGGAAGAAGTGCAGCCAGAGTACCCCTTGGAGGCCAGGATGGCCAAACTTCATCTCTTATACTTAGGAAATATTGTTAGATGGGACAAGTCTCTGGAGAAGGATATCATGTTTG
>NW_006408587.1:7457139-7457946 GCF_000296735.1 Chrysochloris asiatica
GTCACTGTACCAAAAGGAAACGGTTAATGTTCAACTGTTTCAAGAGGTAGCATATGATCAAGAGCCAATGATACTGAAGGAGGAAGTCCAAGGTGCATTGAAGGAATTGGCACCAGGAATTGAGGGAATACAACTTGAAATCTTTCAAGAAAGTAAGGGGGCACAGGAGACACTCACTAATCTCTGCCAAGAAATTTGGAAGGCAACTATCTGGCCGACTGATAGAAAGAGATCCATATTTGTTCCCATTCCAAAAAGAGGTGACCAAATGCAATGTGGAAATCATTGGACAATCTTTTTGATATCCCATGCGAGTAAAGTTTTGCTAAAGGTAATACAGAAACAGCTATTATCATACAGAGAACTTCGAGAGGTTCAAGCCGGATTCAGAAGACGTGGAACAAGGGATATCAATGAGGATGTCCAATGGATCTTGGCTGAAAGCAGAGAATATCAGAAAGATGTTTACCTGTCTTTAATGACTACACAAAGGTTTTCGATTGTGTGGATCGTGTCAAGCTATGGACAACATTGTGAAGTATGAGTATTCCAGAACACTTTACTGTGCTCATGAGGAAAATGTACCTGGACCAAGAGGCAGTTGTTCAAACAGAACATGGAAACACTGAATGCTTTAAAATTAAGAAAGGTGTGTGACAAGGTTATATTCTTTCACCATACTTATTCCACCTGTATCCTGAGCAAATAATCTGAGAAGCTGGGTTCTATGAAGAAAAGCGTGGCATCAGAATTGGACTAAGACTCATTAACAACCTGTGATAGGCAGATGATACAACCTTGCTTGCT
>NW_006408587.1:7459818-7464877 GCF_000296735.1 Chrysochloris asiatica
ATGGCACCCAACAATGACAAGAAGCTAGACTGAAGGATCAAGTGAAGCAAGCATCTTGTACATAACTATAAACATACCTAACATGGTAGGTGCTAGTACAGCGGGGTTTGGACTGATTGATTCTGAGCAAAGCCATGCATTGCTACTTACAGCAATAATCTGCCATCCAACTTTGTAGGAGGAGCTGCAGAATGGTGGGGATCAACAGAAGAACCTGGAGTCATCTCAAAGGCAGGGCTTGAATTGTGTAATATCACATACACAACGATTCTCCCATATTTTGTTAGATAGCCAGGCACACAGAATGGTCATAGATCAACTTGTTATAATAAACCTTGTCAGATCAAATTTAATTCCCAGACTTTAGAAGCTTTCCCAGCATCATTCTTGGGTCTATTTCCCTTCCTACTGTAATTTTTTTTTTTTTTTTTTTTTAAGTTGTCTGCAGTCTTGAGCATTTGGTATCTACGTGACAGCTATGGATGGTCCCATCATTGACAATGCCTACCACAACCACTTGACGCTGCAGTCTGGTTCTTTTCTACCCCTCATCTTGTTCCCTCTTGATAGCACTTCTCACCATCTGAATATGCATTGGCTGACTGGTTCTCTATGCCACCTGTGAGGTCTTTTGACACAAACCTCTCTGCTTGCACTTTATTTCATAACTGATGAAGGCATCGAAGCTCCTGTGGAGCTCTGGTTCAGCTAAATCAGGTTTACCTCCTGACAGTATTCATTTAACACAAATCTGAGAAACCAAAGGGTCTATACTGAATAGCAGCCCTGCCTTCTTCCTTTGACAGGTCTATATGTCTTCTTCTATCGAACTGGTATGTGGTATGTGGTACTGTGGACACTGACACTGAAGGTTAGATTTATTTACTCAGAAAGCACATTTGATTGTCTGTGGTGTGCCAGGTAATTTACCAAAAAGTAAAAAGATGGTCCCTGTCTTCTAGAAGCTGGTGGTCTTAGGGAGGAGATGGAAATACAGGTAGCTACTGGTGTGGCACTGTGGGTTAATGCGCTGGACTGTAAAGTCAGTTTGAACTGCAAAGTCGGTGGTTCAAGCTCACCAGCTGCTCCTTGGAAACCCTATACAGGGTCGCTATGGGTCGGAATCGACTCGACGGCACTTAACAACCACAACTATAGGGTTTGACAAGTATGATGATCAGAGTAAGCCTAAAGATCTGTGAGGACTAAAGGGAACGTCTAGAAGGCTTGTGAAAGAGGTAAGTTTCATGTTTTCAAGGATGAGTAAGAACTAGTCAAGTGAATGAGAGGATAGGGAGACAGGATATAAATGGTAGGATGGTAGGGCAGCAAGGCCGAGGTGTGTGTGAACAGCAGGGCCTTTGGCATGGCTACACGCAGTATCTAAAGAAGTGGTGAGGAATGATCACAGATAGAAATAAGGGGCCCAAATGACAGCCTTCCATGCTGAGCCTGAAATTTATTCTGAAGCAATTTATTGTGAAGGTGGAGGATGTACTACTGAAGAATTCTGAGCAGGAGACAGGAGGAGAGAGCCTTCACATTTTCACCTTCTCTGTATCTATCAATTGCACCCATACCTACTGCCACTGAGTCAATTTCAACTCTTCTGGACTTACTAGCTTTTTAAAAAATAGTCTGCTCTTCTTATTCATAACAAATCTAATAGCTATTATGTGTTGGATATTTGACAGATACAAAGATAATCAGATCTCATATTTCAAGAGCTCTCAGGTTGTCAGGGAGATAAGACTTGTCCATACATTAATACAACACACACTGAAAAGGAGTGAGTGCCCAAAGAAAGAAGCAAATGCTCATGGGAGCACATTCTGTGTTGTTAACAGTATGGCAGGAAGACATTGGGGCTCTAGAGTCAGAAAACAAATTCAAATCTTGATTCACTGCTTTAAATGATTGCAAAGACTATTTCGAAGGCACAAGTCACTTTCATTTTACACTTAAAGGACATATTGTCTGGACAAGAAGAGGCTTATGCCAGGTGTTTATGATACAAAATGAACAGGATAAAAACGCGGTCTTTAATGTACTCCCTTTCTGGTAATACTATGAATAATGGGAATGTCCCCACAAGAGGCAGGGTATAATGGGATGTGGTCAGAAGAGAGAGTGCTCACTCACATCTGGGGAAACCACAGGAGGCATTGCCCAGTGAAGGCATCTGTACATGATTTTGAAGGACAAACCTAGTTTGGCCATGTGGAGAAAGAGAAAAAGGAGATACAGAAGGCAGAAAGACGTGCTCCTACAAATTTGGCTAGAATATAGGGAGAGTGACACCTCTGAAGAGAAGAAAAAAGTCTGGAGAAAGAGTATGGAGATTGTTGAGAATGGGAACTTAGTGTTTTTCTCAAAAGTTCATTGTTGTTATTTTTTAAATACCGTCAGTTGGTTCGGACTCACTGCAACCCTGTATAGAGTTTCTGAGAAGAGGCTGGTGGGTTTGAACTCTCTACCTTGCAGTTTGAAGTCCAGTGCCAATCCTAAAGTACCACAGCAGCAGTCCAATAGTTCACAGAAATTGTTAAAGATTTCTGAATAAGAGATGGATATGGTTCTTAACTAACTGTGTTTAGACTGGACAGAGGTGAATTTGCACACTGGTGGGTATGTCAACTGCTTAAGCAAAAGAGGGGGATGGGAAGGAAGGGGGCTGTCAGCAGAATTGAGGAGACTGAAACAGTAGGACTAGGGTTGAATAGGCTAAAGGAATGTGTGTACGAGAATCCTGAAGACACTGAGGATTCTACCTGGGCAGCCAGAGCACCAGTAGAGAGGAAAGTTGATGGGTTCCATATTAGAACCTCTGAGGCCTATGAGACTTCCTGGTAGAAAGAGTGAGGAGTAACTGACCATGAGGAACTGGGGCTTAACCTAAGAAGTTAGAATTGGAGGTGAAGATTTTGGTAGTGCCATTATTAACGTGAGAATTTGTGAAGGCTGCAGAGGACTATGGACCAAACTGAGGTATGAACTAGGAGGAAAAACAGTGAAAACAAGATTTGCTGTTGTTGTTAAGTACTGTAAAATTGGTTCTGATTCATACCGACCCCGTATATAAGGTTTCTCAGTAGTGGCTGATGGGTTTGAAAAGTCCATTGCTTATCCTACAGTGCTACACCAAGACCCTGAAAACAGAGTAGAGAGACAATATTATCAGAGAGGCCAAAGGAATTAGGATTGATTTGCAAGGAAGGTTTGCTGTTTTAGTACCACAGACAAAACGAGGACAATAAGGCAGGAGTAGAAGCCATAGACTTGTCTGTCTGGAACCACGGGCTACATGTGGAAGCCATTTCACTCATGTGGTAGGGGTCAAAGTTACACTGAAAAGGATTTTAAAGACAAGAGAGGGAGGAAAAGGAGGTGATAGAAGTTATAAACAGAAGGAAGAACAACTCCTTCCCTGAGAAAATGTCATTGGAATTAGCTAATCGGAGGTAACTCCTCAAGAGTGGTTTCAATAAAATGCTGAAGGCAGAACACAGATTGTAGCAGTTTAAGGAAAGAGTGAGTGACCAGAAAGATATTGAATGGCAGGACTAAAATTGCAGCAAGGTCATACCCCAAAATGGTTTTAATATTTAAAATAAAGAGTTCTTTCCTGGAACTGATATTGCTACTTCTTTAAAAAACAAACCCACAAAGCTTTGAACTGCTTCTTTCAGCTTTAGTCATGGCCATGAAGCAAAATTGGAATGAACCCAAATTTTAAAAAAAGGGGGTGAGTGGGAACTGGAAGGAGAATGGATTGACATACTGCAAGAAACTTAATCTTCCACTTAGGAAACAAGGGCAGTGTCAGTGTTGCATAGCAACCATAGAATTGGAAACAATGGTGCTCCACTTAAAGATGGTAGCAAGCCCACCATTTTGAAGGTGTATCATTCGTGTAGATAATTCAGTCTCCTATATCAGGCTCTTTAACGGGCTCACTATACCTCTTCTGAGTCTCTCATTCCGGGGCTCTGACCTACATACAATTCTTCCCAGTCTGGCTATGGTTCTGCTTCACCCAAATTTCTAAAATTTGGGTCACTTTTGATTTTGCTCCATTGATCATGAGGGAACCAGGTCAAATGACCTTGAAGCTCTGCTGTATTAGACTTTCCAGGGGGAAAAAATGCTAGTAAAACTTGACAGTTAGGGAAGCAGTGTGACATAGTCGACTGAGCTTTGGAGCTAGGTCAACATGCAACCTAGCCCTAACCCTGACAGGTGTTATCTGGGACCCCAGGCACATTACTTAAATTTTCTAAACCTTCAAGTTCTCCCTGTGACAACAGCAGGGATCTATCTAGTCATGGAAGTTCCTGTCTGATAGGACTGTTGTATGAGTCACATGAAACAAGACAATGTAAAGTACACATTCAGTAGACATGGAATAAATTAGTTATAGTTAACTAAAAAGCATGCCATCAATGCCAATAGTAATAATAATAATGAAATATGATCCTGGGACTCTCCATTTCATTTCTACAGTTCATTAAGTGCTATAGAAATCCTTGCTGTTTAGTGGTTAAGTGCCATCGAGTCAGTTCTGACCCATAGTGACCCTGTATAGGGTTTCTGAGGAATGACTGGAGAGCTTGAACCACTGACCTTGCAGTTCAGATAGCTTTCCAGTCTGCTGCATTAACCTACTGCACCACACCAGGACACACAGAAATTATTATGTGGCTTTAATTAATCCCCTAATTTCAAATAAATTCATATCAACAGGCCTCCAAACTAGGTACCACGTTCTCAAATACTTAAATATTTTAGACATCCCTTATCATAAAAAATGAGTTCATGATGTAACAGGGGTTTAGCTTCCAAAGCTAGACACAAATTCCCCCCAACTCCTTTCTATTAAAACAAATGCCCATCATTCTGTGGTTGATGGCAAAATATTATAAATGGATAGGAAATTTTCTATGACTATTCTATTTTAGAAAGCATAAAAGATGACTATACAAATGGACATCACCAGATGGAATACACAGAGATCAGATTGACTACATCTGCAAAAAGAGAAGATGGAAAAGCTCCATAT
>NW_006408587.1:7467082-7526356 GCF_000296735.1 Chrysochloris asiatica
AGTTCAAGCTCAAAGCTGCTCCTTAGAACCCCTATACAGGGTCGCTATGGGTCGTAACCCACTCAACTGCACTTAACAAGAACAACATTCTACTTTAATGCAGGATAATGTTCTGAACTGCAAGGTCATGCTCTGAACTGCAAGGTCAGTTTGAGTCACAAGGTTGGTGGTTCAAACCCACCAGCTGCTCTTCAAAAATCCTATGTACATGGTTGTTACGTGTCGGAACTAATTCGACGGCACTTAACAACAACAATAAACCTATAGTAATTTAGAATAGAAAATCACTTCAATTTTTATCTCCTTTAATCCTGAAAATAACCCCACAAGACAAGAGTCTTATGATTCAATAATGAGTAATTGTATCATGATTTAATTGTGACTGTCACAATTATAAAGGTAGAAGATTTTAACAAAAATGGGAGCGTGGTTAATCTTACAGTCCAGAACAGAGGACCCTAGGACCAACAAGGGAGAAGAGCACAAGCGGAATGAATGTGAGGTGTTATCCAGAGAAGCAGCAACACCAGAGATGGAGGCAGAGATGGGGACATGGAAAGAGGAAACAGTTGAGGACTCTAGTTTCATGGGAAGAGAGGGAGTGAGAGCTGGCAGCCAGGAGGCAGACTTGCAGAATGTGCCCTTTGGTGGTGGTGTAAATTATTATATATGCCTGAGTATTTTTTAAAAAAGAGCGAAAATGAATAGAGAGAAATACTGTTAACTATTGGTACATGGAGGGGATTATAATCATTGTAATGAAACAAGGTATATGATTTGTTGAATGTAAAACTGATGATCTACCATGTAAACTTTCACCCAATCCACAATAAAAACATTTAAAAAAAAAAAAACAAAACCACAAAAATTCGTCATTAGTTTACAGATTAGAATGCTGAGGCTTAGAGAAGGGCAATAACGTCCGCATGGACACATGTACTGTGAGTATTTGGAGCGAGACAGGATCTCTGCCTAGGGATGCACAGCCTATGCATTCTCATCCACTACAATGTGGAGAGTGTTTGTGAGCTTGTGCCTGAAATAGCCCTTTGAGTTGGTGGAAGCTTTGAGCCCAGGGGTCCAACCCATCCCCTGTTGATCAGCAGATGATTGAGTAATGGTTATCTATGTGGAAAACTAGTTTTGAAAAGGTCGTGTGCCCAGAATTTCCACCCTCCCCAGCATTCACTCAATCCAAAAGAACTCAAGGATACATTGTAAGAATTACATTTGATGCCAGGACTGTAGCGAGACGCCAAAATTCCAATGGAAGAGGGAAAAAAAAAAAACTTTTATGATTTGGGGAAGAGATTCCATGCTACATTTGGATCCTTCTCATGAGCGGGAGCCACGGCAACCAAATATCCCTGAGGATATTTGGACCAGTCTGCTAGGATCAGTGTGAAGTATAATCAACTGCTGGAGCTCTGCTGCTGTCAATAACCCAAACTCCCTCTCTGGATACAGCAAGCTGAGGGACACACTAAGACTCTCCACCTAGTATGAAAAGGGAGGCTGGCCAAGGGGATGGACTAGGCTCAGATGCTTTCAAATGGCCGGCCTGTCCGTGTAGGGTTACCTCCTTTGATTGGGATTATGAGGATTGGTGTACCGACAGCTAACAATGTACTTAAAACATTACAACGTTCCTTTTCATACATTGTTTTTTGCTATTGTTTGTTAATTTATAAGATGATCAACACAAACAGAAAAGTGTACATCAATGTTCAATGCAGCACTTTTCAAAATATGCAAGATGGAAGCAACCAATTTCATCAACAGATGACTGAATAAACAAACTGTGGTATTATACACACCATGTAAAATAAAATACTCTGTCATAAGATAAATCAAGTCTTAATGCATGCCACAGCACAGATGAACCTTGAAAACATTCTGTGGAGCTAGGGCAGATACTATATGATCTCACAACATAAAATAAGCAAATATATAGAACCTAAGATTATTGGTGGTTAATGGAGGTAGTGGAGAGCGCAGTGGCTCTTTTCTACAAACTACAACGGCGGTGGCTCGAGCCCACCAGGTGCTTTGAGGGTGAAGGATGAGATTTTCTGCACCAAAAAGATTTACAGCCTTGAAAACCCTATACCACGTTGGCTATGAGTTGGAACCAACTTGGCATCACTTTAACAACAAAATCAACCACCACAGGTAAAAGTGAGTGGGAGGAGGGAAAATTGTGCTTAGGGGGCACTAAGTTTATGTTAATGGTAGTTGAATGATTTAGAAAAAGATAGTGAGTATGATTGGACAACTTGAACAATATAATCCATGTCAGAGAACTATATAGCAAAATTGTTGATATGATGTATGTATTGTTATGTTTTCATCACAATGAAAAAAGAAAAGAAAGTAATAATAAATAAACAATACCTTAAACCAACATTTGACTTAAATCGAACCACTGCTCATTCACTCTGTGATTTTTTTGCTCTGGCGTCTCTGTATATAGTCACTAGGCATACCGTGTGATTTAGAAAATACCCCAGATATTTAGAAGAGGGAGAACCAGGGGGACAAATATAATAACAAAACCATTCAAAAAATAAGTTTAAAATTACTACTTTGAAAGCGATAAAAATCAATCTAATCTGTTTTTAACCACTGAACTTATTTTTTAAGAGGTATTTTTTCCAGATCTTCATAATTTGTATATAACTAAGAGATTGTAGATATTTGCAAAAATGATTTCATTTTATTGTTACCATAACAATTATAGGATTTACTGATTTGCACATGTTAATTGGGACTTTCACTTGTGTTTCCCTGTCTGCTTCTGATTTAGTTATCATAATTACTGTTTCTCCTAACAGACATATTGGTGGCATTATTCTTGCATATTCACAAAGTAGATGCCGAGTTCTTCATCTTTCCTTCTCTGTATTCCTAATTAAGAACTTACCCATGGGCAAAATATTAAAATACTGTAATATCAGAGTAACAATAAAAATCCAACTCACAAGTACAATAATCTGTGATTGCCACAGCTATTAACTATACAGCTTCTCACTCTACTTATTCACTGTTAGCTTTGGGGCACACAAAATGGACACTATTTACAACTTGTAGCTCACTGGCTATGTGGTCTCATACCTGCCTCTTTAACTCAAGAAAGTACCTTGACATGCTAATGAGTAAAATAACATTATATAGGGATATAGCTGAACTAAAAACAAAACCAAAAAACTGTTTTTAAATCAGATAAACCTGGTAGAAACTGGAAAAGACAGAGATTAGAGCTATGAAAACTCAATAAAATTGGAGTTCAAGCATAGTGAGGGTTATTCAGGCTTGGGGTCTGGCAAGTTGGGAGCCAGAGAAGGACTAGGGAGACAGAGCAACTAGGGTGATGGAGAATTCACCTCTGAAATAGCGAAGCCTGGGGCAGGACTGGTTAAGGAAGACAGGGAAGCAGGTCGGAGAATTAAGAGTCTGAGATGCTGGGGATGGAGCAGTTATGGTGATTCACAGATGGGTGGCTGGAGGGAGGTAAATCTCTAGCTGAGATGCTGAGTACTGATGGGTCACCAAACTGAGTCTAGATACTAAAATTCTGGCACATAATGGCCACAGGTGGAGTAAAGATGATGAGATGCGTTCTAAATTCACAAAGGAAGGGTAAAAAGCCCATTCACAAGGTTTCTTGTTGCGAGATGCCATGAGGTCAGCTTCAATCATGGTGACCCAATGCAAAGCAGAACAAAATGTTGCCTGGTCCTAGACTATCTTGGGATGCTAAAGTCGATTGCTACAGTCACCCTGTATTCTGAGTGCCTTCCAATCTCCGGGGCTCATCTTCCAGCACAATATCAGGCAGTGTTCTGTTTTGATCTGCAAGGTTTTCACTGGCAGATTTTTGGAGGTAGATTGCTAGTCCTTCCTTCCTACTCTATCTTAGTCTGAAAGCTTTCCTGAAACCTGTCTATCCTGATGATATTTGAAATACTGGTAGCATAGCTTCCAAGATCATGTTGTTGTTGTTTGGTGCTGTAGACTCGATTCTGAAACGTATCAACTCTATGCACAACAGATTGAAACACTACCCAGTCCTTCGCCATTCTCACAATTGTTGTTACATTTGCCCCCATTGTGGCTGTCATTGTGGCAACATATCTCGCTGGGTTCTCCCACTTTTTTGCTGACCCTCCACTTTGCCAAGAATGATGTCCTTCTCTAGGAACTGGTCCCTACTGATAACAAGTCAGAAGTATGAGAGATGGAGTTTGGCCATCTTGGCGTCTAAGGAGCATTCTAATTGTACATCTTCCAACATCCATTTGTTTGTTGTTCTGGAAGTCCATGGTTACTTTAATATTCTTCTTCAACAATAGAACTCAACTGCATTAATTTACTATGACCTTCCTTATTCACTGTCCAACTTTTCCATGCATATGAGGTTATTGAAAATATCATGGCTTGGGTCAGGCGCAACTCAGTCCTCAAACTGGCATCTTTGCTCTTGAACACTTTAAAGAGGTCTTGTGTAGCAGATTTGCTGAATGCAAGTGTCATTTGTTTTCTTGACTGCTACTTACAGGAAGGTTGATGGTGAACCCAAACAAAATGAAAACTTCATTTTTTTCTCCATTTATCATGTTATTTATTAGTCCAGTTGTGGAGACTTTATTTTCTTTACATTGAGGTAAAACCCATACTGAAGGCTGAGGTCTTAGATCTTCATCATTTTAAGTCGTTTTCGGTTTCAGTAAGCAAAGTTGTATCACCTGCATATTGCATGTTGTTAATAAGACTTCCTCCAATCCTGATACCACGTTCTTTTTCATATATTCCAGCTTCTCGGTTTATTTGCTCAGCATGCAATTTGAATAAGTATGGTGAAAGAATATAACCCTAGCACACACCATTCCTGATTTTAAACCATTTAATGTTTCCTTGTTCTGTTCGCAAGACAGCTTCTTAATCTATTTGTTGTTGTTGTTGTTGTTAAGTGCCATCGAGTCGGTTCCAACACATAGCGACCCTGTACAGGGTTTCCAAGGGTGTAAATCTTTATGGGAGTAGAAAGCCTCATCTTTCTCCCGCAGAGCGGCTGCTAGTTTCAAACCGCCAACCTTAAGCTTCGCAGCCCGATTCATAAGGACTTCTGGAGTCCTGGTGTGGCACTGTGGGTTAATACACCAAAAAGACTGCAAAACTGTTTGAACTGCAAGGGTGGCAGTTCAAGCTTACCAGCTGCTTCTTGGAAACCCTCTCCAGGGTCACTATGGGTCGGAACCGACTCGATAGCACTTAACAACAAAACAATAAGGACTTCTGGAATCCTGGTTTGGCACTTCGGGTTAATGCGCTGGACTGCAAAGTTGGTTTGAACTGTAAGATTGGTGGTTCAAACTCACCAGCCACTCCTTGGAAACCCTATACAAGGTCGCTATGAGTAGGAACTGATTTGACTGTACTTGACAACAACAGTGAAGACTTCTAATGGAGTCCTGGAGTGGTGCTTTGAGTTAATATGCTGGACTGCAAAGTTGGTTTGAGCCACAAGGTCAGAGGTTAGAGTTCATCGGCTGCTCCTCAGAAACCCTATACAGGGTTGCTATGGATCGGAACTGGCTCGACAAAACTTAACAACAACAACAATGAGGACTTCTGTAGGACCAGCACTGGACGGCAAACCAAAACATTAGTGGTTCAAGCCTACCAGCTACTCCTTGGAAACCCTACAGAGAGTCCCTAGGGGTCAGAGCCAACTCTATGGCACTTAACAATAACAACAATAAACACAATTAAGAGTCCTGGTGTGGCATTGTGGGTTAATGTGTTAGACTGCAAAGCCAATTTGAACCACAACCTTGGCAGTTCAAGCTCACCAGCTGCTCCTTGGAAACCCTACACAGGGTCACTATGATTCAGAACCAACTTGACAGCACTTACAACCATGAGCACAATCAAGTGTTCTGGAATACTCATTTTCTGCAATGTTGTCTATAGCTGTCATGATCCACAACCAACAGCTTTTGCGTAGTTAATAAAGCACAGGTAAACATCTTTCTGGTATTCTCTGCTTTCAGCCAAGATCCATCTGATGTCAGCAATGATATCCCTAATTCCATGTCATCATCAGTCTCCTGCTTAAACCTCTGGCAATTCCCTGTCAATGATTGGTGCAGCCATTTTTTAATTACCTTTAGCAATATTTTACACACATGCCAAATTAATGATATTGTCTGATGATTTCTGCATTCTATTGGGTTACCTCTCTTTGGGATGAGCACAAATATGGATGGATCTCTTCCAATCAGTTGGCTAGGTAGCTGTCTTCCAAGTAACTTGACATAGATGAGCGCTTCCAGTGCTGCATCAGTTTACTGAAAGATTTCAATTTGTATTGCACTAATTCAGAGAGTCCTCTTTTTTGCCAATGCTTTCAGTGCATCTTGGACTTCTTCCTTCAGTACCATTGGCTCTTGATCATATGCTACCTGCTGAAATGGCTGAACATTGACCATTTCTTTTTGGTACAGTGATTCTGTGTATTCCTTCCATCTTCTTTTGATATTTTTCTGTATTATTCCTATGTTGCCCAAAGAATCCTTCAGTATTTCAAATTAATCCTTGAATTTTTCCCTTAGTTCTTTCAGCCTGAGAAATGCTAAGCATGTTATTCCCTTGTTTTATAACTCCAGACCTTTGCATATTTCATTATAATATTTGAGTTTGCCTCTTCGAGCTGCTCTTTGAAATTTTCTGTTCAATTCTTTTATCTTCTCATTTCTTCCATTTGCTTTAGCATCTCTATGCTGGAGAGCAATTCAGAGTCTCTTATGACACCCATTTTGGTCTTTTTCTTCTTTATGACATTTTACTTCCTTTCCTTTATGATGTTATTGACGTCATCCCACAACTCTTCTGGTCTTCGGTCTTTAGTGTCTAATGCATCAAATCTGTTCTTGAGATGATCTCTAAATTCGGGTGGGATTTGTTCAAGGTCATATTTTGGCTCTCATGGACTTAATTTTTTCCAGCTTCAGCCTGAACTTGTATATGAGCAATTGATGGTCTGTTCCACGGGACTGTCCCTGGCCTTGTTTTGGCTAATGATATGGAGTTTTTCTATGGTCTCTTTCCACAGATGTAGTCAATTTGATTTCCATGTATTCCCTCTGGTGAAATCCATTTGTATAATCATCTTTTATGTTGTTTAAAATAGGTATTTGCAATGAAGAAGTCACTGATCTTGCAAATTTCTATCACCTGATGTCCAGCACTATTTCTATCACTGAGGCCATTTTTTCCAATTAGTAATCCTTCCTCTTTGCATTCCAGTAACCAGAAATTACCAATACATCTTGACTGAACAATTGATCAATTTCACACTGAAGAAGTTAGTAGAATTCTTCAATTTCATCATGACTGACTGGCCTTAGAGGCTGGTACAAAATTTGAATTAATAGTGGTATTAACTGTTCTTCCTTGTAAGCATATGAATATTATCCAGCATTATATTTCCAGACAGATTTTGAAATGTTCTTTTTGATGATGAATGCAACACCATTGCTCTTCAATTTGTCTTTTCCAGCATAGTAAACCATGTCATTGTCAAATTCAAAATAGTCAATGCCAGTCCTTTTCAGCCCATTAATGCCAAGGATACCAATGTTTATGCATTTCATTTTATTTTTCACAACTTTCACTTTTCCTAGAGTCATTTTTTGTATATCCCAAGTTCCAATCATTAATGGATGTTTGCAGTTTTTCCTCATTTTGAGTTGTGCCCCATCAGCAAATGAAGGTCCATTCGTGTCATCACGGTCAACTCTACTTTGAGGAGGCAGCTCTTCTCCATTCGTATTTTAAGTGACTTCCAACATGAAGGGGTCATCTTTTGGCACGTTATCTGACAATATTCTGGTGCTGTTTGACAGTGTTTCACTGTGTTCTTAACGCTTCCAGTGACTAAACCTTCAGAAGTATTCTGCCTCTTCTTCCAAGTCTGTCTTAGTCTGGAAGCTCTGCTAAAACCTGTCCACATGGATGACCCTGCTGGAATTCAACATACTGGTGGCATTGTTTTGAGCATCACAGCAACATGCAAGTCACCAGAGAGACAAAGCAACAGATGAGTATTAGTCCAGGACCATAGCTAGAGAGATTTGCCTAATTGTGGCTGAATAACCAAAACGGTTCCAGGGTTCTGAAAATGAGTACAAACTGTTCTGGACCTCAAAGAGCACACAGTTTAGTTGGGAGACAGACATGTGACAGATAACTGTTTTTTAAATCCAGTAATGGATGTAAATACAAGGTCAGAAGCGACCTAACATACTTTATATTTATCCACTAGTAAAATCTCATTTTTAGTCTATTACTCTGAACAGTCTAGACAGTCTGTGATCTTGATTTTGTCATTGAACTTATTAACCATTTGCTAGTATTTTAAATGTATTAGGTCCTAAGGATGCAGCAGGAAAACAGACTTTACTTAAGCAATTTTTGAAGGGATGAGAGAGCATTAAGAGAAAATAAATTAAAGAGTTTGTGATTCATAAATTCTCAAAGGCCTTATATAATTCTGAAAATTCCACCTTAAACACAGACACACACACACAAATACTTGAAGATTTCAAGTACTTCAGATTTATTATTTAAGGAGAAATTATCTTTTTGACATAACGAACCTCGTATTTCAAAACTCTAGTCACATACTGAAAGAATTAACTAAGTGCTAACTGATTCAACAACAACATAAAAAAAAAACCAAAAAACTTGCACAGTATGCTCCTAGTTAAAAAAAAAAAAAAATAGTGGCAATAACAACAGAACTTATATCTGTATATGCATTGAACAATTAGGTGACTATACCCTATGGGTTGGAAGCTCCTCAACGGTACTTAACAACAACAACAGAAAACTATTAACAGATTATTCCAAGAAGGCAGAACAGACAGGCTAGTATTATGTTATTATGTAGATCTCCACATTTTATGTTATGTGTAGCCATAAAGTGGTTCTTTAGTCACGGGTAGCTACTACTTTTATAACTAAGAGGGAAAATATATGCAAGCACCTAAGAGGGCATGACTACCACCCATGACTATGTTTAAAGCACATTCATTCGGAGATCTTAGAGATGCTGGTTTGATACCCCTTCAACTCAAAAGTATGTTGCCACCAACCCCACTTCACCACCATTCCGGAGGGAAAAACACCTAGCTGCAGGTGTGCCTTGTCTAATTTTCATGCCAAACGTGAACTCTTCTTCCTGGTTTAAGTACTCTGGCTCTAGCTCTAGGCATTTGCCAACTGTCCTCCAACTAACCTTACTAGACACCCTTGACTCTGAACTGGTCTCTTACTTGTCTCAACATCTCTCTTCTGTTTATCTGCTTATTTCGAATACTCTTCCCACCTGGAATGACCTTTCTTCTGCTTATAGAAATCCTTCTCCTCCTCCATGGTCCAGCTGTAGCCTCACCTCTTCCAAGAAGTCACCCATGACTCATTAATCTTTTCTTTCCACTACTGTGTTATGTCATTGTTGTTGTTGTTGTTAAGTGCCGTCGAGTCGGTTCCGACCCATAGCGACCCTGTACAGGGTTTCCGAGGGTGTTATGTCATTAGGTGTCATTAATTTGGTTCTGACTCATAGTGACCCTATATAGGGTTTCTCAGGAGCAGCTGGTGGGTTTGAACCATGAACTTTTAGGTGAACAGTCCAGTGCTTACTCTATAATGCCACACCATGACTCCATCATTTCAAATCTGGATGCACAATTTCTCATTTCACTGTATTGTTAATCTTTTAATTTAACATGATATTAATTTATACTCTAAATTATATCGGGATTAAAAACTTATCTTTCAGAAGACTACAAGGTCTGCAAACATAAAGGGGGGGGGCTTCAAAAGTTCATGGGAAATGGAAAGAAAATATTATGGACTTTTTCTAGCACCTTTATAAAGCCCCCTGTATAAGATGTTGGGCCTTAGCCCTCTTGATCATTTATTAGCTGGCTCATGAGTCAGTCTACTCAACAGCAATTAGTAAAAAAAAAAAAAAAAAATTGCTGCTAGACTTCAAGGAGGAGTCAGTTTTTGGGTGACACAGTGGCTAAATGCTCAACTACTAGCCAAAACACTGGCAGTTCAAACCTCCCCAGAGGCATCTTGGAAGACAGGCCTGTTGAATTGCTTCTGAAAGGTTAAAGTCTAGAAACCCTGTGAAATAGTTCTACCCTGCACACAGGGGATCACCATAAGCTGGAATAGACTTGACAGTAGCTAACAATAACAAAGTTCTCACTGAGACAGCACCAAGATTAGGTACAATGTCTGAAGCTCAGCTCCAGCACATAGACATTTTGACTTTTGGACTCAGCATTTTCCTCCTTATTCTCATTTTCCCTCTTTATAAAATGAGACAAATAATCTGGACCTCTGACTCATTAGACATATTAAAAAAATTTTTTAAAGGCTTGGTAAGTTTCTTCGCCAAATTTTTTCTTTCTTAGTAATACATAAGACAATGGTAGATTTTATAGTCACTGAACTATGGTATTATACTTTAAACAAGAACAATAAAAATAAGAAAACGTAGTAATGTGCTATCAGAAATTTAAATACTTTCAACCTTTATTACTTGGAAAGAAGTTCTCTGAATAACCTAAAGTTGTCTTGTAATGTTGCTGATACAGAGGGAAAAAAAAAACCTCACAATGAGACAAGCCATTGCTCAAAACCAGTTGCTGTAAATTAAGACTCATGGTGGTCCCATGCATATAAGAATAGAATGGTATTCCAAAAGGTTTAAAAGGGCTAATTTTTTAGACGTTTTTTAGATCTTTCTTCTGAGGTACCTCTGAGTGGACTTGAGACTCCAGTATTTCCATTAGCAGCAACCAACTGCAATCGTTGTTTGTATCACCCATGAACTGAATTAGTTGTAAAAGAGCTTCACTTTTGAGATGTTTCCTTCTTGCTTCTTTTTCCTCCCTCTCAGCTCTTCTTTAGAACAGCCTTAAGCATTGTCGACACCCTTTTGCTTCTCACCTTACCCCAGATTCCACTTGCTTGGAACAGAGAGAAGCTGTCTCATGCAGTGGGCACCAAGAAATTTCCTCCCGGCGTATCAACCATAGAAAACTGTATTTGGAAACATACCCACTTTCATGGAAAATAAGTTAAGGGAGCTCATCACCCAACTTTCTCCTTAGTCTTTTATTCTGACTAGTTCTAAGCCAACAGTCGGCTCCTGTCAGAATGGGAAATGCTTCCAGCTCTTCAGCATGGCTCCCCACCCAAAAGGCCGAGATTTGGGGTGCAGCTAATGGGGCACTCATCTGATGCCTGTTGTTGTTGTTGTTAAGTGCCGTCGAGGCGATTCTAACCCATAACCACCCTGTATAGGGTTTCCGAGGAGCAGCTGGTGAGCTTGAACCGCCGACCTTGCAGTTCAAATGGCTATGCAGTCTGGTGCATTATTAGCCCACAGTGCCACACCAGGAAATCAATGGACATCTTACAAACATAATCATTAGTTATATCTCTTAGGAATTAAACACATGCAGGGCCCTTATATGAACAAGAATGAAAGACTTTCAAAACAGCTAAGGGAAAAAACAGTTGGCAATGCTAAAACAGCAGTAACTAGCCTAAAAGTTTAGAAGGCCCGGCCCTGTGTCTCTGGATGTGGCTTTGGAGAAGGACCCAGTGCACGAAAATAAAAGATGACATAAGGAGAGTGGCATGCACGAGTCATCTAAGAATATTTTGTGTCTCTAAGGAAGCTGAAAAGCCTAGTCCTGGAATAACTTCTCAAGGAGCAGTGCACTGGTAAATGAAACATTAGCAGGGCCGTGCATTCATAGCCAAACACTTCTTTCAGGTTGAACTTAAGGACTCTGAAGTATCTTGCAAAGTACAGCATATCTTCTCTTCCAGGGTATAAACGGCAAGGGACTCAACCCAGCAAGAAGATCCTCCTATCTGGACACTTGCTTCTCAAGACACTTTGCCATACTTTACTTCATGTTAATCACTACCAAACACTAAGAAGGTATTCTGATTACAAATGTATTACCAAGAAAATAACTTGGTATTTCTAACTTGGGCATGATTTCCTGGACTTTAACATCAAAAGTAATATTTCTGGCAAAAAATATTTTTTTTCTAAAAGGTTATTCTTAGTACTTTCATCTCATCTCTAAATGAAAAAAAAAAAAAGATTCTACCTCACGGAGCCATCTTTCCCCCAAACACATCATCTGCTCTAGGATGCCCCTGACTTCTTGCCCCTGAATCAGAGTCTACTTATATTAGCCCTTCCAAATCTAATCCCTTTGCTCTGCTTGTGAAAAGTCCTCCGCATAACCAAAAGGGTTAGGAAGCGAGAAGACTGATCCTAAGAGCCAAAAGATGTCTTAAGAGAATTTGAAAGATTTTCTCTCAAATGTAAATAAGCTAACATACTAACTTCAGCTGCAAGAAAAGAACATTTATGATGCACGATGAAGAAACATGCAAACAGTCTTTCTTTTAAAAAACAAAACAAAAGAAAGATTAGTAGTTTTAGATGATTCAACTAACAAATGTATTATCTACCAAAAAAAAAAAAGTTGATTTCTTCTCCCTTCTGAATACTTCATGAAATTGAGGTACTACTGGAAGACTTAAGATAACCTCCAAACAGTTCCCCTGAGAGTTATAATGGTGAGATGCACAATACTGGAGCAAATCCACATGTTGCTGGCGACTAGCATTGAATGAATTTAGTAGAACATGTTTATGTTGCTGATGGCGAACTATTTTTCTTGGCACAGAAAAACAGAGATGGGTTTATTAAATTCCAAGGACACAAACAGAATATATTTGCAACGCTTTTACATCTTTGACATACAAAACTGTGGATAATTTTAAAAAGTCACAGACATCCCAGGCAGGTCGGTTTCATAGGAAAGTTGTATCACATGATCTTCAAGTTCCTGGTAGTGATCATTCTAGAGGATTCTTCCACTGAGGCCAAGCTCTGATCGCTTAACATCTGAGTATGCCATAAAGGGTCTTGGCTCACTAGCACCATTGGTTTTATTTTGAAGTCTTTGTAGTAGAAATGCCATTCTTCATAATATGCATTAAAAACAAACTCTTGGTCGCATTTTGACATAGAAAATCAGATGTCAAAAAGGGAAGGTTAGCATTTTCTAATCAAATAACTGTGAGACCAGTAGACCTATTAAAATTATAGCCACGCCATTAAAATTACACTTTGTGTCCCATATGCTATAAATGATATAAATCTTCATACTTCACAATTATTCACTTGAGAATCTCCATTTCATTATTGTCATTTTTAAAGAAACCACCTCTTCTTTCTTTCACCCCAAGAGAAATCTGATTGCAATTGGAACCTGTGTAGAAGGTCTGATGCCCTAGCAACTAATTGGATCCTTTTAAAGGTTGAATTTTATGTCTGGCCTATTTAGAGATCTGAAAAGCTTCTCTTTGAGAAGCAGGCATCTCAGATCTTAATTTTTAAATGTCAAGTATAACTGCAGTCAAGGTTAAATGAGTTGATAGTTTGGAGCTAGACTGAATAAAAATCTTATAGAAGATTTTCTTTGAAGCTTAAATGTAATTCACATACTAGTATTTTTAAAGCTTTATAAATACCTTGCATTTTATATTGAAAAAAGAATATACTTAGGTAAAGTTACATTTTATGTGACATCTAGGAATATTCCATATGCTAAACATGCAATAAATAATGACATTTATTAATATCATGGGCACTGCTGTGACATTTCCCCCAAAAGCATCTACAGCGAAGTTTAATGAAGCAATGCACACCTGTTTTTTAGACACATAAACTGTTATTAGAAGTCAGTTGTTCCCATTTGTTTACATATTATCTTATAGCTGCTTTAATGTTGCAACTGCAAAGTTCAAGGAGTTGTGTTAAATATTTAAGCCCATGAGGCTTAAACTGTTTTCTGTCTATTGTGTGCTTTCAAGTAGCTTCTGGATCAGGTTGTTGTTGCTGTTTTTAGGTGCTTTCAATTCAGTTCCAGCTCATAGGGACACTACATGCAACAGAACAAAACACTGCCTCGTCCTCCGACATCTTCACCAACATTATTGAGCTTCAGCCTATTGCTGGTGCCACTGTGCCAATCCACCTCATTAGGGGGGCACTGAAACACCCCTTTACCAAGCATCATATCCAATTCCAGGGACTGATCCTTCCTGATGGTGGTGTTGTTGTTGTTAAGTGTCGTCGAGTTGATTGCGACCCACAGTGACACTGTATGGGGTTTCGGAGGGGCAGCTGGTGAGCTTGTATTGCCAACCTTGCAGTGTAAATGGCTTTGCAGACTGCCACATTAATCCACAGTGCCACACCTGAACGCCTTCAATCTGAAATTGGTCAAACATGCAATCAAGATGTATTGATCATTACTGGTGATTGGAATGTAAAGGTTAGGAACAAAGAGGAAGGATCAGTAGTTAAAAATATGGCCTTGGTGATAGAAATGATGCTCGAGATTGCCTGATAGAATACCTTCTTTACACAGCATAAGAGATGCCTATACACACGGACCTCACCAGATAGAATACACAGAAATCAAATTGACTGCATGTGTGGAAAGAAATTATGGAAAAGCTCCACATCATCAGTCAAAACAAAGCCAGGGGAAGATTGTGGACCAGACCATCAATTGCTCATATGCAAATTCAAACTTAAGCTGAAAAAAACTGAAACCAATCCACAAGAGCCAAAATATGACCTTGAATTCATCCCACCTGAATTTAGAGATCATCTGAAGAACAGATTTGATACATTAAACACTAAAGTCCAAAGACCAGAAGAGTTATGGGATAACATCAAGAATATCATAGAGAAAGAAAGCAAAAAATCATTGAGAAGACAAGAAAGGAAAAGGTCAAAATGGTTGTCAGAAGAGACTCTGAAATTTGCTCTCCAGCGTAGAGATGCTAAAACAAATAGAAGAAATGAGGAGGTAAAAGAACTGAATGGAAAATTTCAAAGATCAGCTCAAGAATATGAAGCCAAATATTACAACAAAATGTGCAAAGATCTGGAGTCAGAAAACCAGAAAGGAAGAACACACTCAGCATTTCTCAAGCTGGGGAAACAGAAGAAAAAATTCAAGCCTTGACTTTGGTTATTGAAAGATTCTCTGGGCAAATTACTGAATGATGCATTAAGAGGAGAAGGAAGGAATACACAGAGTCACTGTACTAAAAGGAAATGGTTAATGTTCAACTGTTTCAAGAGGTAGCATATCATCAAGAGCCAAAGATAGTTAGGGAGGAAGTCCAAGGTGCATTGTAGGAATTGGCAAAGAACAAGGCACCAGGAAATGAGGGAATACATCTTTAAATCTTTCAAGAAAGTGAGGCGGCACAGGAGGCACTCAATCATCTATGCTAAGAAATTTGGAGGACAACTATCTGGCCGACTGATTGGAAGAGATCTATATTTGTGCCCATTCCAAAGAGAGGTGACCCAACGGAATGCTGAAATCATCGGACAATCTCGTTGATATCCCATGCGAGTAAAGTTTTACTAAAGGTAATACAGAAACAGCTGCAAGCATACATTGACAGAGATCTTCCAGAGGTTGAAGCCAGATTCAGAAGAGGCCGTGGAATGAGGGATATCATTGCTGACATCCAATGGATCTTGTCTGAAGGCAGAGAATACCAGAAAGATGTTTACCTGTGCTTTATTGAATATGCAAAGGTTTTTGATTGTGTGTATCATGACAAGCTATAGACAGCATTGCGAAGTAAGAGTATTCCAGAACACTTAATTGTGCTCATGAGGAATCTGTACCCGGACCAAAAGGCAGTTGTTCAAACAGAACATGGGAACAATGAATGTTTTATAATTAAGAAAGGTGTACAACACGGTTGTATTCTTTCACCATACTTATTCAACCTGAATGCTGAGCAAATAATCAGAGAAGCTGGGTTCTATGAAAAAAAAAACGTGGCATCAGGATTGAAGGAAGGCTCATTAACAACTTGTGATAGGCAGATGATACAACCTTGCTTGCTGAAAGTGAAGAGGACTTAAAACATTTACTGATGAAGATCAAAGAACACATACTACGGTATGGATTACATCTTAATGTAAAGAAAACAAAAATCCTCACCACTGGACCAGTAAACAACATTCTTATCAATGGAGAAAAGATTAAAGTTGTCAAGGACTTCATTCTTCTTGGATCAACTACCAACACTCATGGAAGTAGCAGACAAGAAATCCAACGACAAATCTGCTGCACAAGACCTTTTTAAAGTGTTGACGAGCAAAGATGTCAGCTTGAGGACTAAGGTGCATCTGACCCAAGCCATGGTATTCTCAGTAGCCTCATATGCATGCGAAAGCAGGACGGTGAATAAGGAAGACCATAGAAGAATTGATGCCTTTGAGTTATGGTGTTAGAGGAGAATATTGAAAGTGTCATGGGCTGCCAAAAGAACCAACAGATCCATTTTGGAAGAAGTGCAACCAGAGTGCTCCCTGGAGACCAGGATGGCCAAACTCTGTCTCTCGTTACTTCAGACATATTGTCAGGAGGGACCAGTCGCTGAAGAAGGACATCATGTTTGGTAAAGTGGAGGGTCAGAGAAAAAGAAGACCCACAACAAGATGATTGGCCAAGTGGCAGCATCGATGGATTCAAGCGAGGCAACAAGAGTGAGGTTGGGCCAGGATTGGGTAGTGTTTCGTTCTACTGTGCATAGATTGTTATGAGTGGGTATTGACTCGATGGAACCTAACAACAACAACATTCTTTGCCAATACCTTCAGTGCATCTTGAACTTCTTCCTTCATTCCCATTGGCCCTTGACCATATGCTGCCTATTGAAATGGCTGAACATCAACCATTTCTTTTTGGTACAGTCACTGTATTCCTTCTATCTTCTTTTGATGCTTTCTGCATCATTCAATATTTTATCCACAGAATCCTTCAATATTGCAAGTCAAGGCTTGAATTTTCTCTTCAGTTCCTTCAGCTTGAGAAATGCTATGTGTGTTCTTCCCTTTTGGTTTTCTAACTCCTGGTCTTTACACATTTCATTATTAATACTTTGTCTGCTTGACTTGCCCCTTGAAATTTTCCAAATGCTTATACACTGAAAATCTTATGATTAACTGTGGAACACTGTCAGAAAGCAACAGAATATTGGATACTGAAACATTATGAATATCACCAGGATATTGTCAGATATAGTACTGGAAGATGAGCCCCTCAAGAGCTTCCTCCTCAAAGTAGAATTGACCGTGATGACACGAATGGAGTACAACTTTCAGAATCATCATTTGCTGATGGAGCACAACTTAAAATGAGGACAATTAGCTATATACATGCATTAAGAGTAGAAACATGAACTATATGAAGTAGGAATCTAGAAAATTAGAAGTTGCCGAAAATAAAATGTAATGCATAAACATCGATATACTAAACATTAGTGAGCTGAAATAATTGCGAATTGTGAATTAGCCATTTTGAATTTGACAATAATATGGTTTACTATGCCGGAAATGACAAATCAAAGAGGAATGGTGTTGCATTCATCATCAAAAAGAATATTTCAAGATCTGTCTTGAAGTATAATGCAGTCTGTTATAGGATATAGGATAATATCCATATGCCTACAAAGAAGACCAGATAATACCACTATTATTCAAATTTATGCATCTACCACTGAAGCCAATGATGAAGAACTTGAAGAATTATACCAACATCTTCAGTTAAAAATTAAAGAAAAATGCAATCAAGATGTATTTATAATTACTTGTGGCTTTAATGCAAAAAATATGGATAAAAAAAGGAGGAATCAATAGTTGAAAAATACGGTCTTGGTAGTAGAAATGATGATGGAGATCACATAATAGAATTTTTCAAGACCAATGACTTATTCATTGCAAATATCTTTTTTAAAATAAAATAAGACGACTATACACATATATCTCAACAGATGGAATACACCGAAATCAAACTGACTACATCTGGGGGACAAGATAAGCTCCATATCATCAGTGCCAACACGGCCAGGGGCAGAACTGTGGAACAGACCATCAGTTGTTCACATCCCAGTTCAGGCTGAAGCTGAACAAAATTAAACAAGTCCAGAAGAGCCAAAATATGACCTTGAACCCATTACACATAGACCTAGAGCTCTCAAGCATAGATTTGATGGGTTAGACAATAATGACTAAAGACCAGAAGAGTTGTGGGATGACATCAACAAGGAAAAGACCCAAATGGATGTCTGACTCATAGTGCCCCTATACAGAGTTTCCAAGAGCAGCTGGTCAGTTTGAACTGCTGACCTTCCAGTTAGCAGTCCAGCGCTTATACTATAGCACACCAGGGAGGATTTTCTACCTAGCCCTTTACAAAAAAGTTTGTTTACCTCTGATTTGGAAAAACTGACCAATACAAAATCTTATATAACCAGTTTCTTCTAACCAACATAACTGTTTTATGACTAAAGCCTCATGGGTAGAATTAGCCGGTAGAAAAGAAAATTTTACTTTGATTAGCATTTTGTCCATCAGTTTCTCTCTATGGCTTCATTGAACTTGTATTTAGCAGCAGCTAAACATTAATACTGTCCATTTCTGCAGCTCCTCAGAGATGCAAAGGCTTCACTGAATCTCCACTTTCAGTTTCGACTTCTATGGAAAGTGTCATTGTTCAAAGAACAATGGTGGTGGGGGTGGTTGGGTGCCATGAAGTTGGTTCTGACTCATAGTGACCTTATACAGATTTGCAAGGTTGAAAATCTTTTTGATCTTTGTGGGGACAGAGAGCCTCATTTTATTCCCCCAGAGCAACTGGTGGATTCAAACTGTTGACCTTGTAGCTAGCTGCCCAGCTCATAATAGGGAGGGTTAAAAGATTCTTTTTCAAGGAAGATGCATTCCTCTTAGCAGAATGAGTATGTTAGAAAGTATCTGTTGCAGAAGTCCTTAAGATTTCTGTTTTCCTTTGAACCTGCCTCTTTAGCAGGAACTAAATAAACCTGATGTTAAGTGCCATCAAGTGGGTTTCAACTCATAGTGACCTCGTATAGGGTTTCTGAGGAGCAGCTGGTGGGTTTGAACTGCCGACCTTGTGGTTCACAGGCCAGTGGTGATCCTAAACTTATTGTTATATAATTTAGTCCTCTGAAGCTAGAAATGTTAGGGGTCTCAGTACAATGAATTGATGTGAAATGAAAATCTGTAATCCTTCAGGAAGTGATTGGTGAGCCGAGGGATGTCAGGATTTAAAATCTATATATTTAACTCCCTCCATTGGAACATTAGGGGGCAGACTCAAAAACACAATTATGAAGACTTTTAAAGCAGCATATCACAAGTATGAAATATCTGGGTGGTGCAAGCAATGAACACACTCAGGTGCTAACCAAACATCTGGAGACTTGAGTTTACCCAGAGGCACCTCAGAAGAAAGTACGGGTAATCCACTTCTGAAAAATCATCCTTTGAAAATCCAATGGAGCATAGTTTCATGAGTTCAAATCAACTTGATGGCAAATAGTAGCCACAAGGTATAAATAGAGTATGCGGATGAGTAATAAAAAGAATAATCCAGGACTAGGAAAGTTCATCTTTGAAGGAAGAGAAAATCAGAGAAGCAGACAGGGATTTGATGGGTTAGACAATAATGACTAATTATTGGGTTAGACAATAATGACTTGCAACAGAGCTTATTTGGAGACATGGAAGTAGAAATGAGGTTAGATGTTGAGGAGAGCGGGTATAGAGATGGTAAGAAACAGTACTTGCTAGTGAATCCATTCTGGAAGGGGAGAAAACATGACTACACTATACAATGTGAACTTAGTACAGACAACTTGGTGTTTAGCGGGCAATAAGAAATGCCTGTGGTTCCTTGAGCAGAGGTGTCTTGACAAAAATAGGTCTTAGCAAATATTACTTGAGTCTAGGAAACAAAAGCCAATGGTGAAGTCATAACAGAAATTCTGGCATTAAAAATATTCACAAAGCTCCTTGTAGCATTTTTCTTTTAATTCAGAATATCAAAGACTCCTTTGTTGGGTGGACTATATCAAGATCTATATTATAGAGGGAGAGGGATTAGTAGCAAGAAATTGTTTTCTGTTTGCCCACGCTGCCAACTACCACTTGGAAGACAAGACTATGCTACCCTCATTCACCTTACTTATTTTTCACATGGTTTCAGTGTCAGATTTAAATTTTTGTTTTCAATGTGCCACAGTCGTTATTTTCTAAAGAGCCAATTCCATACAGCATAACTGGACAGATAGAACAAATAAAATAATTTATTCTTTGGAGGGAATTCAAGGGAGAAAGATGATAGAATGTCATCATCCACCTGACTTCTTATAAAGGATACAACTGAATTGTAAATCACGTGTCATTGCCAATGCAGTGTAGCCTCTCAGACCTAAACACATCTTAGCTAAAACACTGTCCTAGTTTCTTTATCATTTCATATATATGTGTGTTTCTATACTGAGAGCAGAGAATTAAAAGGGAAAAAGAAAGAAAGAAAACACAGATAAAATTCAGTCCTATCTTTTCTATGGCAGGAGAAGGGACCAGTAAACACAAATAAAACAGCACTTCCCTTTGTTGACAACCTTATTGTTCCTCTGATTACATTGTTTAGAATAGCAATTCCATGTCATTTCCCATTACCCTATACACAAAACGAATACTACACAGCCATTGCTCTTCTTTCAACAGTGGATGGTGACGAATATATAGAGGAATCGCGTGCTGATAAGCCATGTCAAGACTGACAGCACAGAGTCTGAGAGCCCCCTTTATGCTGAGAAGAAGTGTGTGGTCAGGCAGCTGGGGCGGATGAGGGGAGCTCCCTTCTACCATCTCCTTTGTGCCTTCTCAGCTGCCCTTGTTCACAGCGCTTCCCTCTCAGCTGGGAGGGTGCAGCTTTAGAGGCAGCTCCTTTTCCAGGGGGTTTCCCTCTGCCAGAGAAGACTGGCTCACTCTCGGGACAGCAAGCATTTGACCACCCCAAATAGCATTCAGCATGTCAACTCATTTTATTCACATCCCTCACCAGGGAACCAGAAAGCTAGGGACACGCTGGTGATTTCCTGGTTTTATGGCTCTCGCTAGCATAGGAGTCCTGGTGTGATACTGTGGGTTAATGCACCAGACTGCAAAGCCACTGAACTGCAAGGTTGGCAGGTCAAGCTCACCAGCTGCTCCTTGGAAACCCTATACAGGGTGGCTATGGGTCAGAACTGATTCGACAGCACACAACAACAACAATAGCATAGTGGGTACAAATCGGGCTGTGAACCACAAGGTCAGCAGTTCGAAACTACCAGCTGTTCCATGGGAGAAAGGTGAGGATTTCTGCTCCCGTAAAGATTTTCAGCCTTGGAAACCCTGTACAGGGCCGCGCTGAGTCGGAACAGACTACATGGCACATATCCGCCAACTGCCACTCCCCCAAGGGCTGCAACACATTTTTGGTTCTTGTGTTCACAGTGTCCTGGCATCTGCAGTGCGGGAAACCTTCGGTGAGAGCCAACAGTCCCACAGCTTCTCCCTATTAAAAAGTGCAATTGGATTTCACATGTGTGCTTCAAACAGTAGTCTAGGCGTGATTTACAGGCTACTGTGTAGCCCCACAGCTGCTTTTTCATAGCCTGGACTTACTTGTTTCTAGGACTCTACCGCTGAGCTCCCAAGCTAACGGTCCTCCTACTTTGTACCTCCCTCAATTATTCACCCACCACTCGTCTGTCAGTTTGTCACACTGTGGTCACTTGCATGTTGCTGTGATTCTGAAAGCTATTCCACCAGTATTTTAAACCAGCAGGGTCATCCATGGTAGACAGTTTTCAGATGAGCTTCCAGACAAAGACAAACTAGGAAGAAGGAGTGATGAACTACTTCCAAATATTGAGTCACTGAAAACATTATGAAGAGCAGAGAAACACTGTCAGACATAGTGCTGGAAAATGAGGTTGGCCCAGGATCAGGCAAGTGTTTCCTTCTGCTGTAAATAGGGTTGCTATGAGTTGGTATTGACTTGATGGCACCTAACAACAACAACAACAATTATTCACAGGCATCAACATCTTCATTCCAAAATCGCGTAAAACCCATTGTAAGTATTCAAGAAAATATTTATTGAATGAATAAATAAATATAATTTCCACAGCCTTATCCATCTATGACAACAGTTTATTTGAAGGGCTTCTTAGTTGCTTATGTAAAACCCCAAACACAAACCTAGTGTTATCGAGTCAATTCTGACTCATTGAGACACTGGATATGGTTTCCAAGACTATAGACCTTTATAAGAGCAGAAAGCCTCATCTTTCTCCCTCAGAGAAGCTAGTGGGTTTTAACTTCCAACCTTCTGCTTATCCAAAAGTGCCACCAGTCTCCGTATATGTTATGTATATACACTAAAAACAGCACAGGCCCAATGAATTTTGTGGAAACCCCACTAAATGGTTCCCACCAAGGGATATTTCACCAACATGTGTGCTTTCCTGAGAAAATAAAATAAAATAAAACACTTGTATAAATTTGAATCGGGCTGCGAACCACAAGGTCAGCAGTTTGAAACTACCAACTGTTCTGCTGGAGAAAGATAAGGCTTCCTGCTCCTGTAAAGGAGCTCTGGTAGCGTAGTGGTTACGAATCGGGCTGCGAACCTTAAGGTCAGCGGTTCGAAACTACCAGCCACTCCGCGGGAGAAAGATAAGGCTTTCTACTCCTGTAAAGATTTACACCCTCGGAAACCCTGCACAGGGTCGCTATGGGTCGGAACCGACTCGACGGCACTTAACAATAACAACAACAACAAAGATTCACATCCTTGGAAACCCTATACAGGGTCACTATGAGTCAGAATCGACTCCACAGCACATAACAACAACATATAATTCAAATGCTCTTCCGAGGGCTGAACTAAGACAGGCCTGTTGGTTTTGTGCAGGAACATGAATATTATATCATCATATGGAAGACCCCAAAGGAGATGGACTGGCACAGTGGCTCATGTATAACCACAATTGTGAGATGGCCCAGGGCCCGGCAGTGTTCCCTATGCTGTGCATAGGGTCACTATGAGTTGGAAGCATCAGAACTCGACAGCACCTAACAACAACAACAACAACAACAAGGCCATCTTCTATAACATCATAAGTCAGTCCAACTTCCAAGAGAATAAAACCAGTCTTGGGGGTTGTGGTTAGTTTAGACACGGGTGCTGATCTTTCTAAAGATTTGATTTTAAGTTTTTCAGGGAAATGATGGTACAGGCAGTCTCTGGATTCCCAATGAGTTCCATTCCAAAGCTGTAACTTGAGCATAGCTTGTAATGTATTTATTTCTGATTCTTCTGTGCATAGTGCAGGTCTTGGCAGAGTGGGGTAACAAAGTTAACTGGACTCTTCTTAGCCAGTTCAGAAAAGGGAATCAAAACAATGAATGGTTTTTAGGATTCTTATGAGCTGTAACTAAGGCCTCAGAGTTCCGGTGTGGTGCTATAGGATAAGCACTGGACTGCTAACTGCAAGGTTGGCGGTTCAAACCCACCAGCTGCTCATTGGAAACCCTATTCAGGGTCATTATAAGTCAAAATTGACTCAATGACACTTAACAACAACATGAGTGAGGCCCACCTTTCAAGGTAGAAGGTCACAGGAAAAAGAAGGTGTAGCATGGAGAGGAATATCCCAGGAAAAGCCGTTGCAGGAAACAGTGCTTGAATTAATCCATTTTACCGAAATGATTGCATAGGTTTAGCTTCTATTTCAGTGAAAGAAATGAACTAATCATCTTGTTAATAAGGATCTTGCAATTGGGATTAGATTATACTTTGCCCTCTGGTTACAAAATGCCAATCCCAGGAAGTAGAATTCCAAAATGAGAAGGGTGTTGTTCCAGATCCTCACACTCTCCCCAACCCTAGGCTTAAGATTCAAGTTTTCTTAGAGGAAAATAAAGACTTTCTCCTACATTTTATTTTAAATGACTACACTGATAGCTGAGCCCTCGTGTGGCACTGTAGGATAAGCACTGGACTGTTCATTGCAATGTTGGCAGTTCAAATTCACCAGCTGCTCTGACCATCCTATACAGGGTTGCTAGGAGTTGGAACCAATTTGAAGACACAAAACAACAACACACCCAAGGACAGCTGAGGAGATATATAGCTCCATTCATTACAAGTCACAACCAGGATAATGTCTTTGTTAAGCAGAAAACCTTCAAGAATGGAAACCCAGGAAGAAGCTATAGTGATTTAACAATGATTTGCAAAGGAAAGGTCACCTAATTCTACAACTCAATAAAGTGGAGTTTAGCTTCAGGACTTACTTACCTTTTCATTTCCTTTTAGTTATCTGCTTATAGGAGTCCTGGCGTGAAGCTCTGGGGTAAAGCACTGGATTGCAAGGTTGGTTTGAACTACAAGGTCAGGTCAACACTAGGAGTGGGAACTGACTTGATAGCACTTAACAACAACAACAACATCTGCTTATAGGCCATATGGAAAAAGAACCTTTGTTGGCTTGACAATCTGATAATTAGACCATGCTGACATGTTGGGATCTTCAGATCTTCAGAACACCTAGAGAGTCTCTCTTTTTAAACCTTTAAATAGTCAAGATTAATATTTGTTATATATGGTTCCAATGGTCAGAGTTGTAACCAATAACTGAAAATCAGAGGGATAAAACTACCATTCATTCAATATGTATGAAGTGTTATATTAGGCATTTTACATATTTACTTTTTCTCATTCATCTCACACAATAACCTGTTGAGAGTGATAAGGTTATTTAATTTTACATATTGATATAGGAAGTCAAAAGTTGCCTAGGGGAACAGAACTATTCAAATGCAGATTTCTTTTCTAGTTTACTAAATTCCTCCCCAAAATGTTTAAGAACAGACATTGAGAGAAGACAGTCTATTCCTAGCCTGGAAAGTATTCAAACTAGTGCCACAAAATGCTTACTAGTGATGTTGGGGATTCAAACATTAGGGGGAGTTAGTACAGAGCAGCTCTAAGGTCTTCTACTTCTCTAAGATTTTGCAGACTTCCTCCTTCTAAGTACTAAATCATGTAGTTCCAAGACTGACCCATCCTACCTTCTTCCCAACTGATGTTTACTCAACATCCTTCAGTTGTAAGAAGGCACTAAGCTACCCAAAGGTATCATGTGACTCGAGCAGACAGACTTTCCTCACTTGCTCACCTTTCCATTCTTACTCTGCATTTTGTGCAGTTGTCATATATAGTTGTTACCTCAAACATTTCACAATACACACAGAAACAAAATGGGCTGCAAATAAAGAAATTAATCTGCATGGTAATTCCTTTTGCCTTCTTTCTCAACACCAGTCAAAGTGTCCAACACTAACCCATCCCACACTTGTGCTTGTCCTACAAGCAAATGTCAATCTATACTGTGAATATACTGACATTTGTATTAGCTTTTTAAAAACAGTATTGAAAAATACCAAACAAGTTGTTGTCAATTCAATCTCGACTCATGGCGACCCCAAGTGTCAGAGTAGAACTGTGCTTGACAGAGTTTTCAGTGACTGATTTTTTGAAAAAAGATTGACGGACATTGTTTCCAAGGTGCCTCTGGGTAGACTTAAACTTCCAAACTTTTGTTAGCAGCTGAGCGCATTAGGTGTTGTCCCTCACAAGTATAGACTGACATAGCACAACAGACTCCCTGAATTCACTTTCCAACTTCAACTTCTGTACAGTCAATCTTTTCACAATTCTTCCTTCATTTGAACCATCATGTTATTGTGCAAAAGTCTCATGTAAGAAAGCATGATTGGTCATTTCCACACCCTTAAATCCCAGCCCACCTCAGCCATAGATACTAGATAGTTAATTCTGACTCAGAAGCCCATTTTTACCATTGGAGTCTTCTATTTCTTCAGCTGGGGTAGCTTTTTGTGAGGAGTGGTGGGCGTGTGAGGAGAGGAGACTGACAATTCGAGGCCTGGGGAGGGTCAGGGCTTTTCCGTGGACCTTGAGGGAGTGTTCTTTCAACTGGCTGATTGTCATGGTGGAAAACGAGCACCAAGAACACTTGTAGGCATGTTCACCTGGAAGAAGATCATGGTAAGGAACAGAGCAGGAAACAGGAGGGAGAATGGTAAAAGGTAGGATAGTGGGGGTGGGAAACAAAATAACATGGTTAATTGACTCTTCAAGTTCTTCCCACTTGAAGAGTTAACCTTCACAGACCAGCTACCCACCTCCATCCCCACAATCACAATGCTCCTTTGGGATTAAAACATTTCAACTAGATCCATAATCAGGTTTATCTGATCCCTTTTCATTTCATGTTCTACATACAAGGATGAGGCTATGGCTTGGTTCCCTGATAGAAAGTGAAACCCAAATGTCTATGATAATCTCTTTAGATATGTTTTCAAACCCTCAATCTTCCTCTCCATACTAAGAAATGACCATGCCAATATTCATATTATTATTGTTGTTGTTAAGTACCGTTGAGTTACTTTCAACTCATAGTCACCCTGCACAGGGTTTCCAAGGCTGTAAGGTTAAAAACCAATAAACTCAGTTCTCATTCCAAGGGTCCATCAGTGACTTTTCACACACAAAGTCGCTCCTGTGCTAGCTCTATTGTGCTGTTCTCTGCCTTTTCTTCTTGACTGTTCACCTCTTCTACCTCACACATCCAATCATTCACATTTCATAAACTTCAACTTACATAAAGCACCATTTTATCTAATCAACAGCACAGAGTTGGTTAAAAAGAAATCACTTCTTTAGTTGAAAAAGAGTTATATATATGTGTGTGTGTGTGTAGCCCCAACATTTTCAATTAACAGTAATTTAAATAAAAACAGGTCGCTGTTGTTTTTAGTTTTTGTTAACAGCACTGAAATATAGGACAGATTGTAATGACCAAATTAAGTAAAAGTGTAATTTACCTTTGCTTTTAAATAAATCACATGTTGTGAAAAAATAGGTTATGTGTATATTTCTGGAACAGAGGTACATGGTTATGGTCAATCAGAAAACAATTTTGCTTTATATAACAATAACTTAGACTCATTCCTTGGACTTAGACTCATGCTTTGGACTCAGTACCACTTCGGTGGGTCTATATTAAGGAAACAGCCTTTAATACATGGAAAACTTTATTTAGAAACTCACATTATTTATGCTTGAATAAGGTAAGACACAACCTAAAGTTTCAACCATAAGGGAATGATTAGGCAGATGATAGTCCATTAAAATAAATTATTGAAAAGTTTGTACTTACATAGAAAACTATAAACAAACAGAAAAGGTAATACTTTAAATTAAATTATCAAGTATTCACTTGTAAGCATGTTCACATAGTTTTTAAAATTTATATTTAATGTCAGCTTTAAAACTCATAGAATGAAGAAAGGAAAAGGAGAAGAGATGAACTTCAGTAACAAAAGCTTTGAGTACTAACAGAAACTAGTGTAACTGAGGGCAAAGCTGGTGGCCTACAGCTCAAATCTCTGTCCTTGCTGTTAACCAGTGATTTGTTACTACTTTCCTGCCACCCCGAAAATCACTAAATGGTTCACATGTGAAGAAAATCCAGCCTCCCAAGTTCTGCATTAACAAGTCTGCTGGTTACCACTGATTACTTCCAGAACTTGCATGTCCAAGACAGCCTTGAAGAGAACTTCAAAAACCTTGAATTATACCATCTTCTGCAACACAAGATGAAGTCCTGGTGTGGCACTGTAGGATAAATACTGGACTGCTATGCTAACCACAACATTCGCAATTCACCAAGCACTCCCTAGAAACCCTTTACAAGGATACTCTGAGTTGAAACTGACTCAAAGGTACTTAGTAACAACAACACAAGACAGAGTAGAATGGTTCCTCCAAAGCAGTCAGAGGAGCCACGCACCCAGCGTCATCACAGAGCAAATGATACCACAAGGTCTGGCAGGGAATAGTGGTATTTACCAGTACTGCTGCATGAATCCGAATTGTGGTATTGGCAAAGAATATTACATAGACTGCAGACTGCCTTAGAAAAAATACAAAAATGCTCCTTGGGAGCAAGGATGCTGAGACTTAAGCTTTACACATTAAGAAAAGCTATGAGAGGTCACTGAAAACAAGCACTCAATGAGATAAAGTGACAGAACAGCTACAGCAAGGCGTTTGAACATATCAAAAATCATGAAGATGGTTCAACACAGACATCTCCATAAGTAAAAGACAATACCACAGCAAATAACAACTGCTATCCTTATTCTATTTTTCATTTTTTAAATGTAGCCTGGCTGCAGAAACCTTCTTGGGTGGCTGTAGGTAGCATAACCTATGAGAGACTTCACATGGAAATTATTTGGTTAGTTCATCTCTCAAACTTGGACATACCATCAGGAGGGACCAGTCCTTAGAGAAGGACATCATGTTTGGTAAAGTGGAGGGTCGGGGAAAAAGGGGAGTCACCCAAAGAGATGGATTGGCACAGTAGCAGCTGTAGTGGGCTCAAATGCAGCAGTGATTGGGAGGTTGGCACAGGACTGGGCAGTGTTTCATTCTGTTGTGCATATAAGGTTGCTATGAGACGGTATTGACTCAATGGCACATAACAACAAATAATAGTACTTTTGAACCTTTAAAATAAAATAATCCATCTAGAATAAATGAGATCAGTCATAAATCTTTTAGAAAAATACACTGGCTTTCTTCAAACCAAGCCACTCTCAGTCGATGGAGACCAAGATCTAGGCTGTGTGATGGTGGTGGTTATGTGCTGTGGAGTCGGTTCCAACTCATAGCAACCCTATACAGGGGTTTCTAAGGCTGTAAATCTTTACAGGAGCAGAAAACCTCATCTTTCTTCCACGGAGCAGCTGGTAGTTTTGAACTGCTGACCTTAAGGTTCGCAGCCCAAATCGTGACCACTATGCTACCAGAGCATGTGTTGTTGTTGTTGTTGTTGAGTGCCATCGAGTCGGGTCCGACCCATAGCGACCCTGTACAGGGTTTCCGAGGGTGTAAATCTTTACGGGAGTAGAAAGCCTCATCTTTCTCCCGCGGAGCGGCTGGTAGTTTCGAACCGCTGACCTTAAGGTTCGCAGCCCGATTCGTAACCACTACGCTACCAGAGCTCCTACACCAGAGCATGTGTAGAGAAATGAATTATACAAGTATTGTTCCTACTCACTCATGGATGCTTCCTTCTCACCAAGTCAATAACCCAGGAGGCCAGTATGCAAAGTCTCTCTGAAAACAGAAACTTTTGCTCAGTGCTCTGGAGTCCACGTGCAACCTCTGGCATTCTCTTAAAGTCCTTCCCACAGACAAATCCGTGTGCCAACTCCACTAGTAAAAATGCTTTTGACAAGCCAGATGCCTATGGGGAAATCTCACCAGGATGGTGTCCCAGCTGAACAATTTACAAAACACACAAGTTAGAAAAGAATGATTTGAACCCTGAAGTCACCCACTGTGTAACCTTCCATAGAATTTTCCTAGAGATATCAAAATACAAACAGATAGGGTGAAACCCATAGAGCTGATCTCCTATCCCATCCCCTCCCAAAGTGGGACTTGGGAGCAGCTGAGCAGACGTTCAATGACAGGCTACGCCCAGTTCAACAGGACCCAGTACTGGAGACAGCCAAGAGAAGAGAGACCATCATGTTTCCACAGAGATGGCCAAAGAGAAGAACCTAGGCTCTTGGCTGTTAAAATGAGGGTACAAGGCACAAGAGAAACTATTAATAAACTGAAGAATCCCGATAGAACGTACTGTTACTGAGAAGATTTGATTTGTGGACGGACCTCGGATAGTACAGCTAGGTCTTCTGTGGTATTCATTTGCCCCAGTTTCCTGTGTGCTTGACTTCAGTTCCTACAAAGTGGTCAGGACATCTTAAGGGACCCAAGGCTGCTGTTGAGACTGGTTTCTGAGAGTGACTGAGAAAGAACATCATGGAGAGTCCCCTGACCTCCCCACTGCCTTCCCTAGCCCATGCCTCTCTCCTGGCTGAGCTCTGATTAGCTACCCAAGGGCAAAAGCACAGGGGATTATGTGTCTTCCACCATATGCAACGAGGAAGAGAGAGGGAGGCAACATCATCTTGACAGTACAAAGGATGTAGGTCTGACATCAAATTCTTGATGATGCACTTTTGAGCAGATCATTTAACTGAGTCCCTGTATTCTCATCTGAAAGGAGCTCTGGTAGCGTAGTGGTTATGAATCGGGCTGCTAACCTCAAGGTTGGCAGTTCCAAACTACCAGCTGTTCTGTGGGAAAGAGATGAGGCTTTCTGCCATGTAAAGATTTACAGCCTCAGAAATCCTGTGCAGGGTCACTATGAGTTGGAACTGACTAGATGGTACTTAACAACAACAACAATTCTCATCTGAAAGTGAGGATGACAATAATATCTACTTCCTAGGACTCACTGAAGAGTCTTGGTGTAGCGCTGTGGGCTAATGTGCCAGACTGCAAAGCCATCTGAACTGCAAGGTCGGTGGTTCAAGTTCACCAGTTGCTCCTCAGAAACCTTATACAAGGTTGCTATGGGTCAGAACCGATTCAATGGCACTTAACAACAACAACAGGACTCACTGAGACCTACATCCATCCTGGCTGCATTAAGTAAGATGATGGATATTACATGTGTAAGGTCCCTGTGCATGAATAAATATTCCAGATTGGTAGTTTGAACTCACCGAATGACACCACAGAATAAGGAGCTGGCAACCTGTCTTCATACAGAAAACCCTAGGGAACAGTTCTACTCTGTAACACATGTTTGCCATGAGTTGGGATTGGCTCAATCACAACAGATCTGGTTTTGGTTTCAGTACAGAACAAAATCTATTAAGAGAGTGCTCTGAGAAGGAACACAGAGATAAACACAGCTCCTGGCCACTCAAGACCCAGTCATTTCCTATCTGGTATATGGAAACGTATCTAAGAGAATCCTGTAAGAAGTCTCACACATCTGGAGTTCTCTTTGACTATTTGCACCTGGTTGGGACTAAAACTTCAGTTTAATTGGAAACCTCTAGTGGATGTCTGCATTTCCATTAGGAAGGGTAGATAATCTAGAAGGTTCTATTAAAACATGCTGCTCAGTGCCATTAAGTCAATTTTGACACTTAGCAACATTGTATAGGATTCCTGAGGCTTTATATCTTTTGCAGGAGCAGAAAGCCTCACCTTTTTCCTGCAGAGCAACTGGTGGGCTTGAACCAGAGCTTATCCTATAGAACCACGGTGCTCCCATATTAAAACATAAAACAACCTAATACTAACCTATCTAGATGTATGAAATAAATTAGAATATGGGCTTTGTATTGCTCTGGCTTCTGGCACTTTCTTTTATCATACTAAAAAGCACTGAACACAAAGCCAAGTCAAGGAAAACTTCTTACATTCATTTGTAGACAAGAGAGAATATAAAATTTCACCCAATAAACATCATTCAATTTAAAACTCACAGAGTGCAAAGAACTTGTACATCACAAATAACAACTCACCAGCATGAGCTTTGAGTATATGTGTTTTCAGCCGGCTGTTATAGGACGACTTGAAGGAGCAGAGCTTGCATCGGAATGGTTTATGGTGTCCGTGGTGGGTTTGCATGTGGCGATCCAAACTGGACACAGAGGGGCAAGGAAAAAAGAAAATCTAAGATTAAAAATTGTGTGAGGCATCTTCTTATGGCTCCTTTTCTAGGAACACCCATTATATGCTGTTCAATGTCTTGTTACTCTCCAATGACCATCCTTACACACTCAAAATAATAATAAAATGTGAAACTAAAAACATTGGCAAGAGTTGTGCCTGCTTCAAAATTGTGGCTGATAAAGGATGAAACCAAAAGATCTTTAGGGATTGAAACATGGCAATGTAACAGGTCATAGTGAACTCTTATGTGCCTTTCTGCAGAAACACAACTTTTCACAATTGGAAAAACCCAAACTTACAGCCACTAAGCTGATTCTGACTCACAGAGACCTGATAGAACAGAGTAGAACTGCTCCTTAACGCTTCTGAAGCCGCAAATATTTACAATAGCAGACAGGCTCTCTTCCTTCCAAGGAGTGGCTGGTGGGTTTAAACCTGCAACCTTGCGAGTTAGCAGCCCATATCTACCCCACAGTGCCATTCAAATAAAGAAGGTAAAACATGGGTAAATTCAAGTGTCCCACCAAGGATTTGAGGGATGCCTATCATTTAGTGCTTTAACTTATTTCAAAAAAAGAGAAAGAATTGGGAATTCAGAGAAAGCTATTTTAATAATAAGGAACCCACATTATTACATAATAATTATTGGTCTAAAAAAATTCCTACGCTTACCAAACAAGGTACATGAAGAAAGTCCCAATTTCGTATTACCCAATAAGCAAGGTGAGCACAGGTTTACTGTGCTTACTGACTAATCTGCAGCTGTTCACTACAGATTAGTCAGTAAGCATGAGTAAGTCCATGCTTACCTTTGCTTATTGGATAATTGGCCCCTACTATCAGTATCCTGTTGTTGTTAAGTGCTGTTAAGTTGGCTCTGATTTTTGGTGACCTTAATAGAGTTTCCTGGGAGGCAGTTGGTGAGTTTGAACTGTCAACCTTGCAACTGGTAATGCAGTGTTTATCCTACAGTGCTACACCAAGAACAAAATTTCATTTTAAATGATTCCTATGGGATGCTACTGTTTCCCATTTAAACACTGAACTCTCACGGTCAGTTGCCTGTGGCCATCTCCCTCTGATGTTCTTTAGCTAGAGCTTACTCAATCAGCACTAAACAAACCCATCAATTTTTCCTCCCAAACAAATCCTCTTCATTTCCTTGTTACTATAAATGGCAATTTGCCTAGTCAAACGGACTCTCAATCTAGAGGCTGTCCTATCTGGAGTCTATTTTATCCCTCTTTCTCTACATTAAAGTCAATTTTTCCAAGTCATGCAGATTGTAATTTCCGCACCATTCTTCTAAGTTCTACACTAACTTCTTTGATAAATTACTATAACTGTCTCCTAATTGCCTCCCGTCCCCTGCTTTCCTTTTTTTTAACTCAGGAGCATAGTCTAAAGAGTCAGATTGAAATCCTAGCTATTATTTATCAACTATACAACCTTGGGCAAGTCATATAGTTATATAGGATCATATGTCATAAGGATGTTTTCAGCATGAAATAATACTTCATGGTGCACATAGCAAGGCTCGTGGAATGTTAGCAATTATAATTACCTGAACCACACTTTTACCAATATCAATTAGAAAGCTGTGATGCCTTACATTCAAAGTCTCTAAATATGGTGTCCACTTGAGTATTCAGACTTTCTCTTTCATGAACTCTAACACGTAAAACTTAACCACCAGCTGGTCCTCAAATGAGCTTCATACTCTCCTTATTAGGCTTCAGTTCTTGCCGTTTCCTCTACCTCCTACATTCTTGACAAACTGTGGCTCAGTGGTAGAATCCTCGCCTTTTGAACAAGAGATCTAGGTTCGATTCGTAGTCCATGTATCTCGTATACTGCCACCATCCAGAGGGCTTGTGTGTTGCTATGATGCTGAACAGTTATCACTGGAGTTTCCAGACTAAGACTAGAGGAAGCGATCTACTTCCAAAAATCAATGAAAGCCCAATGGGTTACAATGGTCCAATCTGCAGCCAATCCTGGGGATGACACAGAGTCAGGCAGCACTTTGTTCCACTGTGCACGGGGTCATCATCAGTCAGGGGCCAATGATGGCAGCTAGCAACATCACTGTTGTAGCAAGTAACAAGAAGCTTCCTACTTAGAGATTTGACTCAAACACTTTCTATTCTACGAATCCTTTCTAAACATAGAGTCTTGGTGTGATGCTGGGGGATAAAGCACTGTACAGCAAGGTCAATTTGAACCACAAAGCTGTTGGTTCAAACTCACCAGCCGGTCCTTGGAAACCCTATACAGGGTCACTATGAGTTGGAACCAACTCAACAGCACTTATCAACAAACTTTTCTAAGTGGATGTAAAATTTCCCATCTTTGAAACTACATAGCATTTTATTGGTATTTTTAAACATATGTAAAATAGCTTGCTAAGTCTTTTGCATCTTTACTTTATAAAATGATTACACCCTAAATTCTCTTAAGAGCATAGATCATGTTATAGATTCATCTTTATGTTCCCCCCAAAGCCATGGTACTGTGCGTGGAAAAGGCTATGTTCATTTCTTCACAAGCATCTCTGGAGGCTCTACTATGTTTCAGGCAATGGGACAGAAGCTATTCCATCAACACTTATTTAAGGAAGAGAATCACACCAGTGGTTATATACTGATGCATGGGTCTGATAACAAACAAAGCTTTTAGGCTCCGTATAAGTTTATTGCCCATCCTAACCTCTGTAGCAACACTGTCTCCTCCTACCTTTCAACAGTCACTAACTTGAATTTTACCTTTTTGAGAAGCAAACCGTCTATCACTTATTTCTAATTATCATGAAAATAAACAACATGTCAGTCTTACAATCAATCACCTTCCATACAAGAATGTCAGAATGCATTACTAATTATTTATATTTTATACAGCTGAAAGGAAAGGGCACTAAAAGGTTGTTTCTTTTCAGAGGTTGTCCTCCTCCCCCAAAGCTGTACACACCTATCCTGAATTTACAACTCCTAATCTGATAGCGTAGTGGTTACGAATTGGGCTGCGAACCTTAAGGTCAATGGTTCGAAACTACCAGCCGCTCCGCGGGAGAAAGATGAGGCTTTCTACTCCCGTAAGGATTTACACCCTAGGAAACCCTGTACAGGGTCGCTATGGGTCGGAACCGACTCGACGGCACTTAACAACAACAACAACAACAATCTGAGAGGAAGGAGCTCTGGTAGCGTAGTGGTTACGAATGGGGCTGTGAACCGCAATGTCAGCAGTTCGAAACTACCAGCTGTTCCACGGGAGAAAGATGAGGCTTTCTGCTCCCGTAAAGATTTACAGCTTCGGAAACCCTGTACAGGGTCGCTATGAGTCGGAACCGAATCCATGGCACATAACAACAACAACAACAACAATCTGAGAGGGGCAAAGGGAAGCTCTCTCTCTCTCCTCCCCTCTCCCTCCCTGAACTTTAAGCTACTCTGTGGCATCCATAAACTCTCTTGCTTTTCATGGTCTTCTTCAAACTAACAAGCTATGGCTTTTTGGCCACACGGGCTAATAATCCTAACCTTACTACACAGTAACTCAATTTCCTAACTTCCTCAAATGATAAGGTTTGGGATGGATATCTAACAGACACATTGATAAACTTGTCTACATCCTGGCCCTCTCCTGTATAAATTGTAGTGATTCCTCCAATGCTCACTTACAAAATACCTACGTTTGCCAAGTCTAATGTTGTTTCTGACTCATCGAAATCCTGTATAGCATTTCCAAGGAGTGGGTAGTGAGTTTGAACCACTGATTTTGTGATTCAAACCAACCTTGCTGTCGGCGAAGTGCTATTAAATCAGTTCTGATCCATAGCAACCCTGTATAGGGTTTCTTAAGAGCAACTGGTGAGCTTGAACCACCACTGTTGTGGTTCAAAGTGACTTTGTAGTCTGGTGTATTAACCCACATCACCACCAGGACTCATATATGTGTGTGTGTGTGTGTGTGTGTGTGTGTGTGTGTATGTGTATGCATCATTTAGGACTTCTGGTGTGGCGCTGCCGGTTAATGCAATAAACAACATCAGTTTGGGCTGTTAAAGTCGGCAGTTCCAACTCACCAGCTGCTCCTTGGAAACCCTATACAGGGTTTCTATGAGTCAGATCCCGACTCGATGGAACTTAGCAACAACATCCATCATTTTATATATATATATATGTATGTGTGTATATACATCATATTATATATATATTGTTATGTGCCATCGACTCAGTTCCGATCCATAGAGATCCTGTATAGGGTTTCCAAGGTCAAGCTGGTGAGCTTGAACTGCTGACCTTGAAGTTCAAATGGCTTTGCAGTCTGGTGCATTAACCCAACCGCGACACCTAGACTCTCTCTCTCTCTCTCTATCTATATATATACATATATATATTCACACATACACACACACATACATATATATTTGTTTCTTTTCTTGTTTGTCACCTGATGTGGCACTGTAGTATAAGAAGCAGTTGAAAACCACCAGCCACTTCTCAGAAACCCCACACAGGGTCAGTATGAATTAGTCCCGACTCGACAGAAGTTAATAACAACAACAAATATCATCCAAATAATCTACTGTTTGTTTTGCAGCCTGATTTTACAGATGGGACGACTGAAGCTCAAGAAAACATAGTAACAGTAGGCATGAGCCATGTGAGGGATCTTCTGACTCCTCCAAGCTTGTCCAGCTCTAGCTTAGCTGCCCTCAGTATGACACCTACCTCCTGCTAATATACATGCCTCAGCCTCCTGCTGAGAACCACACACACACAAACACACACATGCCTCAGCATCAAAATAAACATTCACAGCCCTCAGCCTCTCCCCTACTATGTGACATTTCCTCCCAGTTACCAACTGCAGCTACCCAATAGCACTTACTTGTGCCTGAAAGCAGATACAAAGGAGCAATACTGGCAGCTGTACTTGTCCTCGCGGGTAAACATGGCCAGGGTCAGATGGCTCCTCTCGTGAGAACGCAGCCCCTGCGTGGACATCAGTACTCTGTCACATTGACTACAATGGTATCCCCCCGGCCGGGTTTCATCCTCCAACACTGCATCAAGCAAGCAGTGTTCACCATACACCCAGTCCACCAGGGTGCCACTGGTATCTTTGGCTGCTTCATATCCATCCAGGAACAAATGGGAAGGGTCTTCAGCCTCCTGCTAAGAGAACCACACACACACACATGCCCCAGCAACAAAATAAATATCCACTGTTACTGCCCCAGCTCTCATCCTCTCCCTTCATTCTCCAAAGTCATCAGCAGTTTCTGTCCAAGCTTCTCCCTGCCTCTCTGGCTCCGCCTGGAAGAAGGGCAAACAGATGGCCGGTTTTCATGAGTCGTAGGGCTTTGAGGGCAACATATCAGGACTAAGTTCCCTATTGTCTAGGAAATGAGAGGGAAGGGTTCTTCCTCTTTGAAACAGGTCATCCTAAAAAGAAAATTCAGATTGTGATTACACCTAAACTGATATAAAGTTGGGTTAGGATTATGGCTCAGAGAAGAGAAAGAAACAAAGAAAATGAAGAGCAGGGCTAGTTTCAGTGTTTAGGAGTCTTGGGCCATCATCTGACAATGAAGAAAAGCCAAAGTTCTTGTCCCTCTGCCTTCTACTCTCAACCCCAACCCACATAGAATGGTCAGGACCCTTGATCAAAGGTTGCTGTCTGATCGATTAAAAACTCAAGAGCAGCTTGATTTTTAAGTCACTCAATTTTTCGAGTTGCCCCTTGGATTACCAGTTCCTGGGCGGTCACTCTTTCCCTCCCTCACTTCATCCCAATATATATGCATGGGATGCGCCACAGTGGTATGGAAGAAGCTGGCTACAGCTGTCTCCTGAGTTGTAACTGCTCTGCAGATAGGCAGAAGGCTTCAGTCTTTAATGAGGATAAGTAGAAGCTTTCCCTCAACACTCAACTGGCTAGAGCAAGAGCGGAGGACAAAAATGCATTCCTGTATCCATAAGGAAAGTGCAGAGCACTGAACTAACTTCTGTGATCCAAAATGAGAAGTGCTTAGCAACACCTGGGAAGATGGGATGGAGACTTAGGTAAAAATTAAAACACTGACTGCATAAGGATTATGGTGTTGAAAACAGGCGGATTATTAATAAGGTCAGAGGAAAGAGGGGATGCAACTGTCAACAGCATACAAGGAGAGGGGTTGGAGGAGAAAGACCAGGTGGACAGATTCACAGGGTCAACTCTGACTTAAAAGCTCTTAGTTTTTGATTTAACATCTCGCGAACTCCCCACAGGACATCAAGGGCCATGGAATTGAAGTTGGGGCTTCTCCTGGGGCGCTGCACCCTCAGGCAGTGGGAGGAGCAGATGACAGAAACAGAACCTGCTTGATGGCTCTCTAGAGCTTGGGCAACTTTAGCTCCAGCAAACACCTAATGGCATTAAATGTAAAACACAAAGACAGCCAGCAGCCTCCAGCACTGAGAGAAAGGCCCAGACCTTCATTCTCCAAATTATCCATGTGGGTGGAAAACCCAGAACGAGAAGCTGTGGATGGTCCAACCTGCAAAGAAAGCAAAACAAGCCAAGCCAAGCCAAGCCAAGTCAAGCACAGCTCAGGAAGGCCTGCATTCTGAGACTCTCTTTCTGGAGAGGCTGGAAGCAGTGGGGTTAATGAGTAACTGGAATCGCTGGCACACAAGAATGCTCATCCAGACCTTCAGAGTTCTCACCTTCACGGCAGCGGACACGGCCGGGACGCTGCCATACTGGACGTGCTTTCGGAGGTGATTGCAGATAGCTCGGAGCGTCGGGTGCACTTCCACACAGAATTTACACTTGTAGCCCACCACTTTCCTCTCCTTGATCTTTGGCACCTCTTCTAAGTGACCAAAAGGCTGGTAAAATACAGTGGTAACCATCAGTACTCTGAGCCCTCCCTCAAAGCCAGCATTCATTCTTGTCACTAGCATATTTTATTTTTCAATAGATTAGTGGATTAAACCCAGGGATATATGTGTGTGTGTGTATGTGTGTGTGTTCGTTTTCATATTACAAATTCGTCAGCATCAAGGTACACTGCAAACTACGCAATGTCTCTGGAACCCAATATGTTAAACCTTGTGAGTAGAGCAGATCTTTGTGTAGAAGCCTCATCTTCATTGCCAACTGGTTTTCCAACCAGTTTCAACTACGCAGGTGAACGTTGCATAGTTACGCCATTAATGACCTTCTTGCAAAAAAAAAACAAAAAACTCTACTCCTGGAGAAGTTAGGTTCCTGTAGCAAACACTGAAGACCAAAACATGGCTGAGCAAGTGCTACAGATACCAAGAGACAGCCCGCAACTGCCTTATGGAAGAAAGCAAGTGTTGTCCTGTAACTAGGCTTTAGATAAGGCTGCTTGGCAGAAAGAAATACACAGAAACCACCCCAACCTCCCCTGGGGAGCCTTGGGAGGAGTCAGAGGAAGGGAAGGAGTGGACTGGGACCGTGGAGAGGGGTGAGCAGAGAATGGGGGATAATCAAGCTCGCAATGCTTAATTGACTTATTGAGCTCTCTGGCAAGCTAAGTCACTAGGAAGCCTGCAGCAGTTTGGCTGGCAACGAAGAAGTGCATGTGGGCACCAGTGCTGAGAGGCCTCCTGGGGGAAGGGAAATCAAAACATATCCTTACCCTCTCTTGTTTGAAATCTGCAAAAGCACCATCTGCATATTTCTGCTTGCTCAAAAGCTGTTTCCTCCTCTCCTGACGTTTGGCACGCTTCTGGAATTCCTCATTGTGAATGTTCAAGTGTGAGGTCAGCTCCGCTGTGCTTTGCAGTTTGCTGTCACAGTGCTTGCACTGGTAGGTGGAGTTCTGCAAGCGGGGGCCAGTGCTCAGAATGACGAAGTCCCTCTTGAGGTCCCGGCTGTGGTGGTCGGTGTAATGCATACACAGCAGTTCAGCCGTGCTGAATGAGAGCTTGAAGCATTTGATGCAGCGAAACGGCAGCCACTCGATTTCCTGAGCTTCGCCTTCCACCTCAGCTTTCTCAAAGCTGCCTCTCTCCTCTTCCTCCATTGGTGGCGACTTCTCGTGCTCATCGGCATACACGGCAGTGAAGTAGCTCCCCAACTTGCTGGCATGCTGCTTCTTTGGGAACACCCCCGGGTGACGCTTCATGTAATGGGACACGATGCCCTTCTTGCTAAAGGACTGGAAAGAGCACAGGGAACACTTTTTCTTCTCCACGGCCCGCCGGAGTTCCTCACTCAGCTGGGGAGAGTCGTCCTTGGGTGGAGATGGGATGATCACCTTGTTGGGCTTGTCACTGATGGTTCTAGAGGCTGCCAGGCAGTGGGTGTAATAGGCATCGATGTCATGGCGCTTCTGGTAGTGGGCTGCCAGCCCTTTGCGGATGGGGTTGGTGTAGGAACACAGGGCGCACTTGAAGAGGTTGTTCTTGCCCTCCGGCTGGGCTCGGACGTTGTTGTGCTTAATACGGTAGTGCCTGGCTATCCCCTTCCTCGTGGAACAGAAGTACTTGCAGAGCTGGCACCGGAACACAGTGTGGGAGACCAGGTGCGAGGTAGAGAAGTGAGGTGTGGACTCCGGCTCCTCACCCACCTCCTCCTCGGTCAGTGAGACTTGGGAGGGGCTCACTTCAGTGGTTATCTCGGGCTCAAGGGATAATGGCAGCTTCAGGGGCGACTGGGAAAAGACATCAAATTCAGGCTGGTTGTGATACTTCTCATAGTGGATTTTGAGTTTCTCCAAAGTGCCATGGGTGTATGGACACAGTTTGCACCGGTAGGCACCATACCCTTGCTTGAAAATCCTGCTTGTCTCCTCCACATCGTTCTGGGATATGTCCGCAGACTGCTCCACGTCATGCACAAAGTCCTCGGCGGTCACCTTGATGGACGGATGTCGCTTCTGGTAGTGGGTCAGGACGCCATGAATGCGGGTGTTGATGTAGGGGCAATGCCTGCATTTGTAGACAGCGCCTGGGTTGATGTCGATGTCCTGGGCAAAGTCAGCAGCCTTCACTTTCATGCCTGGGTGCTTCTTCCCATAATGGGTCAGCAGGCCATGCAAGTTGTTATACTCAGACTGGCATACCGTGCACTGGTACGGGGTGGAGGAGATGGCAGGGTTGGCAGAAGTGAGCTGGATGCTTTTCTCTGGGGAGAGTCTTGGGTCCTCTGGGCATTCCACTTCCTGCTCAGGGATTGGGGTGGGCATATTGTTTTCACAATTCAATGGGCCCCCCAGCTCTTCAGACAGGGAGATTGGCCTCTCAATAGCATCTTTCTCCTTGATGATATCCAGCAGCACTGATTCATCACCATTCATGGCCCAGGGGTGGAATGCTTGGTAGTGATTGGTGATGTCCCAGATGGAGGAGGCTTCAAATACACAGTCCCTGCACCTGTATGTTTTGACTTCAATTGGCATGGTGAGAGAGGGAGGGGATGGGTCTGGCCCAGCCCAGAGTTTGGTAGCCATGTAAGTATAGTCAACGTAGTGCTCTGGATGCCTCCTTTGGTAATGTAGGAGCAAACCACTGGGCTCCGGGTGGGAATAGATGCACCATTCGCAGTGGTAGCCAGCTTCTATCAAACCATCTAGAAAGGCCCATCGCATGATGGAAGTGACTGTGGCCTTCAGGGCAGGGTGGTCTTTCTTGATATGCTTCCTCAGTGCATAGAAATAGGGGGAGGTATATGAACACTGCCTACATTTGAGAGCTCGGAGTTTAGCCTTGTCCCGCTCCACATTAGACGAGGGGATGAGCATGCAGCCCGCCGACTTCTGGTTCCGATCACAGAGGCTTCGGATGGTGGCTGTGTGCTGCCGGATCACATCTGCATTGGCCTTGAAGTCTCGGTGCTTTTTCTGATAATGAATGAGTACACCTTTGACCGTTCGATTCCCGTAATCACAGTGCTGACAAAAGAACATCTCAGTCTCCACAGGAGGGGCATCTCTCTCAGAGCTGCTGCGGTTCAGCTGTTGCATGGGGGCGGGTGGCCGAGGGGAGCCTTGGGGCCCCTCAGCCCCTCTCATCATTGCGGCTGTGGGAGGAGCCTGTCTGATATATTTGGCAGTAACCTTTATTTCTGGGTGTCTTTTCTGGTAGTGGACAAGCACTCCCACTACTGAGCGATTGTTGTAGGAACAGTGTTTGCAGTAGTAAAGCTCAGTACTGAGGTCTGGTGGTGGGGGTTGTGGGGGGGGTGGGGAACCCATGTTGGACATTTTGGGAGACATTGGAGCACCCACCTCAAATGACAATTGAGAAAGGGCAGATCCCCTGTCCACAGACACCATTCGCATGGTTTTCTGGATCCTAAAGTAGGAGGCTTTTTCTTCAGGGTGTTTCTTCTGATAATGAACCAAGACAGAGTGCATGTTGGGGCTTGCAAATGAGCAAACATCACAATCATAAACCACAACGGTGTTAACTGAAGGGTCTTTCTGATTTTCACATTCTGGAGTAAACGTCTTCGAAGGAGTGTTTTTATTAAACGTAGATGACATGCCGCCACCACGAGCCACAGGAGTTGAAGTCGCCATGCTCTTGGGAGCCGAATTCAGAATCTCCCTCAGTGTCTGGGATTCCGTATTCAGCCCTTCCTGCTGCTCCACGACATAGCTTGAAAAGATCATCGCATTGTTAATCTTAACTGTGGGATGCATTCTTTGGTAATGTGGCATCAGGCTTCTCACATTCGGGCTCGTGTATGAACAAAATCGACACCGGTAGATCAGGTCTGAATGATCAAAGTTGAGTACATTCATGGCTTCCGGGTGGTGTTCACCGTAGTGTTGCTGAAGATCTTCAAAGTTGGTGTAATCGATGTAGCATTCCAGGCACCTGTACACTGCACTGTGATCATTGGGGTCCAAGATGTACCTAAAGCTGAACTTAATGTATGGGTGCATTCGCTGGTAGTGGGTGCTGACACTCCGAGCAGATTTGTTGTTAAAGTCACAGTGTTTACAATAGTAGAGCCTTCCAGAGTCACTAAAGTCTGTATTTTCATTATTGTGCTCAGTTCCATAGATAGGAGGTTGGGTGTTCAGCAGAGCGGTATTGGAAACTTGGTGATCTTTCATGTTTGCTGAGGAGCCATAATAGTCCTCTTCATCTTCTGAAAGGGTGAGCTCAATCTCAGCCCCATTGGTGGCGTTGTAATCATGGGTGACACTTCTGAAGTTGAGGTCCTTCTGGGGCTCACTGACATCTCTTGCCCAAATCTGTTGTGCTGAAAAAGAAGTAGGAATCTCCATAATTGACTCTGTTGGCTCTTCTTCCCGGTCCAGCTCAACCTCTATCTCCACTTCATTGTCTTCTTCTTCCTCCTCGTCGTCTTCCACATTGATCACTGCATCTTCCTGCTGTTTGGTTTGGTTAATTTTGCTCTGCAGGTTGCTTGCTATTTCATCAATTCTAGTTCTCTTCTTCACAGGCGATAAATCAAGAGGAAAGTCATTAGTGAGCTTCCTAGAGGACTTAGCTACAAAATTGTTCTTGGAGGACAACCCAAGAATTGAGGTCTGGCTTTTCTTCACAGTGTTGCTGGAAGAGGGGTGGCTGTCTGTCTCGCTTTCCAATGGTAGGCTTGAGGGCTGTCCCTCGAATTTTGGCAAGTTGTCACAGAATGAGTGTTTATGCTGCTGATGGACTCTTAGCCCTTTCAGAGTCATGGTGGAGTAATTACACATGGTGCATTTGTAAGGGTGCAGGGGTGGGGCTTGTGTGGGTGTCTGGGGCTGCTGTGTTGGTGGTGGCTGGGGCTGCGGCTGGGGTGGTAGCTGATGTGGTGGCTGTAGCTGCGGCGGCTGAGGCTGCTGCGGAGGCTGTGGCTGTGGCTGCGGCGGTGGCGGTGGTGGCTGGGGTGACTGTTGTTGCTGCAAGGGATCCAACATGACCCCTGACTTCCTACCATTGATGCTTGAGCTCTCATAAGACACCACACCTTCATTCAAAGAGGAAGAAAGGCTTTCAGTCTGGGAATTCACAGCATCCCAATCTGACGTTGTACCCGTGTGACACTGTTTGTGAGCCCCAAGTTTTAGTGAGCTCTTGCAAGTAAATGGACATTCATCACATTTGTAGACAGCTATCTTTCCAGACAAGTGGATGTTTTCAATGTGACGAGAGATGCTACGTCGATGCATGGTGAGGAAAGGACAAAAGGGGCACTGGAAGCGATTCATGAATCTTCTGAATGGTATCCCTTTGGTCTCCAATAACTTGTTGCCATCTGAGCCCATCAGTTGCTCTGCAGACAAACCTGCTGTCTGGTGATCCATAGAATTTAAACCATTCTCACTGTCTATTTCATTTAAATCTTCATCAGAACTAGAGTCATTTAGCATGCTGTTAGTTTCCAGGTCAGTAGAAGAATTTGTCATGTCAGACATTCCATAACGGGATCTTTCTGCCAAGCTAACTAGGCCAGAATTGTGAGGTGACTTCGGCTTCATCTGAGGATAAGACATGGGAGAAAACTTGGAAGCTGAAGAAGAATTGGGCCTCATGATGGAGTTTCCCACAGAGCTCCGGAAGTTGGAGACATTAGTGTTGGGTATCTCTCGGCTTGCAGAATTCATGGACAGATAGGTGGAGTTGGACGGGGGGCTGGGAGCATCATTGTTCTGTACATCAGGTACATTAGTCCCTTCTTGTCTGAGACTCGAAAGGATCTTGACCATACTGCGGTGTTTCTTCATCATGTGATCACACCAGCGTTCTCGGCGGGGCGTCTGGTAGCTGCACCACTCACAACAAAAGTTGCCTCGAGACTTGGTCAAAGGCTTGACCATGGATTCTAAGATGCTGCGCTCCACCACCTCTGCGGGCAGTTCCTTACAAGGGTCCTGAAGAGACATGGGTGGAACCACAGCATCTGGCATTGGAGTAGGATCAGTGGGGGAAGCAGTGGTCTCCTTCAAATTGTTTTTGTGGTACATCTTCTGATGCTTAATTATTCTTGCCCTTCTTGGTGACTTGTACGTGCAAAACTGGCATGAGAAGACCTTTCCAAATCCCTCGTGCATCATGATATTATAGTTTAAGGATCCTGGAATAGGCGATTCCGCCGAACTCCCTTCAGCTTGAGCGCCATGGACCTTCCTCGTATGTTCTATGAGGAGGTTTTTTGACCTGAAGTAGCGTACGCAGAACTTGCATTGAAAAAACTTGTTTGTTGGTTTGGGATTAGGGGCAATATGCTGACCGTAATATCCTGGACTGTGGCCATAGTAACTTCCGGTCCCCAATGCAGCTGCATTTTGACCTAGAGAAAGAGCAAAAGGAAAATGGGAAGAGAAAAGAAAAATAAATAAAATTAAGCAATTGTCATGCATCTCAAATGTTACTCCATCAATAAGCATTCCGTTAAAAAAAAAAAAACAAAAAAAAAACCTCACAAAGTCTCAAGATAAGGACCTGAAGAGTATTTACAAAGTATTAATGAACATCCATGTATTTATTGTACCTTCTCATGGATGAAGAGGCATTAAATAGGTATACTACTCTTGAAGAGGCATTATATAGGTACACTACTTAGGTACACTACTCTTCTAGAAATCTGTCATAGAGCTTAAAAATTTCAGTTCCATAAACCTTACTATTCATTTTAGAACTTCTCAAAATACTACCTTTGCCTCAAAACTAAAGGGAAACTCAGAAATCTGAGGAAACTGAGAGATCAATAACAGAAGATACTCAAGAGGAGAAACATGATGCCCAAACCACAAAAAATGGCTCAACAAGTACAAGGAACTCTATAGAAGGCAGAAGCCAGGTATATCAAGAACCATGGTTACAGGGTAAAAATAAATAGGAGCAAATAAATTATATCAGACATGCTGAATTTATCAGACATGCTGAATTTTGTAGAGATTTACCTGATAAATCCTCTGCAATCGCAAATTCATCCTTTATCGAAGAAAACTCCACCTCTGTCTGATTACTGGCATTCATGGACCCCGATCTTGGCTCATTAATATTGTCCTCAGCAACATCAGTCGGCTGCAGGAATGCCGTATGAACATCCTGAATATGCGCCTTGAGATCTTCATAAGATGGGGCTCTGAAGTCACAGCCATCACACTGAAGCACCTCCATGGTCTAGGTCTATCCTCTCACATTAGGAACCTGTGGCAGATGTCAGAAGAGACCATCTTAAAGAGTGGGGACCAATCAAACACCCCAAGATGATGGGCGACAAGTCCATTAATGGGGGGGGGGGAGAAACTCCAATAGAAATGGCAACTTAAATACTGGCTAAAGGAAGGCCATAATAGAAATAGTGTCCTTAACTTCATAACTTCAAAGAAGAAAAAAAAAAGATAAACTTTTTCTGACTTGGTAAGTATATCTTCGAATGCCATTTGCCCAGGAAATCCTTAATCCATTTGGATTCAGATGCATCAAATTCAGAAAGGATCTGAATTTCTCAACAGAATTCAAATTTCTTGATAAATTAATATCTTTGGTTCTGCCTTGGACTCAGAAGTAAAATAGATGTCTGTGCTGAAAAAAAAATGAGCTATTTGATCTTCATTAATTGTTTTAATATCAATACATTGTTATGTTATCACCAAGTTGTGAAATTGTACTGAATCTCAGAAAATAGGCCTGTAGTTTTTATTATCTAAAAATAAAGATGTTGGGGTACATTTCTTCCTGCCCCAAACCATCTAATCATTTTTTTTTTCCACATGAGCTAAATGGGTATTTATCCATTCACTATCTGCCAATTATAACCTAACAGCTTCTCCAATCTAATTAGGTCATAAAATACTTCTCTTGAGATTTTCAAACAACCAACGTTAGATGACAATCCAGTTTCTAATTTAAAGTTGCACCTTAGTGCCTCCATTTATAAGGCAACAGAAACTCACTGCTTTAAAAAGGGGCTTCTAAGTCATGACTTCATCTTTTTCTTCTTCTCTCCTTTACAAATGTCTAACATCTACTACCCGGACACAAAAAGCAGGGAACCTGGTGTGGAACAAAGCAAAACTTGCCCAACTAACTTTCTTGTGCAATTTACCAGGCAACTGAAATACTTAAAAGAAAGCTGTACATGAACTCAATGAAGAGTGCCACCATCAAGCAGTTAAGAATGTATTGGAAAGGTGTAGCTCTTCCTTTCTTAATATATATCCCCAGTCAAGATACACAGATATTATCTTAATGAGTTACTTCATCAAGTTCACCACAAACTTACTCTACTGAGTCACTGCAATCTAGAACCAGATGTCCAAGAACAAAAGCTGTAGCCAAATCTGTTTTATGATGCAACTGTGTATGCTCTATTATAAAAGACAAATTATTACTGCAGGAGGAGCAAAGTTCAACCAGAGTGTGTCAATGTAGTGAAAGTGGCCGGTGCATGAGGATTTACTATGAAAGAATGTTCCTCCTGATAGTCTGCTGAAATAACTTCTGGCAAGTCCAGCTCTGGACAGACTGAGCTTGCAGAGTGAGACCCGGATATTTACCTACTCTTCTTTCACTCAGCAATTTATCCCTTGTCAATAAACATTGAACTGTGCACCAGAGTCTTTTCAGCTAACTAAGTCTTAATATTCCAGATACACAAGCTTTTATGTCTAAGCACCAACCCAAATTGTGTGGAAGAGGTTGCTATCAGCTTTGGATCAAATTACAGCAGTCACCGAGGCCCCACCCCACTTCTCCTTTCACACAGTCCATTAGACCTGAAAACAAATTTTTCCATGGTGCAGACGACTCCTGCATTTAGAACATTTAGAGAAAAAAGCAGATCATCCAGGGTGCACTCCCCATCCCCCCAGCTTAGTCCTTTCATCTCAGCCAAACAAGCCACAGCTCTGCTGAATGTGTTTATCACACTTTCAAGAGATATGAGCTCCTGTGTCACCGAAGCTCTAAGACTCACTAAGCTGCCCCTAGTCCTCTGAGCTTTAGAAGCAGCCATTTTAGCTCAGAGCTTCTCCTCCGTGCACAACATGGCCTCTCTTGGATTCTGCTAGGCTGACAATCAGAAATGAATGTGAGAAGAGCAGGCTGGGCTCCTCCTATACTCTTCCCTTCCCAACAAAGAATGAACTGTTTTCAACGCTTTCCGAAAAGCAGCACCTTTCTCCTCCTCAAATGTCATTCACCAATATCTCCGAAGGTTCTTTTATTCCATGATTGATAGGCTTGTTCGTTTAGTGCCAGCAAAGCACTGGGTTGAGCAGGACTGTCCTGGACCAGACCCTGTTCTTCAGTAGGATTTGGGGGTGGGGTGGGGTGGGGTGGGGAGACCTCCAGAATGCTTGAGCTTCTTGGGAGTCGTCCTTCCACACAGAAGACATACCATCTGACTCTGCTTGCCAGATTCCAAAGTCTAATGACCTTTGTTAATCACCAGCCAGTCTGTCTGCATCAGCAGACCCTGCCAACAGACACACCCTTCAACACAAAGGCTGTAGCTATTCCTTTTAAAAGAGGTTCTCTGAAAGCTCCATTGTGTAGCTGAGAGGAAAACAAAATCTCTTCCCTTCAAAACTTCAAGCCTTTAGAAATAGTGCAACAAAAGGCTTTCTGCTGTGTGTCTTTTGGAAAGTTTGAGCCTGGTTTGCACCACACCAATAGAAATGACAGTTCTGCACAAGGAGAGCAGGGCACCTTCAGCATTAAATCATACACCCAGAGATGAAATCCATCTCGGTGCAATTCTCTAATCTCTTGGTATCTTCCAAAGCCATTACTGAGAATGCTCACTTCAGTGGACATAAACACAAACAAGACTCCTTGTTCTGCTACAAAAGGAGATTAAAGGGTTATATGATCAAAACAAAACCAAAAAAAAAAAAAAAAAAGGCATTGATTTGGATGGTGTAAGTGATTTCCTAATGGGTTCTAGCTTTAATGTTGTTGCAATCTGACCACAAAAATAGCACAGAGTCTTAGAAGAGGTTAATCTCCAGGCTGTTGAGAGAACTAGCATCAAGCATATCTGAATGGCCTTCAATTTGATGCTTTCACCAAGTAATGAAATGAGGATGTAGCTGACTTTGGCAGCCACATTTTGCCTTTGTGTAACACATTTCTCCTGAAGATGCTAACAGAAGAAGACAGAAACTACCAGCATGGCCTAAACAATCAAAGAAACAAAAGCTTGATGTATTTATGAGATGGTGGATGTACACACATCAAAGAAGTGAGACTGGGAGGAGAAGAAGGGAGTAGGGAAGACAGTGACAAAGACAGCTAGACCTGAGAATGACCCATTCATCAACTAACGAGTCTGTGGCAATCCTCTGAGAAACCAGCAACAAGGAAAACGTGGTAAGAAATAAGCTCTGCATATTTGACTCTACCATCGACTCAGAAGAGCAGCAACCCTAAAAAGGCTAAAAGAGACACTGATCTGCTACAAAATGATAATTTAAAGTTAAAAGCCTAGATCTCATGTCAACTTACTTCATTTAAAAATACTGTGATTATGAGATTACCAATATATATTTTCTTACCAAATCAGCAAAATCAAGAGCAGAAGAGGAAGCTTCTCAACTAGCTAAAAAGAAATGCTATTTCAAAAGGTCATGAGATGCATCCACAAACCAAACAAACCCCTCATCTCCATGCCCACAACGGGCACTGTTTCCAGGCTCCTCAAGGTCAAACAAGACTTCAGACAACATAACTCTAAACATTATCTGTGATGATGCCCATTAGGTGCATACAGGTTAAATCCAGAAGTGAAGAATCTGCTGCTTAATGTGATTGGTCCTCCTTATATTATTCTAATTACTCATTACTCTTCTTTACTGAACTATCCGTTCTTATAATTCAAAATATGGGGCTTTAGTGAGAAACCCCAAATCCAACTGTCAGCATTTGACAAACTCTTGAAGACATACTTATCTATCCAGAGATTTTGTTGAAGAATTAGAATATGCAGCTGGGAGTTGGGAAATGGGAATTATGGACACAGGTTGCTCCTCTCAATCTTAAGAATGCCCATTTTCATTTATACCATCTGCCTATACACACTATGCCAAAATACCAAGATCCAACATGCCTCAGTTTCTCTTCTGTCAAGGTGAGAAGAGACAAATCACAGCTTTATCATGTGTCCTTCCAACTCACTGCTAAGATTTGGCCTGAGGGACGAAGTGTCCTTGATCATTTCACCACATTGTCAAACTCCGCCACCACCAATCCTGGCCAAGGTCAGCTTGGCAAACACTACTCATTAAGCTTGCTGGGCCCAGAGGTGTCAATGTGGTCCTCAAGTAAAAATCCCCTTTGTATCCAAGAAGTCTCCAAATGAAAAAAAACATACAGACCTTGCCTGGATCTAACCTTTTCTCTGAATGAAGGCTTCCAGACCAGAAATAAAAGAGTGAAGTGAAGCACCGCAGCCATGTGATTCAAATGCAACGAATTATAACCTTCAAAGCCTTGGAGAAATAGAACTAGAAACACCATAAGGTGCTTTTCCTCTGTCCACTCCAGAAACCTAGTTTCACTTATAAGACACTGAACTCCAAAGTTCTGAATCACAATGCTAATGAAAAGATTTTAATTGGCACCTGTGATTTGTGCATTTCTTACTTCTCTTTCTTATGAATGGAAAGCTTAATTATTCAAGAAAAGAAAATGGAATACATAAACTTTGGAATATTTCAGCTAGGAAAACATAAATAACCTAGAATCTAAAGACTATTCTACAAAACAATTCATATGATAAGATCAAAGAGTGGTGGGATATGGTGGATTATATTTATATTCTATGATCACTACTAATCATTTATTCTTGTCATGGCCAATATGGAAGAAGTTCTAATATTATAAGAATCACTTAAAGCATCTTTCCAAGTAGTACTGAATTGAGATTGAGAACTCCCATTAGGAGCAGAAGTTGTGAAATCAAGCTTACATTTGTAAACACAGAGTGAGGGATGGAGGGTGGGAGGTATAATTTTGTATGTGTGTGTCATTTGAAATAAGATATGGATACATGCTCTCTAAATTTTAACAAGAGTTCTGCTGGGCCAGAATCAGTTTTCTTCTGAATATGCTTTTGTCTGGCATATGTATTGTGTTGTTGAGTTCTGACTCATAGTGACTGTATAGGGTTTCTGAGGAGTGTCTAGTGGGTTTGAACCACTGGCCTTGTAATTAACAATCCAGTGGCTTATCCTTCAGTGTCACACTAGGAACATAGTATTGTTTTTTGTTTTTGTTTTTTTTTTTAAATAAACCAACAAAGAACCTCTGACAACAAGCTACCTCTATCGATCCCACAGCATTTGGTCCTACTATAGATCTTTGCTCACCATGTGGTGTCTTCAAATGTCCTATCAGATGTTTATACTGTTTGCCACATGATCTAAGCAGTTCTGTGTACTCTTGGCAATTCACCACACTAATGAAAGGTTTAACATATCAGGGAGGATAAATAATTAAGGAATTCAGAAGAGAGACACAGCTGTTCTTCAAAACAAAATTTTCAGAAGAGAAAGGATTAATTTGCAATCACATATGTAACCCCCAATATGAGACTGAATTTAAATAGTAGCAGAGAAATGTCATGAGACCTCAAGTCCTGCCAAGGTATGTGGTCTCTGTTTGTATGGAGTCGGTCTGGTTCATCTGTGGGACCTTGTACATAAGCAGATTGTCTGAAGCAGACAATCTGCAGATTAGTAGCTCAGTCACCTTCTGGCAAACAGTGCCAGTCTTTAGGTTATCTCTTATTTAGGTTCATTCTCCTGTATAAGGTTTCAAGTATTACAGGGCATGTTGAAGTAGTATTTTTATTTCAAAACAGATACCTTTAGGGTCATAATTAAAATGAGATGAGCACCCAGGGATGTAAGCCAAGTTAAATATGTAAATAAGATACAATTCTGGCTGAGTGGCCTGTTATGAAGGCAGGTAGTGAGTGGCTAATACAGAAAGAGATAGTACATACCTTCTAGAGAATTCATGCATTCCTTTGCAATGATACAAGGCTAATTGAGGCCAGCAGGCCAATCAACAGTCTGCCAGCTCTCCTGTCCTTAAAAAAGGAAGCTTGTGATTTGAACAAGGAGATAAAAGAGGAGAGAAGGGACAAGAAAAGAAAGGGAGGAAGCAGGGTGGTATTTGGTAGCCTTAACCTCATTGTCTTTTAAGGAGGAACTTGCAGCCCTCTAGATAACCCTACTTCTGAGAAGTATCTAGACACTTCTCCTTGAAATGTGGCTTAGAAACCAAACCAAACCAAGATTCCTCCCCACGTTAAAACTCTCAAAACACAACCACGACAAATGAGATCCCAGCTTCTTACAAATGTTGTCACAAATGATGGAAAACCATTCCTGGTGTCAAATGAATAAATTAGAAAGGAGAAGTATAGAGGAATTTTCTGAAATATCATGGGTTCATCAGGAAGTTCCTTGGAAACTTTGAAACCAGTCTTGCCCTAGCATTTATAAAAAGAGATAACTGACTACTCTCGTCCAAAGGCAGAGACAGAAAATCTCTTGAAAGGCTCGTCAGAATTCTGGCTGGGTTTCTTACAGACATTTTTCACACTACAAGAACTCTCATTATAAAAATTGTAACATTTCAGGGAAGTTGCAGATATGCTACTGGGTTTTCATTACAGAACTGATGAAGACGCAGAGTAAGCAGAAGATGCAGTAAAAGTCACCTTGCATATCATTAAAGACCAAAATGTACAGTGTCTACCCTATGGGTTTCTCAGCCTAACCTCAGGCCCTGGATGGAGTTTCACAACCTTTAACAGTTCCTTACATATAAGACCCAGCCAACCACATGAAGTCTAAATTCCAAAGCTTCAGTGTATAAACTCAGAAGCTATTTTAACAACTGTCTTGCCCTGATTACTACTAGTCAAAGAAGGTAGGGAAAAAACTGCATGGTTTTTGATTTCTGTTATATCAACTAGTATAAGAAAGTTTTGCCAAAAGCTTCTTTTATTTGGGAAGAAGCCCACAAAATTCCAGTTCAATCTCCAGCTTGCTCACTACTTTGTGCTCATAGTTTGCCTGGAACATTTAGATAAATCACTTTCTTTAGATCAGAACTGATCTGCGTCTGCCTGTATGGGTGGCATACTGGGCCCTGATGCAAGCAATGTAACGATGCTTCCAGTTCAATTTCTTATATCTGAGGAAGCTGATAACCTCAGCCTGGCATCTGGGTCTGTCTGTGTGTCTCCAAACCATGGTTCCTGATCCCAGTTATTCCTCAGGACAAAGTTCTAATCAGATCGCTTTCTGAAAAGGGAAACGATGAGTACATCTCGGTGTACCATGGATACTTTAAAGTTCTCCGACCCAAGGAGGGGATTTTCTCCCATCGTGGCTTCTTGGTAGAAACTATTAGGAGACTGTTTGTTCTTCCTCCTCATTAAACTGACCATCTGATCCACTAGGATCTATTGATTCTTCCATAAAACTCTCATCAACAAATTAACAGAACCTTATAGCAAGAAAAGGAGTACTGGTGTGGCACTGTGGGTTAATGCACTACACTATAAGATTGGTTTGAACTACAAGGTCAGCGGTTCAAGCTCACCAGCAACTCCTTGGAAACCCTATACAGTGTTGCTATGGGTCAGAAGCAACTCAACAGCACTTAACAACAACATAGCAAGAAAACCACAGCATGAGTTAATGTATGGGTCTGGCAGATACCCGTATATTAGGCAATGTTTTAAAATGGTAGTCAAGGAATTTGTTTTCTTCTACAATCCCCAATCTACTGTCAGCAAGTAAGCTTATTCTTAAAAGTCACTGCACCCCAAGAATTTCTAAGCAGAAAGCTTAGACGTTTGTCTGTCAACACAACACAGCAGAATTTATCACTGTGTGATAAGTCGAGATTTCTTGGGTACTTGGCCAAACCCTACATTCCATAAATCCTTAATGGTGAATACCACTTTTGTTCAACAAACTTAAGACTTTTCAGTTTATTTACTATTGGGCTGTTCTTAAAAAAAAAAAAGACAAAGATAGAAAAAAGGCCTCATAGTAAATTAAAAAAATTGCTCCCAGTCCCTAAAACCTCAGAGTGACAGCAGCAGCTATGACGACTCTTCCTGGCACCTTCACCTTGGGCAGGTCTTCCAAGGCCCTTACTTTGATCAATTTGCCAGATGAAGAGATTACATCATTACGTTCAACGTTTTTGTACAAATGACCTGTTTTACAAGATTTCCTTCTCATATTTTAAAAAGATCCCTCCCCCAACCAATTGAATTCATCTCCTTACTTATTATTATTATTCAGCTATATAAGTGTCAGTCTTCATGCGGCTGACTTCTCATCACTGGAGTCATGACTCAAAAGTTTATCATTCAAGAGTTTTTCCGGACAACTCCATCTAATGTTTACCACCCCACCAACAATATAAAACTGAGCCCCCATGGGGTTGCTGGATGGTGCAAATGGTTAATCTGCTCAACTATTATCCGAAGGCTGGAACCCACTTAAGAGATACCACAGAAGAAAGACTTGGCAATCTCCTTCCCAAAAAGCAGCCATTGAAAACTCTAAGGAACACAGTTCTATTCTGATACACACACATAGGGTCACCAGGAAACAGATTTGGGTACCCTAAATTTGGATGTCCAGAACTTAACAGAATAAATTTCTGATCTTTAAATTTAAAGTCAGCCACTTTGAGGTATTTTTGCTCTGGAAGCCATAGGAGACTATGATATCACCTACCTTTACAAATGCTTCAAGAGGTCCTAAGTAGGAAGTCTCTGTCTTAAAGTCTTACAGTTTCTCTCCTCAGACAGTTTACGATCCTCTGGTTCTAAATCATAGTCTCTTTGTGTCATAGACCATCACAAGTTTTATTTTTCTGATTTGGGTGCTTTACCAAAATTCTTTCAAGAACATCATGTATTAAGGCATACGGTAACTTGTCCAACTTTCCTTAGTTACATATCGCTCAGACTCTTAACCTTGTGGGCTTTGTGAGTAAGGTAGGGGGCGGGGGGGAGGGGATCAGTGCCATTAAAAACCATCAAGCTCCACACATAACATGTGGCTTCTGTATAAAATTTCTGTGAAAAATATGCTGCATATTTTCTCATCATTAACACATGAAGATACCTTCTCTCAAAATGATGAGGCCCCAGGCTACATAGAATCACTCTTTAGAGGACAAAAATGTACCTCTTTTCTGTTCATATATCCCCCAAATCTACCACAGGTCTGGCCCTGATGAGATTTGTGGAATGATGTATGTATGCCTGCTTTCCTGGAGAAAATGAACCAATGCACTAGTTAAAAGGAAATGTTTAGAAAACTAGTAATTGTAGAGCTTTCATGACCAGGAAAAAGAAACAAAAAAAATAACTTACTTTTAAATAACATTCCTCTCACACCAACTCCTAAACTATTGAAGCCACATCAGAGTGACTGGTTGACCACCACTGGGGATTCCAAGTATCCCCTTGACATTGATAGTTGCACAATGGGCCATCCCTCTTTTTCCTCACTATCCACAGGGGAGGTGGCTCTGGTGCCATGATTCCACCCATGTACACCAACCACGTGCACCTACACTTCACTTACTATCTTGGTGTCTGTCACTTCACATTTATGGCTATAATTTTAAAAATCTATTATCTGGCTACTTTGAGCATTAATATTTGACAGTAATTAACGTCGAGGTGCAAGCTGAGAGGAATGCCAGTTGTGATGGTTATGTGTCAACTTGGTTTAGTCATGATTCTCACTCCTTTGGAAGTTACTCAACAACATACAAACCAACAACCAATATTACTCTCAGCAGAGAAACCGAAAGCATTCCTCTTGGGAATGGGAGACAGACAAGGATGTTCTTATCACCACTCCTATACAATATTGTTAGATATAGTGCCAGAAGTTGAGCCCTGTGAGCCCCTCAGGTTGGAAGACACTCAAAATACAATTAGGGAACAGCTACCTCCTCAAAGCTGAGTTGGCCATGATGACACAAATAGAGTAAAGCTTCTAGGACTTTCTTTGCCAATGGGGAGCAACTCAAAATGAAGAAAAACAGCTGCAAACATCCATTAGTAATCAGAACATGGAACATAAGAAATATGAATCTAGAAAAATTGAAAGTGATCAAAAATGAAACGGAATGCATAAACATCCATATCTTAGGCATTAGAGAGCTGAAAAGGGCTGTCATTGGCCATTTTGAACCTGACAATCACATGATTTACTATGCCCAGAATACCAAATTGAAGAGGAATGGTGCTGCATTCATCATCAAAAAGAAAATTTCAAAATATACCTGGAAACATAATGCTGTCTGTGATAGAATAATATTCATACTCCTATAAGGAGAACTAAGCTTCCTGCTCCCGTAAAGATTTATAGCCTCTGAAACCCTATACAGGGTTGCTATGAGTCGGAACCAACTCCATGGCATATACCATCACCACCACCATAAGGAACACCAGTTTATACCAGTTTTTAAAATTTACACACCAACCACTAAAGCCAGTGATAATGAAATTCAAGAATTCTACCAACAACTTTAGTGTGAAATTTACCAAGCATGCAATCAGGATGTACTGATAGTTAATGATGATTGGATGTGAAGGTTGGAAACAAACAGAAAGGATCAGTAATTGGAAAATATGGCCTTCGTGATAAAAATCACAGTGGAGATACCATGAAGGAATTTTGCAAGACCAATGAATTCTTCATTAAAAATACCTTTTAAAAAACAATATAAAAGCCAATTATTTTAGATGCAGAGAGGGAGAGGGGCTGTGTGCTGATGACTGGGGGAGTGTGGGGGTCAGGCTTGCAGGGTATACCCTTTGGTTGGTTGATGATGCGTGGAGGGGATTGTAACCATGGCAATGAAACGATATACGACAGAATGAATGTAAAACTAATGTTCTCCCATGTAAACTATCACATAATTCACGATAAAATATTAAAAAAAAAAAAAAAAGCCAACTATGCCTGCCCATGGACCGCACCAGATGGAATACACTGAAATCAAATTGACGTCTGTGGAAAGAGACAATGGAAAAATTTAATATCATCAGCAAAAAACAAGGCCAGGGGTCAACTGTGGAACTGGCCATCAATTGCTCCTATACAAGTTCAGGCAGAAGCTGAAGAAAATTAAAACAAGTCCACAGAGTCTAAATATGACCTTGAACATATCCCAACTGAATTTAAAGATCATTTCAAAAACAGACTTGATGCGCTAGACACGAATTTGATGCATTAGACATGAATGACTGAATACCAGAAAAGTTGTGGCATGACATTAAGAATATTATATAAGAAGAAAGCAAAAGGTCATCAAGAAGACAAGAAAAAAGGAAAAGACCAAAATGGATGTCAGAAGAGACTCTGAAATCTGTTTGTCAGTGTAGAGATGCTAAAGCAAATTGAAGAAATGAGAAAAGAACCAAACATTTCAAAGAGCAGCTTGAGAAGACAAAGGTACATATTATAATGAAATGTGCAAAGACATGGAGTTAGAAAACCAAAACAGAAGAACAGGCCCAGCATTTCACAAGCTGAAAGAACTGAAGGAAAAGTTCAATTCTCAACTTGAAATGCTGAAGGATTCTAAGGGCAAAATTCTGGACGATGCAGAAAGTATCAAAAGAAGATGTAAGAAATACAGAGAGTTGCTGTACCAAAAAGAAATGATGGATGTTCAACCATTTCAACAGGTAACATATGAACAAGAGCCAATGATACTGAAGGAAGAAGTCAAATGGGCACTTCAGGCACTGGCAAAGAACAAGGCTCTGGGAATTGATGGAATACAAATTGAAACCTTTAAACAGACAAATGCAGCACTGGAGATATTCAGTCATTTATGCCAAGAAATTTGGAAGACAGCTACCTGAACAAATGATTGGTGATAGTGGTGGTGGCCTGCCATGGTGTCAGTTCAGACTCATAGTGACCCTGCATAGGGTTTTCAGGGTTGTAAATCTTTATGGGAGCAGAAAACCTCATCTTTCTCCCGTGGAACCACTGGTAGCTTCAAACTGCTGACCGTTGGGTTAGTAGCCTGACTTGTAACCACTACACTACCAGAGAACAATTGATTAAAAATCCATTTTTGTACCCATTCCAGAGAGGTGACCTGATGGAATGTGGAAATCACACAATTATCAGTAATATCACATGCAAGTAAAAGTAAAAACGTAAAACCACACCTTGGGTTGCATCTCAGTGTAAAGAAAATGAAGATCCTTACCACTAGACCAATAAATAACATCATGAAAAATGGAAAAAGATTGAATTTGTCAAACACTTGGATCCATCATCAACACTCATGGAAGCAGCAGTCAAGAAATCAAACAGCACGCTGTATTAGACATTACGCTAGGCTACACAAATCTCTTTAAAGTGTTCAAGAGCCAAGATGTTAGTTTCAGGAGTAAGAAGTACCTGACTCAAGCCATGGTATTTTCACAAATGTCATACTGTATTAGGCAAATCTGCTGCACAAGACCTCTTTAAAATGTTCAAAAGCAGAGATGTCAGTTTTAAGACTCTGGTGTACCTAACGCAAGTCATGTTATTTTCAATAGCCTCATATGCATGTGAATGTTGGACAATTAATTAGGAATACTCTAGAGCAACTGATACATTTAAGCTACGGTGTTGGAGAATATTAAAGGTACCACGAACTGTCAGAAGAACAACAAATCTGTGTTGGAAGAAATATAGTCAGAATGCTCCTTAGAAGCCAGGATGGCGTGACTTCATCTCTCATGCTTTGGACATATTATCAGGAGGGACCAGTCCCTGGAGAAGGACATCATGCTGGGTAAAGTGAATGGTCAGGGCAAAAAGGAAGACCCCACAATGAGATGGATTGGCACAGTGGCAGAAGCAATGGGCTCAATTGTAATGTGACTGGCACAGAACCAGGCAGTATTTCATTCTTTTGTCATTATGAGTTGGAACAGACTCAACAGCACCTAACAGCAACAATTCAATATGTTACTGGAAGTATTAGCCAAAGCTATAAGGCAAGAAAGGGAAATTAAAGGCATCGCAATTGGCAAAGAAAAAGCAAAACTCCTTGCGGAAATGGCCCCGCACATAGAAAACCCCAATGAGTCAGCAAGAAAATGACTGGAACCATTGAAAGACTCAACAAAGTGGCATGGTCCAAGATCAATGTGCAAAAATCTGTTGGATTCATTTACATTAATAAAGAGAACTCTGAAGAGGAAATCAGCTGAATACTACCATTTATAATATCCACCTAAAAGATGAAACACTTAGAAGTAAATCTAACCAGGGAAACAACTATATACCCACTCCACCCAAAAAAAATTTATACACTGCTCCAAGAAATTAAGAGACCACATAAATGGGAGAACACACCAGGCTCATGGATCAGAAGACGAAACATTGTGAAAATGTCAATAGTATTCATTCAGATCTACATGTATAATAAGATCCCGTATTCTAGCATCATTCTTTAAAGACATGGCAAAACTAATCAACAACTTTATCTGCACAGGAAAAAGACACTGGAAAGTAAAGTATTGTTAAGGAAGAATAACAAAGTAG
>NW_006408587.1:7527236-7618756 GCF_000296735.1 Chrysochloris asiatica
CTAACCTTAAGGTTCGCAGCCCGATTCGTAACCACTACGCTACCAGAGCTGCTTTTAGAGAGATGCAAATCAAAACAACAGGCTTTCATCTCTTTCTAGCATTAATAGCAAAGTTCAAAGAAATAGAAAGCAACAAACACAGGTGGGGCATGGACACGTGGAATCCTCATGTACATGATCTGTTGCATGTTCAAGATCTTCACTCAATTAACAATAAAAATTTAGAAAGAAACATGACCTGCCTAAGGCTCCTGGATCTCTCTGAAGCCGGGAAGGAAAAATATCTTGAATTCCATCATTTGAGAAAAGAATTAAACTGCTAAAGACACTCTATAAATGTTTCTCTGTTCATCAACAACTATTCAGACTTAAAGACCATGCACCATATAGTCTCAGTAAGAGTCTGTCTTCATCGGAGAGGCAGAATCGAGACGAATCACTACTGTCTTCTGCCCTGAATTCACACAGGGTCAGACTCAGGAGAGTAACTGAAAAGGTACAAAATCTGTTGTCTGTAATCTGACTGTAGAAAGATCATCGTAAGTATGCAAGCTGTGTGTTCATACTTTGGAAACACATTTGGAAGACAAAAAGTTGCTGACAAAGGTATACACAGAAGAACAAGAGCCATAATACTGAATTATCTTTCTTGCTTCAGAATCCAACCTCATGGAATCAGAACAAGGTTATATAGTAGCTTTACGGCAGCCAAATCTACCCCACGAGAAACATAGACTTGTTTCTTATGGAAAATGTGCACTGCCAACAAAGTCACTGAAGAGTCTGGTTGAATGTGCCTTAGGGGCATCTGGAAATATCAGGGTCAGTTCATTTCAAACAAAAAGACGAGCAGTCAGTCCCACAAAAGCCTGGCAAGGAAACCAGTGTCCTCGTGGCACATCTAGTAAGTGGTTCAGACCAACAATTTCAGAGTACCATCGATACTGGCTTTTCCCTCAAATTATATGTACTGTCTTCTGAAACCAACTGAAACCTGGATTATTTTTCCACATTTGCTAATATGCTTATTTATTCTTATTCCTTTTAGACACTTGTTGAATACACACACGCTCAATATAGAAGAAAGGCTAGGAGCATCTTTAACTATTTAAATATTTTCCATAAGACACTGTAGGAATAAGCACTGGACTGCAAGGCTGGTGGTTCAGATTTAGCAGCCACTCCTCGGAAACCCTATACAGGGTCATGATGATTCAGAACTGACTGGATGGCACTTAAGAACAACAGCAACTTCTTATGAAAGGGTCTCCTGTAGGTGGGGTCATATTCTGAAGAGAAGATGGTTGATGAAATCAAGAAGATGCTGAGTTTTTCATGTTTGTGACTATTTTTCTTTCATCTAAAAGACTTTAACTTACATTTTGAAGACACCATTCTTTGACTCCTGGTGTGGTGCTGTAGCATACACAATGGACTGCAAACCACAAGGTGGGCGATTCAAACCCGCCAGCTCTTCCTCGGAAACCTCACAGGGTCGCCATGAATCGGAATCTAGTTGAGGGCACTTAAATAACCACAAGATAATGCAGTCCTGTTGTGGCACTCCAGGATAAGCACCAGACTACTAACTGTAAAGACAACCAGCTACTCCTTGGACAATGATTGGCAAAGGTTATGACCCCTGCCCAGACAGTCTTTAGCATCACTTGGGATCTTAGAAATGCAAATTCTTGGTTCCTCAGAAACCCTGTGGGTAGGGCCAGAAGTATCTGTTTTAACAAGCCTTTCAGATGGTTCTGAAGTCTGCTCAAACTTTTTTTTTTTTCTTAAATGTTTTATTGTGAATTATGTGATAGTTTACATGGGAGAATATTAGTTTTACATTCATTCTATCGTATATCGTCTCATTGCCATGGTTACAATCCCCTCCATAAGATCTCCTGTACCCTTCAGGTCTTCAGCACACTCTGCTCAAACTTTTAAAGTCAAATTATAGTTTTCCTTTTTTAAAAAATTTTCCCTTGCTGTATGAAACAGTCCCTGAGACTACCAAACAGAATGAAGAATTCCTTCACCACTATACTGGAAACCCTCGATGACTGAATTGATACAATAATACCCATGCAGTCTTTAAACAGTCTAAGAAAAGACTAATGTTTAGAAATTAATAGGAAAATATGAAGTTGCAGGACCCAGCATTAGAAACTAATGAGGACACTCACAAATGACAGTTATTGCCTTTGCAGTTTCTACCTTAAGTGGAATCCTGAGCTCTATTCAAAACCTTCTGAGGGGAGACATTCCCAGTAGAAAGGACAAGCAGACCAGCCTGGAACAGCTAGAGCAACAGAAGATACATCTTCAAAGAAAGATCATCAGGAAAAATCCAAAACAAAAATGGCAATAGGATTGGCTACTATAAGAACAAGCAAGTTGTTCGTCTAAGAGCCTTCAAGGCAAGCAATCAAGTCCCTTGAGGACAAACCCCCTTTCAAGACTGAAACTCAAAGGGAACACATGAGCAGGCATCTAAGCTTGTTGGTGATCACGTTGGTCAGCTGGTGAGTGGAGGAAGGGGAAAGGCAGCAATAAAGAAATGGGCTAAGTTCAACTATGTTCCATAGACTCCTATTGACCTGGAGATGAGAGAGAGAAGAGGAAGGGCTGATTGGTCTGAAGTGTGGTGAGACCTGGGGACTACTGAGCCCATGGACAAGGACAAGAAGGCAAGAGCTGAGAGTGAAGCATCCAGATATGAAGTGAGAGGAGATGCACAAGAAAACCCAAACTTGCAGATAGCACCCATTTGACCTAGCCTCGATAGCTTGGTCATCAGAACTCGACTAGAGGAAGATTAAAAAAAAAATTTTTTTTATAAAGGAAATGAATGTAAATTGCTACAATTTGATGAACTTGACCTATATTTAAGGATGCAGTAGCTCAAAATACCAACTGAGAGGAAAGGAGTCTTCACATCAAGTATCAATCCTACATCCTCTGTATAGATAGATAGGAACGGACAAATTAAACATTGGCTACCTAAAATGAGGGGGTGATAAAGGCACAAAGTGACTGGCTTACAAGTTTTCAAGAGGGAGTTTAGTTTAAGAGTGTGTGGGGGGAAGATCAAGTCCCCACTAAATAGTTTTCATCTTGTCTAAAAGGGTCTGGTGAAAAGAGATAGGGATAAGATGCTTATGATTCAATAATGAGTAATTTTCATCATGACTAATTGCAACTGTCACAACTATAAAGGCAGAAGTTTTGTAACAAAAATGGAGGAGTGGTTAATCTTATAGTCCAGAGACATAAGACCCTAAGACCATCAAGGGAGAAGAGCACAAGTGGAGTGCTGGACCCTATCCAGAGAAGCAGTGACACCAGAGATGGAGGCAGAGATGAGGACATGGAGAGAGGGAACAGCTGAGCACTCTAGACTCCTGGAAAGAGAGGGACTGGGTGCTGGCTGGCAGAATGTGCCCTTTGGTGGTTCAAATTATTATATATTCCTGGGTGTTTCTGTATACATCTCCACACCCCCACACCCCCTCAAAAACAAAAAAAACAGAGGAAATGGAAGCAAATAATGATGAATGATGACGCATGGAGGAAATTGTAATCATTGCAATGAAACGATGGTGTAAAGCCGATGTTCTCCCATGTAAACTATCACTCCATTCACAATAAAAACTTAAAAAAACAAAACAAAAAAAGACACTTATTGTCCTTGAAGAGTGAATAATGTGGCCAATGCAATGCTGATAATGATATTCATCTCCCTCAAAACATTCACAACAGTTCATGGCATAATGTCCTTGATATTTCATAATGTCCTGAGAAGTGGCAGGCAATCCAGAAAGGAAACAATCTGAGAATTTTGTCCAGAAAATACTAAAAGCTGTGTTAAGTCCTCAGAACCCTAGGCTCTTCCTTGACTGGGGGTTTTCAAAATAAACGAAGCTTCACTATAAAACAGCTCAAACATGAACTGGTTATTGGATTATTGCACTTATAGCTACAGTGCAGAGTTAAGACCGCAGGAGGAACCAACTTCTAAAAACACAGTTGTGCTTAGAAACCCTCAAAAGGATATGTCCTCTAAGCTAACCAAAGGACTTCCAGAAAAGATGGCAATTAATTGTTCAGATTGCCCAAAAAAAAAAAAAAAAAAGTTTTGGGTGAAGGAAAAGAACAAGAAGAAAATACAAAGAAAAAGTAATCATAAATAAAACAAAGATTCTGTTGTTGTTAAGTGCCACGGAGTCAATTCCGACTCATAGAAACCCTGGAGAGGGTTTGTGAAGAGCAGCTGGTGCGTATGAACCACTGACCTTGTGGTTAGCAGTTCAGTGCTTATCCTACAACATCACACCAGGACTCCCCTCAAATAAAAAACAGGACTTAGAATCAAGAGAAGTCAGAGATGCAGTTTATCAACTATGTCCCTCCTAGGAACATAACCTCTAAACTGCTGAAGAGCAATAGAAAAAGGGCAAACCACCCAAACTTAAACTAAGCTTCTGAAAGCAGAATTAATCAAGGCTTAAGGAGAAAAGTTAAAGGACTATCACCCTCATTATTGGGGAGCCAAGAGTAGGTTCCAATGACTATATCCCAACCAAAGCTAAGTAAGTTAGAAAGATATGAATGGAGAGTGGTGGGGGTAAGGTCAAAGAAAGAAACAGAGCATGAAAATGATGCAGGAACTATCTGTTTTGAGAGAACAGAGAAAAGAAGGAAATTATGTGCAACAATTAACAGATTCTATGAAACAGATCAACAATAAGACATTAGAATGTGATGAAGGCAGGCTAGCCGTCAAATAGACTGGAGACAAAAATAATATCACTGCACAGCTAATAAATATATGTTAAAATAAAAGGAGAAAAAAATCCACAAACCAAAACCAAACTTGATAATGTGGAAAAGACTTCAAAAAAAACGGCACAAAATGCAGTGGCAAGGACAAATAGACCAAAGCAAGTAGAGAAGACAAAGATAGGTAAGAAGGGTAATGAGAAGTATGGTGTCACATTCATTGTCAACAAGAACATGGCAAGATCTATGGTGAAGTACAGCACTGTCATAAGACTATAAGAAAGATCAGTTATTCCAATTTCCACACCAACCACGAATGCCAAAAATGAATCAATTCAAGATTTTTACAACTTGTGAGTCTGAAACTGATCATGTATAAAATCAATTTGCATTGATAATTGATCATTTGCATTGATAACTGGTGACTGGAATGCAAGTTAGAAACAAAGAAGAATCAGTACTTGGCCTTGCTGATATAAATGATGCTAAGGTAGCATGATACAATTTTGTATGGCAAATGACCTATTCATTAGAAATACCTCTTTTCAATATCATAATTGGTGACTGTATATATCAGATGGAATACACAGGAATCAAATCTATTGTATCTCTTTAAAAGGATGCTGGAGAAGTTCAATATCTTCAGTCAGAACATGGTCAGGTACTGAATGTGGAACAGACCAACAATTGCTACTGTGCAAATACAAACTGAAGCTGAAGAAAATTGAAATAGATCCACAAAAGCTAAATAAAATACAGCCTTGAGTATTCCAACATGAATTCAGATACCATCTCAAGGATACATTTGGTACATTGAACACTATGACAGAAAGCTAGATAACTTCTGTGATGACATCAAGATCATCATATATGAAGAAAGCATAAAAGGTCCTTAAGAAGACAAGAAAGAAAGAAAAGATCAAAATGGATGTTAGAAAAGACTCTGTAACTTGCTTTTGAATGCAGAGTAGCTAAAGCAAATGCAAGAAATGAAGTACAAGAGCTTAATAAAGGATTTCAAAGGGTGGCAAGAGAAGACAAAGTATTATAATGAAACATGCGAAGACCTGGAGTTGGAAAACCAAAAGGAATGAACATGTTCAGAATTCCTCAAACTTCAGAACTGAAAAAAAAAAAAAAAAAATTCAAGCCTCAAATTGCAGTATTGAAGAATTATGTGGGCAAAATATTAAAGAACACAGGAAGGATTAGAAGAAGATTGAAGTAATTCACAGAGTCACTGTACCATTTCAGGAGGTAGCAAATTATTAAGAACTGATTCCAAGCTGCACTCAAGGCATCTGTGAAAAACAAGGTTAGAGGTATTGATGGAATTGTTGAGATGTTTCAATAAACGGATACAATGTGAGAAGCGCTCACTTATCTTTACCTAGGAATTTGGAAGACAGCTATCTGGCCAAACAACTAGAGGAGTTCCATATTTGTGCCCATTCCAAAGAAGGATATTCCAACAGAATGTGGAAATTATCAAACAGTAAAATCTCAATGAAGATAATTCAAAAACAATTGGAGCAATACATTGAAAAGGAATTCCAGAAGTGCAAAGAGGATTCAGAAGAGGGCATGGGAAGAGGAATATCATTGCTGATGTCAGATGGCTCTTGGTTGAAAGCAGAGAATACCAGGATGTTGTTTGTTTGTGGTTTATTGACTACATAAAGGTCTTTGACTGTTGTAGATCATAACAAATTATGGATAATATTGCAAAGAACTGGAATTCTAGAACGCTTAATTTTACACAGACCAAGAGTCAGTCGTTCAAACAGAACAAAGGGATACTGAATGGTTTAAAATCAGGGTAGCTATGTGTCAAGAGCTGTATTGTTTCATATTTATGCAATCTTTATTCTGAACAAATAAAGAAGCTGGACTGTATGAAGAAGAACATAGCCTCAGGATTACAAGAAGACTCATTAACAATCTGCAACATGCAGATGACACAATCTTGCTTGATGAAAGCAAAAGGACTTGATGCACTTACTAATGAATATCAAAAACTAAAGCCTTCAGCAGCATTACACCTCCAAGTAAGGAAAAGAAAAATTCTTACAACTGGATCAAAAGTCAACATCATGATAAACAGAGACTAGACAAGTTGCCAAGGATTTCATTTTACTTGAATTCACAATCAACGCCCATGGAAGCAGTAGTTAAGAAATCAAAGGAAGTACTGCATTGGGCAAATCTGCTGCAAAAATTCTTTAAAGTTTTGATGAGCCAAGATGTCACACTTGGAGGACTAACATGCACCTAACGTAAGTTATGGTATTTTCAGTCACCTCATATACATGTGAAAATTGGCCAATGAACAAGTCAGCCTGAAGGAGAATTGAGGTATTTGAACTTTGGTATTGGTGAAGAATAATGAATATACCATGAACCGCCAGAAGAATGAACAAATTGGTTATGGACAAAGTATAATCCGAATTCTCTTTAGAAATGGTTTGAAATGTATCTCTTAATTCAGTTTTATTAGTTATATAGCCTTAGTTGTCCCGCTCCATTTAACCTATTAGGTGCTTTTGTCTATTTCTTTGTCTCAACATCCTTTGGATGTGTTATCAAGACGGATGGGTCCCTGGAAAAGTAGATCATGCTTGATAAAGAAAGAATGGCCTTCAACACCACTGGCTGACACAGCGGCCCCAACAATGAGCTCAAACAGAAAATTATGAGGATGGTACAGAACCAGGCAGTACTATGGTACATAAAGTTGCTCTGAGTCAGAACTGACTTCTAACAACACAACAGTTCCAGGGTCCTTGAGTACAAGGGTTTCATACTTAGCAAATCAATCTAAAGGTTGATGGCTCATATTCATGTTAGCTGCACCTTGAAAGGAAGTCCTGGCTTGATTTGGATTGGATACAGCAACAACTCCCTTAGGTATAAGGTCACCATGAGTCAGTAACCTACTTGTCAGCAGTTAACAGCACCAAACAAAGAAAAACAAACTGTGAAGAAGAAATAGACAAAAGCACCTAATAGGTTAAATGGAGAGCGACAACTAAGGCTATATAATTACTAAAACTGAATTAAGTGATTCATTTAAAACTCTATGTCCCCAAAATAGAAAGCACATGTTCACTTTAAGAAACCATGGAATGTCTACAAAAGATTTCTAACCAAGATTGAATCCAAGCTTTTAAGGGCCCTAACCATGGAGTCCTGGTATGGCACTGTGGGTTAATGCACCAGACTGCAAAGTCATTTGAACTGCAAGGTTGGCGGTTCAAGCTTACCAGCTGCTCCTCAGAAACCCTACACAGGGTCGCTATGGGTCAGGATCGATTTGACGGCACTTAACAACAACAACAACCATTGATAGTCTGTGGTGTCCCTTCTCTGCTTAAACATTTGAATTGGACATGAGTTTTAAATATATTGTTGTTGTTATTATGTGTTGTCAAGTAGGTTCTGACTCATAGCGACCCTGTATAAGGTTTCCGAGGAGCAACTGGTGGGTTTCAACCACCTACGTGCAGCTTAAACTGGCCTTGTGCTTCAAAGCATTACCCTGCAGTGTCACACCAGGACTCCTTTATATATCTATATACGCATGTATGTGTGATGTTGTTGTTAAGTGCCATCTAGATTCTGAGTCATATCATCCCTTTTTTAGGGTTTTTGAGAAGCAGCTGGTAGGTTTGAACTGCTGACCTTGTGGTTAGCTTTGTTCATGGAGAATCTGTACACAGACCAAGAAGCAAGTCATTTGAACAAAACAAGGGGATGCTGCATGGTTTGCAACAAGGACTGTCAGAGAATGAACAAATCTGTCTTGGAAGTGAGGATGACAAAACTTCACCTCAGTTACTTTGGACATGTTGCCAGGTAGACCAGTCCCTGGAAAAGGATATCATGCTTGGTAAAGTAGAGTCAGTGAAAAAGAAACAGAATGGCATGTTATGTGCCATGGCATCGGTTCAGACCCATAGTGACCCTATACAGGGTTTCCGAGGTTGTAAATCTTTACAGGAGCAGAAAGCTCATCTTTCTCCCACAGAACAGCTGGTTGTTTCGAACTGCTGACTGTGAGATTAGCAGCCCGATTCATAACCACCACGCTACATAGTAGCTGCAAAAAATGGGTTCAAACTTAACAATTGTGAGGATGGAGGAGGATTGGGTAGCAGCATGTGTGTTTCTGTGTGTGTGTGTGTGTACACAGTTACCCTTGAACAACAGGGGTTTGACCTGCACAGGCCTGATGCGTGTTTTTTTCTTCTTACTATTGCTATTGCAGTGAGCTCAAGTGTTAGGAACATCCACTTAAAAACGCCATGTGACATTAATCATCTTCGAATGTGCAGTTCATCTCTCCAGTAACTGAAAATGAACTGAGCGAAGGCTTACATGGAAATGATTAGCATCCTATGGCGTTTTAAGTGGACACTCCCAACACTTGAGCTCACTGCAATAGCAACAGGAAAAAAATCTGAGTTTAAGTGGGCTCGTACATTTCAAATCTGTGTTACTCAAGGGTGATTTGCATATGTGTGTGTATATATATATTTGTTGCTGTTGTTGTTCAGTGCCGTTGAGTCGGTTCCTACTCATAGCAACCCTTATAGGGTTTCTGAGGAACAGCTGGTGAGTTTGAACCACCAGTCTTGCATTTCAAACTGACCTTGAGGTCAAGTACTTACCTTATGGCGCCCCATCAGGACAGAAAAGACACACACACACACACACATATATATGTAAATAAATAAATACATATGTGGGTATGCCTCAGCTATCTAAGATGCAACTATTTTTAACAACATCCATTTATTAAAAGAAAGTCAATCTGCAGGAAATGGAGAGCAAAATACATTTATATAATTTTTATTATTTAAATATTCATTTAATTTATTTCCTGGAGGAATTGTTCAATTTCCTTACAAGAAGAAACATAATTTTTCTATAAATGTAATTTTCTGATAAATGCTGTGTGTGTTGCTTTCTTGGAAGACCTTTGCAAAAAAGAAATATATTTTGTATGATAAATAAGTATCGAATTCTGTGTTCCTTTTATGTGCCTAATGCCTCACTTATTAGTATATAGAGTACTATCCAGCACTGTGTCTCATATAACAACGAAAAGCAAAACTCATTTGATGCATAAATTAAATTTTAATATTTCTAGAATTTGGGGATGCTTGCTATGTTGGTATCATATTAAATTATTATCTCTTAGTATTATGTTCAATATATGCTGGATTGTCCATGTTTATGGCAAACATATTACAAATTTTATTTTGCAAAATTTAGGATTTAAGGCTGTATGAAAATGCTACACTGTTAAAAGTAACTTGATTGAATTTGTTACAATGGTCAAATCATTCACTTTCTTTGGCAAATCATCTGAGAAGGAAGCTACCATTGGGTGTTTACCAGGACGTGTACAAGAGCATACCCCTGTGTTTATATCATGGGAAGACCACTGCTGACCTTCCTGGCTGGAAATGCTGGCTAAACAGAGATGGATGTAAAGGGCAGTTCTCTCAGAACAGATCAGAAGGCTGTTAGCTATTAATATAATCTTTGTTTACTCAGTAACCACTTAAATTGGATCTAGTGCATATTGGGTAAATGCAGCAAGGGGTAGGCTCAACAGTCTACCCCCACCTGTGTCTATCAGAAAGAAATAATATACGCCCAAGAGATCAGCTGGGTTACAAGTTTCAATTCCATGAGAGGAGAACAGTAGGAGACAGATGTCAGTCAACAAAGGCGTTGAAGTGGGCCTCATAGTTTAAACCTTGGGCATGGGTGACCTCATGACCCTGCATGACCTTTATTTCCAGGTGGCATATCTCATGTACTAGAGCTGGTATCCATTCATTCAGTACTTTAACAGTTCCCTTGCACTGTGGCACTTTTCCTTGTGTCTTGTCTGCTTGGCATCTGTGGGTCTTTGCTTTGGACAACTGATGCTCTATTGTGTTTATTCCCTAAACACGTGCTTACCTTGCTTACTGGGTAATCTGTCCCTGTTTCTACTGTCCATGGAAGGTCTAAAAAAGTCTTTATTGCTGGAATTAAGAGATGAGTTACAAACAGAAACACTAGTTCATAATTTCTACTACAATGCAATAAAACTAGGTGTGAAAAAGAAATGAGAAACTCCAAACAGCTGAGAAAAAATTTTTTTCACAATCTTATAAAAAAATTTCTTAAAAGGAGCCCTGGTAGCACAATGGGTTAAGCATCAGGCTGCCAACAGAAATGTCTGAGGTTTGAAGCCAGCAGACACTCTGCAAGAGAAAGATGAGAAGGTCTGCACCAGTAAAGATCTGCATCCTCAAAACCTGTACCGAGAAGTTTACTCTGTCCTATAGAGTCACTGTAATTCGGAACCAATTCAACAGCACTGGCTTTGGGTTTTGCTAAGCAATCTCACAGATAACAGAAAATAAAATTCCAATTGTAGAATGCAATTTACTAAATGCTACATATTTAAAATATGTAATTTTGGGTGCTGTCGGGTGGGTTCTGACTCACAGTGACCCTATGTACAACATGAAACACTGCCTGGTCCTAAGAGGATCCTCACAATTGTTGCTATGTTTGAAGCCATTCTTACAGTCACTGCGTCAATCAGTCTTGTTAAGTCTTCCTCTTTTCCCCTGTTGTTGTTGTTGAATACAATCGAGTCCATTTTGACCTATACAGACCCAGTGTAGGTTACAAGGAGCAACTGTTAAGCTTGAACAGCCCAACCTTGCAGTTCAAACTGACTTTGCAGTCCAGCAAATTAACCCACAGCGCCACAACAGGACCCCTCTTCTTATCCCCTAGTCCTCTACTTTATCAAGCATGATGTCCTTCTCTAGGGATTGGTCTTTCCTGATAGCATGTCCAAGGAAGTAAAAGCTGTGTAGTTGGTTAAGTGCCATCAAGTTGGTTCCAATTCATATAGACCCTATACAGGGTTTCTGAGAAGTGGCTGGTGGGTTTGAACCAGACTTGACGTTTAGCAGTCTAGTGCTTATTCTACATCAACACATCAGAACCTCATAAAAACAGTACTAGGCAGAAATTTCATAGTTCCAAACCCCCTTACTATAAAAAATAATAATAATAATGCGCGGCAGGATAACAGACTAGACCGCACCATTGGTTTGAACCTCAAGACAGGTGGCTCTAGCTCACCAGCCGCTCCTTAGGAACCCTATATAGACAGGGTTGCTATGAATTGGAACCAACTCAGTGGCACTTAACAGCAATAAACAAAGTAAGTTGACATTCATTCAAGTAAAAAAAGAAAGGAAAAAAAGTAGGAGTTAATTGAAATAAAGATAGAAGATCAGAAATAAAAACATAAAATTGATCCAGTAATTACTGATTTTTAAGACAAAATTAATGACATAAAAAACATTAGCTAGCATAATTAAGAGGAAAGGGAGATAAAGCACAAACAACGAAAATTAGGGGTAAAAGCAGAAAAGAAAATAAGTTATCATTTCAAAACTGCTATGTACAACTCAATGGCAATACTTTGCAAGCTTAAATATAATGGATGATTTTTTAGAAATCATGTCTGATATGATGGTGAGATAGTAAGTATTGCGACCAGGGTCCCAAGTTTATTCTAGATGCATGGGTTTATTCCAAACAAAACACATTTAAACACCATCAGTGGATGGCTGCAGACAGGTCTCTCAGTAGTACACTTGTATTAGTCTGCTTATTGTGCATTCAAAAAGACGGTCTAATCCAAACAGTCGTCTCCAAGGGTATCTTCTGGGCCAGTTCAGTTCAAGGCAGAAAGGTCAGCTCACATTATGGCGACTGACTGGTTTGGGGATCCTAAAGGAGTCCTGGTGTGGGGTTGTGGGCTAATGCACTGGACAAGCTCACCAACTGCTCCTTGGAAACCCTATACAGGGTCGCTACGCGTCAGGGCCGACTCAAGGACACTAAACAACAACATAGGGGAAATTGACAGATTTTCTCAAAGGCCACAGGATGATCATGGCGTTTGTTGTTGCTGTTGTAAGTGCTGTCAAGTCTAGTTTCCAATGCATATTGAGGCTGTAAATCTTTACGCGAGCAGAAAGTTGCATCTTTTTCCTGAGGAGCAGCTGCTGGGCTCAAACTGCCAACCTTGTGGTTCACAACCCAGTGCTTATCCTACAGACCTTATTAGGAAGAAAGTTTAAGAAAACTGAGAACTGCCTTCGTGAGAAAATGTCCAGGAAAGTTAGGCCAAGGAATTTTTTCCCATCATGACATTAGAAAACTGCCTTGATCTTGCCCCTCCAGATGTTATTTTGTTCCCCAAATTCAAAGACTATTTGAAAGGAACACAATTGCTGTTCCTGTAAAGATTTATAGCCTCAGGAACTGAGTCTATGGCACCTAACAACAACAACAACAAATTGAATAGCACACATTTCTTCAGAGAAGAATTAGAGATGGAACCACCAGATTCAGAAGTGTCAGCCCTAGATGAAAGATGTCAAAAAACAATAGCTTTACATTTTGAAATTCTGTTTAATAAGATCCTATAGTGGTTATGAATCGGGCTGCGAACCTTAAGGTCAGCGGTTTGAAACTACCAGCCGCTCCGCGGGAGAAAGATGAGGCTTTCGACTCCCGTAAATATTTACACCCTAGGAAACCCTGTACAGGGTCGCTATGGGTCGGAACCCACTCGACGGCACTTAACAACAACAACAACATTGTGGCATCATAGGATAAGCACTCAACAACAAGGTCAGTTTGAACCACAAGGTGGGTGGTTTAAACTCACCAGGCGCTCCTTGGAAACCCTACACAGAGTCACTATGAGTCGGAACCAACAGGAAAGGGTTCCTATGATTTTGTAGCAATACTTTTTGATTTGCCCTCTTACACTATCAAAATTAATCCCAAATGGAATTAATTCATAGCAATGGACAACTTGGACACAAAGAGCCAACTTAATCATATGAGAACTGTCAGTACCTTCAAGGGATCAATAAATCAGATGCCTTTAAAATTGGTCCCAAACCTGAAGCATATATAGAGAGATTCATCAATGTATTTCCAAAGCCACTGCAACACAGTTATCAAATGCTTACCACCCAAAAATAAACAACAGGAAAGCAGACTAATGCTACTTATAAAAGTTGTGACAAAAATTTCAAACTAAAATCAAGAAATGCCACTCCATGATCAAAGGTGTTTTAATACAACAAAATCTATTTATACTAGTGGCTACAAGTCGGCTGCTAACCTAAAGGTCAACAGTTTGAAACTACCAGCAGTTCCGCCTGAGAAAGATGAGGCTTTCTGCCCCCATAAAGATTTATAGCTTTGGAAATTCTATACAGTGTCTCTATGAGTTGGAATCAACTCCATAGCATATAACCACCATTTATATGAAAAGGTCAAAGGATGAAAAGTTTATCAACACAAGAGGATGAACAGCATATGATAATAAAGATTCATTTCTAATATAAATGCTTTAATAAAATTAAAATATATAGTACAGCGATAAATCCCAAACTCAACAACATACTTAATGATAAAGCATTAGAAAACTTCAAGCCAAAATTATAACAATAATCATCTCTATTACTTAATAATGCTATGTAAATATTAGCCCATGTGTAACTATTTACACAAGAAAATAAAGTAAGAGAAATAACTATTAGGAAAGAAGAGATAAAGGTATCAGAATTTACAAGTAAGGTAATTACTGGGTGTTGGCCTATATGAATAACACTTTTATTTTCTACTTAATGATTTGAAATATTTTCAATAATATTTTATTACTTTAATATTTAAAAATAAGAATCCAATGTTAAGCAACTGTAGTAACTAACAACATATGGTTATCAATGGCTTTATTACTTTAGGTTACTAAGAAAATCAACAATGCCTCTGCCAACTTTGAAATTCCTTTTTCTACTCTGTTTGGGGGAGTTCTGGTGTGGCGCTATAGGTTAATGCACTGGACTGCAAGGTCAGTTTGAACCTCCCGCAAGATTGGCAGGTCAAGCTTACCAGCTGCTCCTTGGAAACCCTATACAGTGTCATTATGGGTCGGAATCCACTCAACGGCACTTAACAACAACAACAACGACTCCTTTAAATTAAATAATCTCAGATGATCTGGTATCCACTGATTTTAGGAACTCCAGCCTTAAGACCCTAAGGATAATTTTTAATTGATCAAATTCCATTATAATCAATTTTCAGGGAACAAGGTGCTCCACTCATCCACGCAAAAGCCTTTAAGTTTTGTGAACAAAAAAAAGCTGCATTCATTTATCACAAAGTAATTTAAACCAGTGCGGGAAATACTATGAGAACGTGCTCCTAAAATCACACTATGAAGATCTTCCCTTATTAACCATCTGGAAAAGCCTCCAACGCTGGATTGGACTAAATGAGTGTGTTCCTCCAACTTCTTTCCACTCAGTTTGATGTCCCTGCAAATTCAATGTCTCTGTGGCACTGTAGGATAAGTGCAGGCCCCCAAGGTTGGTTTGAACCACAAGGTTAGCAGTTCAAAGTCACCAGTCACTCCTCAAAAACCCTATACTAGGTTGCTATGAGTTGGAACTAAGTGGGCATCACTTAACAACAACAATTCTGATGTTGAAGCTGTCTCCCATTCTTAACTGATATGGGTGCCCATCTGTTCCTTTTATCCTCCAGTCACAGGGAAGGGGTGCTCCCATTTCCCAGTTGTCTAAGACTGATTCACCAACTTCAGTTCTTGATTCAGTCTTCTCTTCCCCATCATGGAACCCACCTTCATAAAAGTTACACCTTCAACAGTTTTATTTTCTCTCACAGTACTAGTCATTCCCATCTTAAAATCCACTCATGGGGGGTGGGGAGGAGGGAATGGCTAAACACACACATACATTGTGTACTTGCCCTGTATTCTCCCCTGGGAACCAACATAGGTAATCATCCATATGAGGAAATCCGTATCTCGAGGTTATTGTGTAGGATAATTTGATTAATGAGCATAAAACATTTGTCATAATTCCTGGCAAATAACACAGCCTTAATTATAACTGCCATTATTACCATTAATTAATTCCTCCTGTTCACAGAAAAGCTGCTTTCAGGCTCCTCACTTCTCCCTTAATCCTCAACATCTGGTCTTTGGAGCTTTCATTCCACTAAAACATATTCAGTATGGTCAGAAACCACTGTCTTAGCGCCATTAAAAAGATACTTTTACTCCTTGTCTTCACATCATTCTCCACCACAATCCACATTCTTCTTTAAATAACTCTCTACCTTACTCCCCTATAGTCCTTCCCACCCTGCCCATCTCCCATAGTATCACCAATGTGCACCCACACTTCCATCTCAATTGAGACCGGAATTTCTCCGTCACGGCACTATTGCCAAGAGGCTAGACAATTCTTTGGCACGATGTTTAGCAGCATCCCTGACCTCTATCCACTAGATGCCATTGTGACAACCAACAATGTCTCCACTGCCAAATGCCCCAACCAAATCTCCCCGAGTTGTGAACCACTAGTTTACACACTGAGCTCCTTCCTAGGTGCCCTGCATCTCCTAAGTAATTTTCACATAACACCAGCACCATCTGCATTATTGCTTGTCTCCCACAATGCATTGTGAGCTCCTTGAGGGCAGGTCTGTGAATTGTTCAACCCCAGTCCAAGCCAATGCCTGGCACCTGCATACTGTTCTTCAAATTTACTATCAGTCTATTAGTGGGTACGAAAAGTCCTTGCTTGGTGAGGCACGGAGCTTCTGTTAAGGACAGTGGGAAAATTGGGGAAAGAAAAACGACGATGGTTACACAATATGATGAAAATAATTTATGTCTCTGAATTGTACATGCATAAAAAAAAAAAGGCATATTTTTTATTTACATATATACTCACCACAATAAAAATAATTACTATGACATACTTTAATAACATTTTCAAGGGAAAATCATGCCCACTGTATATAAAGTTTGGTTCTAAGATGCATCCCTTTTGAGAAATGTAAAACACACAAGAAAAAGGCGTGTCTTACAGATAAAGACACTGGACCACCGCAAGGTTGGTTTGAACCACAAGGTCAGCAGTTCAAACTCACCAGCTGCTCCTTGACAACACCTAACAATACCAATCAGAAGTACTGAGGAAATAGGGAATCAGGCATTTGGTGACACTGCTGGGAAGATAGGTTCTGTAGATTTGGTGAGCAAAGGTGAAGAAGGCGCCAAGGCTCAGAATTACAAAAAGACTTCTGCCTCAGTCCCACATGGACAGGATTTAGGAGCTGGTTGTGGCTAGAGGTGATTCTAAGTAAGGTAGGTTAACAGTACTCTTCAGTTGACCTCGTTTTCTTTCTGTTCTTAGGTACAATTCGTTTCCTTCCCTAATCTCAATACCATCCTAATCTGAAGATTCTCACTGAAAAGGGATTTTTCAACTTAATGACATGTTTCTACCTTCACCTTCCTTTTCTCAAATCCTTGTGCACACTGCTATGCTCCTTATACTGTTTCTGCCTCTGGCAATGAAATTTCCGATGAAGTGTCCTTACGAAATACCATTTCACTCATAAAACATTACTGCATTCCAGAGACTGGTGTATTTAGGTGATGAGAACTGTCAGGGTGAAGAGAAGTAATGGGTCTCCAGTTTATTCCTATGGAATTATTTTTTTTTTTAATCTTTAAAGATTCCCATATTAAAAAAGAATGAGGTCACTGACGGCTAAGGTTCAACACAGTGTAGCACCCAACTCTTTCACGCCTGTGTTATAAATACTGTGCTCTTCCTTAAGAATTCTTAGGGGAAATGTCCATTAAAGTTTAGAGTTAAGTGGAAAAATAACTTAAATAACAGATTATAGAGTCTGTTACTGTTGAAATAATGATAATGGTAATAATGTTTTTGTTGTTCCGTGTTGTTGAGTCAGTTCCAACTTGCAGGTTCACACTGACCTTGTGGTCCAGTGCATTATCCTGCAGTGCTAACATGTGATAATAATAATAAATATAAATTCATCAATATAAAACAATCAGAAATATGTCCCACACTTTTAACAATGGTTTTCTCTAAGTGTAGGGTTAAAAAGACTTTACACTTTCTCTGAATTCCAACTTGTATAATGCTTGTATTTTCTTATTAGTATGTTTTGCAAGTAGTCAATTATTTTTAAAGTCTAAGAATTTTCAGAGAAATAGAAAAGCACACTAAACAGTCTCCTTTCTAAAAAAAAATCCTCAGATCTACAAATGGCTGGCCAACAAGTCAGCCCACATTTTACAGAATGTGTGGGAGACAGTGTCATCACTTTGGATTTTAAATACTTAATATGTGTCATCCCTGCAATAATGTGGGCACGTGAACAACAGAAGCGCTGCCAAGACTGACCACAGAACACTACTTACCTATTAGTAAATGGAACAAATGCCAGTGCTTACCAGCTCTTTTCAAAAACTTCAGACAGGAGCAATTGTACCCCCATACAACTGGAGAAGCCAAGGTTTGGCAGGAACACATATCCATTATTTGAACACAAATGTCAATCAGTTGACTCCACTAACTGACCATTCCATCTGATGTACTGTTGTGTACCATGAGGCCCTGTGGAGCTTAAGAACACTTGTTTTCAAGGTAGTATATCCTTTACCTTAAGGAGCTCTGGTAGCGTAGTGGTTATGAGTTGGGCTGCTAACCTCAAGGTCAGCAGTTCGAAACTACCAGTTGCTCTGTGGGAGAAAGATGAGACTTTCTGCTCCTGTAAAGATTTACAGCCTCGGAAACCCTATGCAGGGTTGCTATGAGTCAGAACTGACTCCACGGCACATAACAACTACAAATATCCTTTACTTTATCCTAAAACATATAGAATATTTTACATATCCCTCCAGAAAATCTTAAAAGCAATATAATCAATCACCCTCTGGAGAGATATGAGACAATAGTCATGACTACCTCATCCCAAAATTGGGGTCAATCAGAAAATCTGGGCTGAATGAGAATAAGGTGAGATCTGGACTAGAAGAATCCCGTCACTGCCCAGATCGACTCCACCTCACATCTAAACTGGTAGAGAGTAAATCTCACATCCGAACTGGTACAAAGTTCTCTGTCTTCATTTAAAGGAAAAATCATTTTCAATAGAAATAAAAACAAATATTTACCAATTAGATAGCATGTGCCAACACCATCTCTTTATTAAATGAATATGAGTGCATACCAGGCAGCTAGTATGGTTCTAGACATTGGAGAAAAACAAAACCAAAAACATAAGCAGGAGTGTGAGGTAAAAACAAACAAACAAATATAAGGCATTATACCTTATATAGTTGGGACAAGATTAACACAAAAAATTTTTAGAAAAAAGTTTCAATCACTGCAATGAAATTTGGGTTGGTATGGCACCATTTCCAAATACAAAAATGGAGAGAATGGTGATTAGAGCCACTGAGAAAGCTAAGGGCTGGGTTTATAACGGAGTTCTTGAAGACTAGGCAGCCAGCATGGATTAGCAGAACTAGCATAGATTTTTAGCAAAGAAAGCTAAAGAGGCCTCAACTCTGATAGCTAGGGTCAACTCTTTTCACCTACTACCTGACCTCAGGCAAGTTACTGAACTGCTTCCTCATCTATAGTGTTGTTGTTATTGTGCCATGGAGTTGATTCCGACTCATAGCGACCCTGTATAGGGTTTCAGAGGCTATAAATCTTTACAGGAGCAGAAAGCCTCATCTTTCTCCTGCGGAACAGCTGGTAGTTTCGAACTGCTGTTCCTAAGGTTCGCAGCGCTATTTGTAACCACGACGCTACCACCTATACAAATGGGACTAAAAATAGCATCTCATAGGGATTAAATAAGGAGCTCTGGTAGCGTCGTGGTTACAAATCGGGCTGCGAACCTTAAGGTCAGCGGTTCGAAACTACCAGCTGCTCCGCGGGAGAACGATGAGGCTTTCTACTCCTGTAAAGATTTACACACCCTCGGAAACCCTGTACAGGGTCGCTATAGGTCGGAACCGATTCGACGGCACTTAACAACAACAACAAGGGATTAAATAAATACAATAATAACATCTCTAATCTCAAATGTCAGACCCTTCTCTATCTCTCTTCAACTGGACAGCAACAAGGAACTCTGACCACCTTTAATGAGGAGAATATGGAGGAGAATATGGTACAATTAAAAACTGTCAGCATCATGAAGGTCATCTGAGAGGATGGAGGAGAGACAGGAGGCAGCTAAAATCAGCTCAGAGATGGTCTAGAGATAAAACAAAGTAGGTCTGGTTCAAGAAAAGGCACTATAAGTAATTGTGCTGTCGTTAAGTGACTTCGAGTCTGTTCTAACTCATAGTGACCCTACCTAGGGTTTCCAAGGAGTGCTGGTAGGTTTGAGCTGCCAACCCTGTACTTATCCTATAATGCCACACAAGAAGTAAGTAGAAGAGGTCAAATCTAACAAGAGTTTTCGGGTAGAAAAGACAGAAGCTAACTCTTCCTCTGTGAACTCTGTCTAACCACCAAGTTACCATCTTCTGACCCAATTTAGAGTCACTAATGAGCTGTAGTCCAATTAGCTATATTTTAAAAACATTTGTCAAGAGCAGAGAGTTTTCCAGTGAGAGATGGAAAATGAGACTTTCAACTGAATTAGAAGTGTCCTAGTGAAGGTGTAGGCAATCATCCTAGTGAAGGTGTAGGCAATCATCCAAGACCTTTAAGAAGCAACAGTCCTTAGACTGGAACAGTTTAACCAGATGGTGTTCAGAACACAGAGCATCAACCTGTGATAATGGCATTTTCACATATTTTTTCATTTAACTAGGTTGCAACGACATCAACTAGATTATCAAGTCCAATAGAAGTATGATGAATGACATATAAGTAACTTAAAATTTTCTAGTAGCCAGAGACAGGTGTAATTCATTTCAATAACAGTCTATTAAACCCAATATATGCAAAAATATTATTTCAACACATAGAAGATATTCCATTTGTTATATATATTTACACTGTTTTCTACTTGACAAAATTTAGTGTGTTTTAGATTTAGAGCAATTTCCATTTGTACTAGGCATATTTCAAATGCTCAACAGTCACACATGGGTTGAGGCTACTATACTAAATAACACAGACCTAGACCACCTTGGAGGGATCCACTGACGAAAGTAGTCACCAAATGCAGTGAACATCTGGAGTGAGGGATTTTAAATGCTAATCTAATCACTTCTATTCCTGCTTCTAACCCAGCCACATCTTTATATTTGCATTAAAATAAAGACCAAGAGTTAGGGATTCCTCCCAGTCAAAAGAGAGTTCATCACACCAATTTTTATGTTATTGAAATAATATCTTAATATATGTTCTCTTTTGGTAAATAGATAAATTATGCTGTTGTGCCAGAGTGATTTCCAACTCATAGCAACCATGTATAGGGTTTCTGAGGAGCAACTGGTGGGTTTGAACCACTGTGGTTAGCAGTCCAATGCTTATCCAACAGTGCCACATCAAGCAAGTTTCCAGATATACTATGCTGTTGTTGTTAAGCGCTGTTAAGTCAGTTCCAAACCATAGCAACCCTGTATAGGGTTCCCAAGGAGAAGATGATGAGCTTGAACCACTGACCTTGTGGTTCAAACCAACTTTCCTGACCAGAACATTAACCCACAGCACCACCCCAGGACTCCTGATATATTATATACTATATAGATATATAAGGAGCTCTGGTAGCATAATGGTTACAAATCGGGATGCTAACCTCAAGGTCAGCAGCTCGAAACTACCAGCCAGTCCACAGGAGAAAGATGAGGCTTTCTGCTCGAAGATTTACAGCCTCGGAAACCCTGTGCAGGGTCACTATGAGTCAGAACTGACTCCATGGCACTTAAGAACTTATATGGGAATCCTAGTGTGGCATTGTGGGTTAATGTGCCAGACTGCAAAGGTTGACGGTTCAAGCTTACCAGCCACTCCTCAAAAACCCTATACAGGGTCGCTATGGGTCAGAACTGACTCAACAGCACTTAACAACAACAAAATAGCTGGTGTGGCGCTGTGGGCTAATGCGTCAGACTGCAAAGTCATTTGAACTGCAAAGGTTGTTATGGGTCAAAATCGACTCACAGAGCTTAACGACAACAATATAGATATATATAGACACACACACACAGATATACTATGTTGTTGTTAGGTACCATTGAGTCAGTACCAACTCATAGCGACCTTGTGCAAAGCAGAATGAAACACTGCCCGATCCTGGGCCAACCTCACTACTGTTGCCATGCTTAAGTCCATCCATGCTGCCACTTGGCCAATCCATCTCATTGGGGATCTTCCTCTTTTTCTCTGACCCTCCACCCTACCAAATATGATATCCTTCTCCAGCGACTGGTTCCTCCTGACAATATGTCCCAAGTATGAGAGACAAAGTTTGGCCATCTTGGCCTCCAAGGAGCACTCTGGCTGCACTTCTTCCAAAACGGATCTATTGGCTCTTTTGGCAGCCCATGGCACTTTCAATATTCTCCTCCAACACCGTAACTCAAAAGCATCAATTTTTCTACAGTCTTCCTTATTCACTGTCCAGCTACTGTCTTCCTCAAAGTGCAATCTCTTTTTTCATTCTTTTCTACACTTTCAAGTTGGTTGCTTTCCAAATGTACCAATTACAGAGCTGATGCAACTGAAAACATATTTAGCCAAGTCTTGGTACATGGCCTGTCTAACAGCATATGGGCTTGGAGTTCACCTGGCTGGATTTGAATATAAGCTTGCTGTTGTTAGTTGTCATAGAGTTGATTCCAACTCATGACACCTTCATGTGTAGATTAGAAATGCACTCCATAGGGTTTCTAAGGCTCTATCTGGCCTTTAAGAAGCAGATCTCCAAGCCTTACTTCAAAGGTACTTCTTGGGTGTGAACTGCCAGTCTTTTGTTAGTAGTTCAGAGCATAATTACTTGTACTATCTTGAATCTAGGCTTTACTCCTTACTAATTGTTTGATTATGACAACTTTAGAACCTCTTTATGCCTTCACTCAAGCGCTCGTGGCACTGTAGATTAAGCACTGGCCTCCTAACTGCAAGGTGGACAGCTCAAAGTCACCAATTGCTCTCAGGGGGAAAGATGAGGCTCTGCTCCCACAAAACTTTACAGTCTCAGAACCCTACGGAACGGTTCCACTCTGTCCTACTGGGTCACTATGAGCTGGAATCAACTAACTGGCAGTGGCTATGCTTCCATTTTTAAAAAGCAAGTCAAAATGTTGGTGTTTCATTGATTCGTAGGAAGGATACTCAGATGTGTCTAGTGATCTACTACTTCCCACAAATCAGCCATTGAAAACCCCATGGAGCACAGTTCTATTCTGAAACACAGGAAGCATTTATGAGTCAAATTGGCTTAATGGCAAGTGGGTTTTATGTTGCTGTTTTTAACACATGAAAACTATTTTGACACATATTCCACTATTTTCATCAACTTCTACAATCCTGCCCAAATGCTTATCTCATACTTCTCAACCATCTGAGAGGTTGTAAGCATCATTGCAAAACAGAAGGAATACAACTGGCCTACAGGCACATCCCTGGCAACTAAAGCTTACTTGACTGCAAGTCACTTAACCTGTGTGAGCCTCCATTGCTATTTAGCCTCATGCTAAATAACAGTAAGATTGGATGGAGCCTACAACTAAACAATACAGATTAAATTAGACAATATAATCAGACTACAAGTAATCTAACCTTTAGAAAATATAGTTCCTCCTGGTGTGGTGCTATAGGATAAAGACATTGGACCGCAAGGTCGATTTGAACCACAAGGTCAGCAGTTCAAGCTCACTAGTTGCTCCTCAGAAACTTTATATAGGGTCGCTAGGAGTCAGAACTGACTCGATGGCACTTAACAAAAACCCTTCTCCTTAGTAACACCAGCATCCCACATGCCCTACTGAACACAGTTTGTGTAGGGATGAGTTGGCGTAGGTCTCCTCTCTGAATGAAGTAAAGGCAAAGGGAAACAACTATAACAGCACTGTTTACTGTTTCCATCAGTATTTGCTATTTTACCAAGTCTTTACCAAGTCCTTAGTCATCACTGAAATCTATGCTTCATGAGCCACCTCTGCCAGTGGCTCAAAGGACTATTCTTTGAAGAACACGGTGGTTTCCTTCCATGATGATACATACTCACAAGGTTAGAGGATGTCCCCTGAATATTCCTAACTTCCTTTAAAAGCCTACAAAGCATTTGTCATTTGTGGGTGAGTCATCCATGGCATACAGGAAAGGACCAGTCAGTAGACAAAGTTTGGGTCTCTGTTCTGGCATTTAGCCAGATGTGACTTTACGGAAGTTACTTAACTAACTTCTGTGGATCACAGAAACTACATATGCTTTGTGGAGTTGAGCAAATTTACATAATGTATATTGAAAGGCCAGTTATCTAATTTATAAAGAGCTTTGCAAATCAATGTAAGGCAAAGACTTTATTGCATGACTTAAACATCTTTGAGTCTTGTTGCTTCAGTTTGGGGAATGTATTCTGAGATAAAGAAGGTGACTGGTTTTATGCTATCTGTTTCATCTTTTCCCTTTTTCTCCAGTTCCAGAGTCAGGAGTTAAGAGATTTCAAGCTTAGACTTTGAGAGCTGAAATGGATGAAACACAGAGGAAAAGCCTGGGGAAAGGGTGATTTAAGTCTGTGAATCTAGTAAGAGGTGGAATCTCTCTGCATTTCTCCTCCAAGTCAAGTCTCTGGGCTACCAAAGTACAGATGACAAATGTAGGGTACAAACATATATCTTTGTGAAGCAAAGATGATTTACATATAACCAATACACACACACACACACATATATATATAAAGGCAAGGATCTAAGTAAAATATCCCACTAATGATGTTGCATACAACCAGAAACCCAGTTCATGTTTTAAGAAAAGGTGTGCTTTACATAGTCTGGTATGTCTTTCAGTTGTTGTTTTTGCAAAGTCTGGTGAATTAAACCCTCCATATCCTTAGATATGATTACACTTTTATTTTTTTAAAAAAAGAAATAAGAACTCCTTATATAAATCACTGAAACTCTCACACATTTTGAAGCCCATAAATTATGTTGTTACTCAGTGGGGCCTGGCGTGGAAGGTTGTGTGAGAAACTTAATGATGCCAGAATTTATAATTTTCACTAAAATTTTTTAAAAACAGGTTTGAGAAATCCTAAAGCAAAAAGCAAATGATGAAGCCTGTATTATATACCCGTGTACAGAGCTACCTATAACATTTTGCCTGAGTTGCAATTTTGTTAAATTGATGCCAGGATTATCATAGAACAATAGTAAAGGACCTCAAAGGGGACATTCCAAATGCCTTGTACTTGGATTTTTTCACACAGCTGTAGTTATTAAAACTCTACTAAACCAGCTGCTAATACTTTTCAAATGGCACATTACTTATACCAATGACCTTGAGCCACCACCAATTTCAGACCTTGCCTTCATGTCTTAATCAACAACCTCAAATGAAATCCCCTCCTCTTTCAATGGAGAAATGCACTTTGAAGAAAGATGGTTGATCATGTCGCTTCTTTCTCATTAGGGAATTTGTATAATGTGGAATTTAACCTAAAAACCCCAATCTTCCTGAAAGGAAAATTATTCCTCTGAGATTTCCTTTTCTAAAAAGCAAGGTGAAAACTAAACTTTTATTATTATTATTATTTTAAATTTTGTCCTTGTTTAACTGAATAGACTATAAGGATGGGTCTCTCAGGACTCTTTGGAAAAACTCTCCTGAATGTGCTTAATCAACAGTGGGAACTCATCCAGAGAAAGAAATGCCAGGAAAATATATTCTAAGCCACTTCAGATAAATAAGAGAAAAACCGTCACCTCTATAATCAAGGGAGCGGTAAAGGGGAAGAAATTACAAAAGTGATTTCATTTTCAGATGTGATTTACTAATGGGGCTGAGATGATTCTAAGAGAAACCAACACCATGAAAACAAGAGTGCCAAGACTAAAAGGAATGTCCTTTTCTTAGGCTTGGAACCGAAAATATTTTTCTCTCTCGTGACCATCTTAACTTCAAAAGCAGAAGCAAGGAATGTCAACCCGTATGGAGCTCTTGCTGGCCGCTTACTATGTTTCCATTCTTTCCACAGAGAAGGGAAAAGGCAGCCCATTGTGTGTCTCCTTTGCCAAAAGAGATGAGAAAAAAGATCACTTGTTTTTAAACTTTCAGAGGACACAGATAACTTTGGGAGAATGATGAAAACATACACACAAAAGATGAATAAAGATTACCTTGGAATTCAACATTAAATTTTTAAACTCCAGAAAGTCTGAGAATTCAAAAGATGTTCAGAATGTGCTATGACAAAAAAGTTTGTGTGCTAGGGAAATGCATTCCCTGATTCCTCCCCCCCCCCCCTTTTTTTTGTTATTTCTTCAGTACTTTTGTTCCAGGAAGAACTTCTTTACTTTACTGTAAGTATACCAAACAATCTTCTATTTCTTAGAAATCAATCATCTCCATTTTCAGCCTGCGCATTCTCTGTTCCACCTTTGACTTTTCATGAATTCTCATCAAATTGGCTAAAAATTTCCTTGACTTCCTGTACTAGTCACATTCTTTGTCCTTAAAAAAACAAAAAGGGCGGGGGGGGGTTGTCTTATTCTTTATTCAACCAGAAGTATACAGAGGGAACCATCAGATTTAAGGATGCCATTTAGTTCCAAGAATAAAGATAGGTGAGAAAGTTCCTTGAGGCACCTCTTTGTTCATTACTGCAGGCAAGTGTCCAAGGCAAGACTATTTTGTGATCTCATGATAATTGAACAACATAGTCCACTAGGCATGCTTTTCGAAGCACTATTGCTTCAAGTCACAGCATGATGTAATTGGCATGAGCTTTGGTGCAGAGGACAATGGTAGAGATTGACCTCTAGAATCTCATTATTAAAAAGCATATGGCCTTTGACCTGAACACAATTGACTTGACATACTCACCCACACTCTGAAGGTGTCAGTGTTAGTGGGAAGAGACCTTGGTGGTTCAAACTCACCAGCTGCTCCTTGGAAACCCTATACAGGTTATGAGTCAGAACTGACTCGATAGTACTCAACACCAACAACATGGACAAAAGAGAAAAATGGCAGATGGACAGATGTTTACTAAGTAGTTCCAAGGTGTCACATACTGTGCTAGCTTTTTACATGCCCCCAAAACAGACTCTAGAAGATGCATGTATTTTCTTAAAGATGCTTGGGAAACTCTTCCAAACACTTGAGGTGTTGCTAGGCTGATGACATGCAGAGTGCTGAAACAGGCTGAAAACAATTTGAAGAGTAAGGTTATAACATGTAGCCCAGTCAAGGCCAGGAAAGCCTTATTATAGAATACTTTTCAGTCATCATCTCCAGATCTTATAAACTTTTAGGCAGAGTTTGGGTTTCATCAATGCTGAAAAGATTAGCCTAGGAATCCTTTTGGCATATCAGAATGATGGCCGATGTAATATGAGATCAATGTGCAATAAAGCTCAAGTCTAGAGTTTATAGCCCTCAAAGACATGGTCATGCCCATTAGTTGATTTGAATATGCATATGCATCAATGCCACTTGCAGCTTCTTAGCCCATCTAGATAACCTGGGAACTCCAACATGCCTAACAGAACGAAAGTCAAGAAAGACATAAAATAATTTTATTTAGGGGAATTGCTCTTTAGCAGTTTAGAGATAGCACAGAAGCCAGAAAAAAATTATTAAGATGCACCCCTTGAGGTACAGGAATGTGCTACACCTGGTAAATACACTAAAGACATAAACACTAAATTATGAGTTACTAGAAGGTAGCATCTTGGTCTTCATTTTTATGTCTTCAATATTTAGCAAGAAATCCTGGCATGTAGTCAAATGCTCAGTAAGTGTTTGAGTGAATACATGAATGAGTAAGAGGGAACTGCAATCCAGTATGAGATCCAGTAGTCAAAAACAAGCTGGGTTTTTTCAACTCATCAAGAAGAATCTAAGCAGGGATAGGATGCGGCAAACACCCACGGAAGCCACAAATCAAAGAGAAGGGCAGGAAGATGCACAGTCTAACAAAGAGAGTTCACTAGCTTTGGTCCCCTTTAACCAGACTCCCTTGTACATATACCACATCCCATTACTGGCATCACTTTCAAATCCAAAAGACAGCAGCAGTGACAGCAACAACCTGAGCTTGTTAGCGGATCGCTACCCTCTGAGCTACCAGAGCACAGGAGAGCAAAGAGACAGGAAAGTTTTACACAATAAATGGAGAGACAGCAATTTCTGAGGCCTCTCTTTGAAAAGGGGTGGAGAGGAAGGGTGTGTACCCAGGGAGTGGAAGAACTGACTTCCACCTGTATGCCCCATTAGGCCAATACTTTGCAAAAGCAGGTATGTGCAATTTGCTTATTAAAGTTCTCACCCTGGGGCAACTGACAAGACTCATCAGTCCTGGAAGACAAGTGCTGTGACCCCAAGGCAAGTTAAAGCATATCTGGAATATTTTAAGCTAGAAAACGAATCTTTTTGTTAAAGTGCAAGGGGATCATTTTCCTTAAACAACCAACTGGGAGGAAAAGGAATTAAGAGTGGTTTATTCTCAGTTATGTGTAGAAATTATACCATTATCTCTCAAAACAAAGGCTCAAGGTTAAATTGAGGTTCCAAAAGGAGCTAAGAGAAACATTTTTATTGATGATTCTACAAATGGTGGCACTTCAAAAGGAAATGTTCCAGCAGAGCACAAAAGCTCCAAGGCAACCTCCCTTGGCTACTTCCTAGGAAGCCCATGAGTCAACTTCCTTTTGAACACCAAGATATCTTAGAAATTTAAGAAACCATCCTCCTCACTGGCTAATAGGGCAGGAAAAGTGATGGATGTGGAGTGGGTGACCATGGAACCAGAGACAGCGACTCTGTAAGAGAAGCTATTTGCTGTTGACAACACCAAACAATTAGAGAAAGAACCCCAATTCAGATTCCAGAGCAGTCAAGAGGAGCAAATGGATGAGCTTTCCTGGGAAATGGCTCTAGCCTTTTCTAAATTATCAATGGAACTCAGATTAGATTTTAATGCATTGCTCTGCATTAAAATTCAGTCCCCAACTTCCTACAGGCTGTCCCTATTCAGGGAAGGGGATTACCAATTCATGCTCAGGACAACAACACCAAGGCTCTGGTGGTAGGTGCTCCATCTCCAGCAAGATACAGTTCATCTACACAGAACACCTCTCAGGGGGGCCCAGCAGTGTGCTAGGCAAATGCAAGTAAAATGACACGTATACTTGCGTGCCCCACCACCACCATTTCCACACAACAACTTACCTTTAGAAGCAGAAAAGTTTCCCAAAGTATACTTAAAGTATACAACAAAATTCATGGCCACAGCTGTTGTTGTTGTTGTTACGTGCCATCGAGTCAATTCTGACCCATAGCGACCCTGTAACAGGGTTTCTAAGGAGTGACTGGGGAGCCTGAACCGCTGATCTTGAGGTTCAAACCAACTTTGCAGTCCAGTGCATTAGCCCACAGAGCCACACTTTCAAGTTGGTTCCGACTCATAGTGGCCCTGTATAGGGTCTCCTAGGAGTGGCTGGTGATTAGCAGTCCGGTGCTTATCTTATAGCCCACAACAGGACTCCAAGACCAGAGTTATTACTTATAAATGATGGTATCAAAAAGTCCTCGCTATTCACAGTTTTGGCCATCAGAATCAGAATCTATAGAGACTACAGAGTCTATGGCTCTGATATGCTGAAAAGCAATCATGCCCCTGGAACATGTAGTGGTATACAATTCATTTCCCATTCAAAAAATAAGTGAGGAAAGGATAGAGAATATGAACAAATTATACAACATGAGTTTGGCTTTGTTACTCAAGACTGGAAGATGGTGTGTCTCCTTGGACAAGTTCTTGGATTCAATTTCTCCATCAATAAAATGAGATTAAGTCCATAATCTCCAAGGGGCCTTCTCATTTCAAAACTACATGTATTGCTGCATCTTCTAGAATAGAATCTATTTCCTGTCCCATTATATTATGGGAATTTCTGTTCCTGATTGTAGAAAGATGGCAAAGAAGGAAAGTGAAAGCAGGAGAATGGGACCAGGGAAGGTCAACCATCATTTTTGTTATGTCATACACTCAGCATCCATGGTTAACACCAAGACTCAGCAAACTATAGCTTGTGGGTCAAATCTGAACCAACACCTGGTTTTTAAATAAAGTTTTATTGGAACGCACACAATTAACATGTAACAGGCAGGAAGCCTCTAAAGAATTAACTTGGAAGAGTGGTAGGATACCAGGGTTCTAGTTTAGTTTTCTTCCACAAACTAGTTGTGTGACCTCTCTAAACTTTTTTGTATTTGTATTGACAGAGCGTGAAGATTTAGTAGATGGCCTAAGAAGTCCCTTACAACATTTGGGCAATGAAAGGCAGACTGGGAACAACATGTAAGAAGATGTAAGTTAAACAGGGAGTTTCACTAACCTATGTTAGACTGTAAAATGCAGAGAGATCTTCAGGCTACTTTAATCAAAAAAAACATGGTGAAAAGTCCTACCATTCATTCCAATTGTTACATAACGACTTAGTTACCATGGACAGTCACTTGGACAAATTGTTCTGAAAGAGATTCCCTGCTTCCTGACTAAATAATTCTGTTCCTGGTTTAAAAAGTTTGAAAACAGGTAGTCTTCATGAATACCAAGTGAGAAAGTGTTTTGGTAGCGAATAAGTCTGTGATTTTTAAATCACATAATTGCAAGGGGCAGCAAGTATGGGGAAGTACCATTGCCTGTCATTTACCCTTTCCCGCCTACTGCAGACTTCTCTGCTTGATCTCCATGCTCTTTTCCAACAAGCCTAGACAAGACACAGAATCCTCAAAGCAGAGCTCCAGGCAGTCTCCACCAATCAATCAAAATTGGCACAAGAAATGGGAGCTATTTGCCAACACTGCTGCTGTGGAATAAGCCTAGATCGCCCAGGCAGGAAACTGAAATTCCATTTCAGGCTTCCCTTACAAACTTCCTATATCATCGACTTTGGACAAATCACCGTAGCCTTTCCAGAACTCCAAAACGAAAGGGTTGGGGCTGGATGATTTCATAGGTCTATTCTAGACGGGAATTTCAGGTTTTCGAATATAAGCAGTGACTACATTTGCTACAGATGACAGTAACTCCTTCCTTTCCACCCCCATCCTTTCTTGTTTTCGTAGGTGACTCTGGTCTTTACTTGTGGATCAAGACCTAGAATGTGCTCTCAAACTATGTCTGGATCTTCAAGGCGACATCCTGGCATTTTATTTTTAAAACTGGGAACCAGTATCATTGCCAACATGCAGTGGCTTGAATCCTGAGAGCTGGATACCCTTGAGTCATTATCAACTTTCAAAATAGGCAGCGGCACACTCACTAAGCTCAACAGAAAGATACTTCAAGCTTTAAAATAATTTTGAATGTACAGAAATACACTTGAATCATTACAAGATAAAGCAATTAGTTTCAAGAGTAGGGGTCAGGTAACGATTCCAACCACCTTCTTACCACCCAACCCCCACTTTCCTTTTACTAAATCAATAATGCTCAATGAGTCGTCACTGTATTAAAGCCAACAACTCAATTTCTTGGGTATGAATTCCCTCTTGATTGTTATTCAGTAAAACACAAATTATTTTAAATAAGCATCACATAATTTTTAGGGAACCTTGAGCAGACTTTTACCTTCTCCTGAGGAAAACAAAAGCCTCCGGCTATCTAGATGAGGAAACATCCAAAGAGTAAATCCTTAAGTGAACTCATGACTCTCTCTGGCAAGATCCTTCCCTTCTCTCCAAGTGCTTTAAAAAGGGTAAGGGATGGAAGTGAGGGTAGGAATGAGCAAGTCTTTAGAGTCAGAAGGGCTCCAAAACATCAAGTGGTTTAGAACCTCAGTCTCAAGTGCAGGATAGCCATTTCAAGTTGTCTTTGGTTCAAAAGTCTTGAAGGTAGCATGAGTTCTGCACCATATTCCTAAGAGGTGACCTAATGCTGATTTCTGCTGGGGCAGCTGGAACAGGACAGGATCATCTGCCATAGTGATCTGAGTCACTTCTCAGCAACATCTCAGGGTTAACAAGATCACATGTCCAGCTGCTACTTAAAGCCTTGGAGCTACTTCAGCCTCTTAACTTGGGAAAGCATTAGAGGCCTAGTAGATAGTGTCCAACTCCTCAAAATAACTTTGAAGAAACTATCCTCCCTCTTAGAGCTTCTAAGCATGCCAAGGACATGACCATGAGCTCTTGGGCCAGGACCACTGCTTTCTGTTACTGTCAAGAAGAGAATAAATGTTGAGAAGAGAAATCTCCTCGGCTTTCTTTCTACTCAGTTTTTCATTCTTTCCACATCTAAAACGACAGCCTCCTCACTCCCTATGAGACTTCAAATCAGAAGGAAGCATGTTGATGGAACATCAAAATTCCTTTAGCAAGTTCAGTAACCATTCTTCTTAATGTATGGGGTTTGTGTGTGTGTGTGTGTGAGACTGTAGGTGGCAATAGTTTTTTGGGGGATAGACAATGAGTAAGCAAAAGAAATTTCCCTGCATTATCTCAGGAAGTCAAAATGTATGAGCTGTCAAGTTTTGCAACAATCTCATTTTCCTTTGTGTTGACATGAATGCAGAAAACACACAAGGTTATGGTGAGCTTTGAAGCAGAATCTCCATCTTTTCCAAGTGACTTAATTGATTTAGCCATCCATTCTTCCACTACCAGTGCATTCAAGATTAGCTACATATCAGGTGCATTATTAAACCCTAGATCACAGTGATCCTTTAGCCAAGGCCACACTCATTTCACAAATGGGTCAGTTAGATCTGGCCCCAAATTAGAGGCATTAGCTTCAAACCAGTTAGGCAGACAGACATACAAATAAATGCAATGCCTTGGTCAACAAGCACATTTCTTCACCAATAGAAAAAATACAAAAGTTACTTGGAAGGATCAGTAGCAATTTCTTTTCATATAGAAATCAACATTATGTAACTTCTCTTTGCTTCTGCCAAATGTAATAACATGAAACAATCTCATCAGATGTAACTGATGAATGACAGCTATTCTGCTAACAATGCCTCCATGGGTGGAGGGAGGAGAGCTGGGATGGTAGTGGTGGGGCAGAGTAGGTAGCCTGACACCAAGATGACATTTCCCAAACCCAAATCACTTGGTATACAGCACCCTTAAGGTGCCCTGAAGGTACTGAACTCCTGGGGAAGAGAAGACAAAAGCCTATTCCATCGCTCAAATTATTAACAGCTACAAATATCAAGTTCTGACAGCATCTCTCTTCCTTTTCCTACTTCCTGCATTTAAGGCATTCAAACACAGTTGCTGCTTCTTCTTCCCTTGCCTAATGACACTGAATACCTTTGACCAGTGGTTCCTAAATCTGGCTGAGACTACACAGTGGTTAAGGGCTCAGCTGCAAACCAAAAAAAAGTCAGAATTCAAAGCCACCAGCCATTCCACCAGAGGAAGATGTGCTTAATTAAGAATTTACAGCCTCAGAAGCTCTATGGGGCAATTCTACTGTCTTAGAGTGGCACTATGAGTCGAGTCAGATCTACTCCACTGCAACAGACTTGGTTTGGGGTTTTAACTTAGACATATTGAATCCCTTTTCAACAGTGGAATCTAAAAACCTATTTAATGAACCTCATTTTGTTTCTGAGTTCTCCAAATGAGTCTAAAGATCAGCCTGGCTTGAGAATGACTGCCCTAAACAGCAGCTCACATTTATATACTGTATTTTTTTAAGAAGCAAATTTAAAAGGAGCTGTCCACCACACCCCATTCCTATATACAAACACTTGTGGTTCCTCAAACGTTTCTTCATGAGCCATGAAAAGAATAGAACAGCTTCCTCCACTATCACGCCAATATAGCATTGAGCAGACTAAATTCACAGATTCTTTGCATTCTAAAGTGGCTAATACAAACACTGTGCATCTGGTGTAAAGTTTGCTCACCAGACCCCATGACTTGTATGTGCCCATCTAAATTGTCAAACCAGGGCTGCTGGTTCCAGGTAATATAATAAGCCCAAAGAGCCATAGCCTTGCATTCTGAACTCCATCCAAACTTCAGACAAAAGATTTACTAATCCCTTATTTGCAACAACAGGGTGTTCTGATGGAATAGTGACTGAAAGTGCTCAGCTGCTACCCAAAAGGTGGATGGTTTAAAACCAGTCACTCGCAGCAGAAAGATAATGGCAGCCTGTTTCTATAAAGATTTATGGCATTGGAAACCCTAAGGGGCAGTTCTACTGAGTTGGAATCAACAGCAATGGGTTTGGTTTTTGTTCATGTTTGTTTGCAACACACACACACATAAAATACAAAACACAAATAAACAAAATCACCTACCTTTAGCTGAATCTAAACTAATTTTATTTGGCAGTAATAATTTTAAGAAGAGTACTTCAACAATAAACTTGGCCAAGCATGCACAAGAAATGATGCTGGCCATGAGGTAATTTGGGAAAATGGGATTCTTTAGAATAAGACACAGTGCAACATAAGGATTAAGGTCAGAATTAGTAAACAAGACCATGTAAAGTATTTTCATTCTCAGTCCATACATACACTATCCCGAACTCACTGGACCAGTATTAATATGATCTCTGCTTCAAAAAGTCTGACTTTCCTGCTATTATCCTTGTCTTGCTTTAACACATACTTTATATTAGAATGCGTTCCAGGAAGCATATGGCAATAGAACTAGGTCAACCATTAACCAAATAACAGGAAACTGCTCTGCAGCGCACACCCTTCAAAAGCTTGCTTAATGAGCTGGCTCTTCAGAATATGTCCTTCAGTGAGGTTGGAACTAACAGGATCCATGGGTTTCTTAATGCTGCAAGGTCACCTCAGACCTAGAGGGCTTCTACACTTGGTACATTTTCAATGGTCAAAATCATACCATTGACGCAGTCAAGAAATCAGGTTTAAGGTGAAGTACATTTTCTGAGCCTGCCTGACCATTTTCAAAGAACATGATTATCTTCGTTCCATTGTTTTATTCTTCCAATTCTGTTAAGTCTATGGGAAATATTACATCCCACCAACACACACACACACACATTCCTTGAGACTTCCACACCAATTACCCCCAATGAAATACATGTCATGATCCATTTAGACTCAATAGGTCAACCCCTGATAAAAGATCTATCTTCCTAAACACAAAACTGCATCAGTTCCTATAGAACCAATGGGCTTGCATCTTTGAATATTCCCGAGTTCAAGTTTTTCTCCCTTCAATACAAAATCTGGCTTTAACAATGCACTGAAAAGTCTTTCAGGCTCGTACTAGTGAGTTGTCATCTTCAAATTAGTATCCTTGAAAGACAAAGAAAAGTAAGGAATGAAAGAAACTACCAACAACCAAATTATCCTTGGCTTCTTTAACCTAAATTGCAATCTAGACAGTCTTATTCTCAAAATACATTTAAATGAGACTGAAGAATTGCAGAGTTTCCCTTGATTCAGAACTTACATGGACTCTCATCTTGAAAATTAGAATTTAAAAACCAAATCTTCACTCACTAGTTGAATGGTATGTGTCTATTGATATTTGGAATAGCAATCAGTGCTTAGAAGAAACTAAAGAGATACCATTTTGTTTCAGAAAGCTAGGTGTATGCAGGGCACTCATTTCTAGGAACAAGGTGACCTTTCAAAGAGTGCTGGGTTCGGTTTAGTGACTAAACACATGCCTATTAAATATGCCTTATATTTTAGGTACTTTGCAAGTCAATAGTAACACAGGGGCAAGCAAGGGAGACCCTCGGCCTATCTCTCCGTAGCTTCAAATCTAGTCACGTTCAGTAACTGCATTGATCATGAAACAAACCAGTAGCTGACCTTCAAAGCTGATTTGGCTAAATTTTAACTGACTAACGTCTTTTTCCCTAAACATAGTCCACAAGGCTCCAGTGAGTACCAACATCAAGAATCGCACACTAGGTTGGAGAAAGAGGTTTGAGAGTCATTACAATTGTTCTATCTTTGGGTTTTTAGACAACAAAACAGCTACAATTTGTGCCAGTTTTTAGAAATTTCCGGTTGGTTTGTTGGTAAAAAACTGAAATTCATCTAAGGAATTTAATAAATAATCTATTACGGAATGTTCAAGATAATGCAAACATAGATTGAAGTATTTCCCTTCCCCTTTACCAGATTTTGGAGCACTGTTTTACATAGAAGCGCACTGGCTTTTAAGTCATCAAATAGCAAAAAAATATTGCTCAGTCCTCATGCCAAGAAGCTAAATGCTTATCAATTCCACCAGTATGAGCTTCAAAAAGCCTCCTACTGGGGATTTCATGTGCTATTGAAGTGTATTATGACTCCTAATCAGAAAGTTACTATTAAACAGTGCTCTGCCTATACAGCTTTATAAAAACACTTACTCAACTTTAAGGATAGAAGAAAAGGGAATTTGTATTTTTAAAATACCCCCAAGAGACTTATATTCATGATCTTGTTTATTCTCATAAAGACCTTACAAAGTGGCTATTTTTTGTTTTTTTTTTTTTTGGTCCAAATAAGGAAATTAAAGATCAGAGATTAAACCATTCACTCACAGTCACACAGCTACTCACTGGTTCTTCAGTCGATTTCTTCACTACACACCATGGCCCTCAACACGATCTTCACTGGCCTACCAACACTGATAGCAAGGCTTTTGTGTTAGATCCAAATATTCCGCCTTAGTGGACACAAAATAATCTCCAAGACCCTTGAGAGATGATCCTGTGTTCCTAATAGTGCCCAAAACCAATGACAGAAAGGGTCAGGGCAGGACCTAAGATATGAAGAAAGATGAACTAAGCGGGTCCTCCTGCCAATTGCTCTCATCCTTACTCATGTACTGGAGCAATCCAAGGCCTGTCTGTAATGACGCAGGAAAAACGTTACCATGGGTGATTCTATACTGGCTCCATATTGCTACATAATACAAGGTCAGGGCTGAAACAGGAAAACCTGACAAAGTGGTATCATAGAAATTAAAGTTCTTAAAGAAACAATTTGCTTCAGTCAACTTCAAAGTTAAATCTAGGAGGGACAGAGTAAAACAAAGGTCTAAAGGTAAAAGGTCTTGGAATTTGTGGACCCAATCCATCTGTGAAGTCCAGATCCTCACTAAAACATTATATTTTTTCCTTACACTTAAGTTGTGACTATAAACACAGTTAAAAAAAGAAGTATAGATAAGCATTGTAGTTATGAAAGGCCCAACTTTGTATCATTAGTAAAAATGTGCCCACACAACTGCTCTTTCTACTCTAGCAGCTCCACAGAACCAACTCACACTGGAAAGCAGGATTACTGAGGTTTAGAGCTACTTAGCATAAACAAACACAAAGTCCACACTTGGGTTAGGAGATGGAGCTAATTTTAGATGACTGCTGGTATCTGATGGAGCGGAGCCTGGACTTCCCATCAATTGAACACAATCCTTGCGCCTACATTTAACCAACTCCACTTCGAGCTTTCTCCAACACGGAAAACAAGTGGTGAGTTAGTTGAAAGAAGGAATTCATTCTTGCACTGTACGGTCTTCATAGGCAAACTATCCTGTCCTGTAGGCCCCTGTACCACACAGGCTCCATGCCACGAACTGACATTTAAAAACATCTGATGATGATCAGACCTTGCCATACTTCCACTGTTCAGCATCTGAGGACTGTATTTATTCGAGTGAGGCTGTGAAAATCGTCCTAAGCAGGCAGCAGAAACTGAGAGCGCTCTTGGTGATCAAGTACACCTCAGCTGGTTCCACTCTTAGAGAAGCTCTAAAATACTCCACATCTTGAATGCACACAGAACACAATCTCAGATATTAGAAACACGTCCAATATCACCTTCAACTGATATGAGAATCGACTATTGCAAGTGTCAGTGAGTTGTTCTCTCTCTCCTCCCATAGCAGATAGGAAGTCCACTGAAAGTCCAGCCAAGTGTACTTGTGAATTTCTTCCCCTCTCATTCCAGTGATAGGACCTAGTTTCAGCCTGGTGGCTTGCTGTACTTCCTCATCAGTGTTCAGCTTTTAAAAAAGGAAAACAGTCTACCCCTCCAATTGCAGAAGCTTTCTTTCCAGGAGAACTAGACAATCTTGATGGCTCTCTCCAGTTACATGGCAATTATGTAATTGTTAAGCTTCTGCAGAATCACTGGAACCACTCCGCAGCCTTCTACTGACTACAGCTGCAACACAATGTTCCGAGATGATTGCAGCCTTTGAACGGATGGCTGGTTTCTCCTCTGAGCACAAAGGAGAGTACAATGGGATTCCATCTCAAGCACAAAGATGCTCCTACCTAGGGAAACCCTGTCTCCTCTCTTCCCAGTCTTCCCTGTACCTGTACCCTACATATGTGTAGAATGTGGTTCACTCTGTTTGTGCTAACAGGTTCCAAAAGAAGTAAAAAAATCAGCTGAAGTTTTGCCATGGGCCACGTACAAGGTAATCATTTAACATATAATTTGAAATTTCCAGAAGAGGACAAGATGCAAGGGGGACGGGAAGCATCTCTCTAGGTTTCCTGCACTGGCATGAAATGACTGCTTCCCTTCCTTCTGCCAGCTCCAATCCTTCATGTTGACATTACACATCCTGTACTGTAGATCCACCCCCATGCTGCCGCTTGCCCAGCTGAATTATCTCCTGCGTCACAGCGGTGGTAACAGAACTGCTGGCTCGGCAGACCTGAAAGCACCATTTCAATGCTTAATGCATTCAGCAACTGGACACATTACCAGTGTGTCTGGGGCTGGTTTGCGGCCCTCTCAGCAGCCATGCAAGACTCAGTCTAACCTTCTGCTAACCAGATGGTCTGTTTGCCTCTTGGGACCAAACCATTAAACTTTACTTTATTAAATTCTATCAAAACGAGGGGACAGTTTACAGCAATGTGTGTGTCTGGTTCATCTCCAACAGGGTTGCTAAGATGAAAATGACCTAAAAATAACTAGAAACTCTACTTCACACCAACTGAGAACTAGAGAATTTGGAGTAAATATTTAAATGAACTACCAGATTACGTACCACAGCACCACTGACTACACCAAATTATATTGCAAATACACACACACAAAGAGGCAAAAATGCATGCATCTAAACAGCCATCCACTTCCCATTGCTTAAACCAAATCCACTGGCTCCAGGCTATTTTAATGTGGCTGATGACACCATCTCCATTATAATCACTGCAATTACCAAAACAAAGAGCATATCACAATACTGATAGATCCCACATCCCCCAGGCTGGACCACCTAGGCACATTGCGTAAGCAAGCAAGTCTTCTATTCCAGGGCTCACTAGATATAGGATGGATGAAAGAATGCATAGATGAATGAGCACACATTTCTTGAATAGAACCACCTTCTATAAGGTCTTATAATAGAGAAGATCCTAACTTCTTTCCAACTTGATTATCACCCCACAACTGCTAAGTAGGCATGCAAAACCAGGCTGGAGATGAATGGTAAGGTACAGTAACAGAGACACTGAATGGCCACTAATTGATCATTGCAAATGGACTGCGGAGATGGCAGTTTCTTGGGCACCTGGCAGGGTGCTGGATGCTTTACATGCATTATGCCTTCTAACCTTTGCCAGAGAAAGAAATCCATGTCAAAAGATAAGAAACTGGAAGCTAGGAGCAAGTCCACAGAGCTAGGTATTCAGCAGTGGGTAAGGGTTTGAATTCAGGTCTTTCTCTTAAACCAAGCACTTTTTACTACTTGATAATAACAGGTAAACACAGGAACTACAATGTGTAATTAACCGAGTACATGTGGAGGTAGCCTTCCTTGAGACTTCTTAGCAAAGTCTTAAGGAAATTGGAAAAACCTTTCTACTCCTGAAGTCTTTCAGGCTTGTCCAAAGTCCTGACTTCAGGTCCTACTGCTTCACTTGTATTTCTTATTATTTGTTATTGTTGTTAAGTGCCGTTGAGTCGGATCCGACCCATAGCGACCCTGCACAGGGTTTCCGAGGCTGTAAATCTTTACGGGAGCAGAACGCCTCATCTTTCTCCCGCGGAGCGGCTGGTAGTTTCGAACTGCTGGCCTTAAGGTTCGCAGCCCGATTCGTAACCACTACGCTACCAGAGCTCCTTATTTCTTATTATATATCATATATAAAAGGACCTCTGGTAGCGTAGTGGTTACGAATCGGGCTGTGAACCGCAAGGTCAGCAGTTCGAAACTACCAGCGGTTCCGCGGGAGAAAGATGAGGCGTTCTGCTCCCGTAAAGATTTACAGCCTCGGAAACCCTGTGCAAGGTCGCTATTGGTCGGAACCGACTCCATGGCACTTAACAACAACAACAACATCATATATAATAGTAATATTATATATATTACTACAAGCACTACCACACCCACAACCACACTGCCACTCCTTTAGTTCTGGTCCACACTTTTGAGTCAAAAATCTCTCATTGAAGAAAATTCTAGAGTTGGTGAGTGAGTGCCTTGTCTCTCTCTCTCCTCTACAAGTTTCTTTGGACACAATGCTAAAGTGATGACTGTGAGTTTTGTTTTGTTTTTTTATAATTAAAAAATAAACAAATAAATACATTCCAATGATACCTTTGCCTCTCTGATCATTTGCAAAGGAAAAAAAAAACAAAAAAAAAACTTCAAGGGTTATTTGCTCTTCAAGGTGAGAAATCACTATACTGCTTACCAAATAACCACTTCCATCTTCTTCAATTTTGCCACTAACATACACGATGTGACTTCGCTGCCACCAATGAAGCCACCAATAAATGCTCCTTTGACTGGAGCAAGCTAGGTTAGGTAAGTACTGTTTCACTCCACCAATATCATTCCACATTTTGAAATATCATCTACCCTTAAGACACTCTAAAATTAGCCTCCTTACCCCAGAGATCTCAAAGCATCTGATATCACAGTACATTAGCAGGACCAAGTAGACATGGATTATTAAAATAACATTTGCACAGAGAAGACCAAAGCATTTCTAAGCAAGTCTACAGAACAGTCCCCAAACTGGCTCGGAGGTATCCATATGACTGAAGCAACAAAGGAACATCCAACATTTATATAAACAGCATTACTAATTAATATTTCCACTGCAGTAAAACAGCACTTAACAACAGCAACAAGTACAGTTTTCATAGACAAATCACTTGTCAAAGTGATACCAAATAAGAGAAACAGCAGTAACACCCTTCTTCCAAAATGCTCACAAAACTTTGGAACACTCCAGAGAGTATTTTTGCAGGTTGGGATGGGCTTTATTATCAAGTAGATATACTTTTCCAAGAAGCCATTACATCATTCTCAGGGAGTTTCGAAATTACTACTGAGTACATATGGAGTCCTGGTGTGGTGCTGTGGGTTAATCCTTTGGACTGCAAAGTTGGCAGTTCAAGCTCACTACTGTTCCTTGGAAACCTTATACAGGGTTGCCATGGGTCACAACTGACTTGATGGCACTTAACAACAACAACTAAGTGCATATACACACAGATGGCGTATTGCTGCATCCACAGTTAAACAGATCAGAGACTCCCCATCGAGCAATGTCTCTCTCGGCCTGGTAACAACAGCAAGACCACTCATCAGCTCAGGCAGACCCACCATGAAATTAAACAGGCGAGATTGAAAAACTGAATTTAAGACCTAGGACAAAACAGTAAACATACTGAAAATAGATGACTATGGCCAAGTCCAGGAAGAGCTCGACCTCATATCAGTGAGGAAGAAAGAAAAATCACCATTTTTCTGAGTACCTATTGTGAAACACAAAGTCAGCAGGAAACCCTATACAGGGTCCTATTAGTTGGAATTTGACTCCAAGGCACTTAACAACAGCAACACTATGAACCAGGGTCCTTACACACGTAGTTGTCCTTGTGCGCCAACAAGTCAATTCTGGTTCATAGCTATCCTCAAGGACAGAGTAAAGGAGCTCTCGGGTTGCGAACCGCAAGGTCAGCAGTTCGAAACTACCAGCTGTTCCGCAGGAGAAAGATAAGGCTTTCTGCTCCCATAAAGATTTACAGCCTCAGAAACCCTGTACAGGGTCGCTATGAACTGGAACCGACTCCACAGCACATAACAACAAGGACAGCATAGAAGTGCCCCATCGGGTTTCCTAGGCTATAATCTTCAAGGTGTGGTACTGTACAATAAGCACTGGAGGTTGGTTTAAACCTCAAGGTTAGTGGTTCAGACTCACCAACAGCTCCTTGCAAATCCTATACAGGGTCACTGTGAGTTGGAACTGACTCAATGGCACTTAACAACAATCTTTAAGGGGTAGATAGATCCCTTTTCTCCTGTGGAGTGGCTGGTGGGTCCAAACTGCCAACCTTACGTTAGCAGCTCAGAGCTTAACCACTGTGCCACCGAGACTCCTTTTCTAATCCTTTTGTCAGTTCTACAGATTCATATTATTATCCTCTTTTTGTGGGGTGGGGGCGAAGAGGGAGGAAAGCATGAAGACAGAGAGACTAAATGGCTTATACAAAGTCAGACACCTAAGAAGGGGCAGAGTCAGACTTCAAATTGTAGAAAACTCTTTTTTCCATGAGAACTACTGTATGCTTCATTCACTTTCTTATTGGTGTACATCACATTCTTGATGGAAACCCCTGCATGGAACACTTCATTTGTACCCAGAAATTCTAAGGGTAGAAATTTGTATTCCTGATATTTCAGTATAAATAGGTGCCTTTTCCCAGAGAGGACCTATATACAGGCTTTAAATCAGGTCCTAGTTACTTTGCAATTGCATGGAAGTTTAGTCATGGTGTGCAAATTTTAAGCACACTATTTTCCCTATATAATTACATGTCAGAAAGGGAAAGCTGCCAAGTGACAATCTGGCCCAGAGTTCATGGTGTCACACTGGCATCCCCACTTAGGATACAGGTTGTTGTTTGTATTTCCTAGAAATCATTGTCTTCGTTTGGGAGATAAACAGTAAACAGTATCTCCAGCAATGACACCTTCTTTTTATACTAGAACAACTGGCAGCACATTTCCTGAATTGTTTTAGAAGACAGGAGGAGGTAAAATAAAATTAAAAGTGAAAGTATTACGTTCCTCAGACTTCAATGATCATGTTGATAAGACATTATCTCATAGTTGATCCTCTTTTTTGTCCTAAAACAGCAAACGGTTGGTTTAAACCAACAATTTTTTTAAACAAATGATTCCAACTCATAGCAACCCTACAACAATAACTTATAGTAAAAGGTCTACTCAGATACATAACATTCAATCTACTGATCAGGTTCCATGTGCTAAGAAAAATGATCCAGCCAGTTTAGGACTTTTATGCTTCAAGATTTCTATTTGCTATTTTATAAATGCTTTTCAGTAATATTTGCCTCTCAAAGACTTTAAAGCTTTGTTTTTCCCCAGACACCAACACAAGCTATACAACATGTGCATGGTCATAGACAAAATAATTTTGTTACTGATCTTTCTACTAACAAACAATAACAACAAAAAGATGACAAGAAATAAAGAAAGGTGACAATATGAAAAAAAGGAATTGGCAGCAACACAGTGGGAACATCACTGTTCAGAAGCGGCTTCAAATAAGATCGCTAGCACTTACCTGCGCTGGGGTCAATTTTGATAATTGTAGTTGATGTCTAGAAACAGGGTTATGAATATAATTATCATGAAGCAGCAATTGGGCAATCATAACCTAATTAAGCCCACTGACTAGATTATCTTGTTTTCCCCCTAATAATAACATAACATTTAACACTTGCTAATTTTAGGGCCTATGGGTGATGTTCATTCATTATTAACAAGCTACAGCCAACTGGTCAGAAGAAGGATGCATAGTGTACTCCAAAACCACTTGAGTCAGCCAAGAGACAGGGGTGAACTTCAGAGACGGCTAACATCTGTTCTCAGCACTTCACTTTTCAACCTCCATAACTATGCAGTACAGGTCAAGCTATGGTTCTGAGAAGATGGAACATATGATGACAACTTTTGCTCAAATAGGATACAATTCTGCTTAAGTGTGTGCTACTTTCTGTGTTCAATACAATGTGCTTTTCCACATGACAATGGAGTGTGTTTCTGAAGATGGAAGAGACTGATCTTTTTTTCTCAGGATAATGGATGATTCCTCAGCCGGGACTGCATATGTACACTTTAAACATTTACTTTCTTGCACATGTTCTAAGCCTTCCTCCTAAGCAGAGTGGTTTCAAAGTCAATGTAATAGTTCCAGCTGAATGTAACTGCACCCACAAAAACACAACTGACTCAATTTGCCTTTACTTTCTGTAAACAGCTCCTAAGCATAGCCTGGGTAGGTTCTTGCCAAAGATTTAGGTGAAAGAACAAAGAAACAAGTTAAGGACCAGTCTTTGAGACAAGATGATATGAGGGAACATCTTACTAGATCAGGCACTACTGACTAAAGTCACAGTGCATGCTCTGGGGGTGTGCAGATTATGCACTGGACTGCTAAACACAAGGTCAACAGTTCAAACCCACTAGAAAGATAAGAAGTTATGTTTCCCCAAAAATGCGGAATACTCGTGTGGCGTTGCAGGATAATGCACTGGACTGCAAGGTCGGTTTGAACCGCAAGGTCAGTGGTTCAAACTTACCAGCTGCTCCTCAGAAACCCTATACAGGGTTATGAGTTGAAACTGACTTTACAGCAAAAGTGCATCGCCTTGGAAACCTATACAGTGTTGGCTATGCATCAGAAGCAATGGTATGGCATTTAACAACAACAACATGGCTAAGTGGAGTCTCTATTTCTCGAAATAGAAATTCTGTGCAGAGAATCACACACAGTACAGTTCAACTTACTCTCTTCATTTTTTGTAGTTATTTTTCTGAGTCTTTTTTCCACTATCTAAGGCCATTATCTAAGGAAAGATTCATTTTGATAAGTTTGGTAGATAGTGATGTAGCTGATGGGTAAAAAGAGATAACTCTGGAGCTTTTTCTGGAACATTTTATCAACAGTACACATGCTACCCTCCTATAATAACAATGGGTTTGTCTTGGGACAAGAGATCAACTGGACAGATTTATAACAAGGTTAAGATTTTATAATACCATCATCCACAAGACTTGCTGTTGTTGTTAAGTGCCGTCGAGTCGGTTCCGCCCCATAGCAACCCTGTATAGGGTTTCCGAGGAGTGACTAGTGAGCTTGAACCGCCGACCTTCTAGTTCAAACGACTTTGCAGTCCGGCACATTAACCCACAGGGCCACACCAGATCTTCCACGACTGAAGAGTTCACACCAATGAATGTTTAGCCGGTACTCTTACAGAAAAGCTACTGTACTTTAAGGATATATGGATCTGCTCCATCCCCCTTAGTATAACTTGTTACTTTATGAAGTGTACTTGCGGTCAGTCAAACATGAACAACTTCCTTTCTTTACTGTGATGTTCCAAGGACACACAAATAAAATCAAAACATTCATCATGTTTTAATGAAGTAAATATAAGAGTAAGTTAAAAAGTGTTACTACAATATCACAGAAACCTTTCATTAACAAAAACGTCAAAATGTGAAGCTACTGTATCTTGACATAACCTCCACCTAGCTCTATGCACTTCCTGAAGGCATTGTTTCCATCTCTTTAGTCCTTCCCCAAATATTAAAGGAACCATGGACTGCCAAGAGAACTAACAAATCTGTGCTGGGTGAAGTACAGCCAGAATGCTCCTTAGAAGCCAGGATGGCCAGACTTCGTCTCTCATACTTCAGACATAATATCAGTAGGGATCAGTCCCTGGAGAAGGACATCATGCTCGGTAAAGTGCGCGGTCAGTGAAAAAGAGGTGACAGCAAAAATAGGCTTAAGCACAGCAACAATTGTGAGGTTGGCACAGGACTGGGCAGTGTTTTGTTCTGTTGTACATAAGGTGACTACGAGTCAGTATGACTCGACGGCACCTAACAACTGAAGTCTTTGATTTACACCATGTCAAAATGACTGTTTTGGCATCCTCAAGGAACTCAAATGATGGTCCTTTGAAATGTTACTTGAACAAAAAGAAGTCTGAAGGGGTGAGAATAGGAATGTGGGCTCTAGGGTGGATAGGGTAAGGTTTCCCAAGGTAATTCTTGTATGACAGCCCTTACTACTCTTGAAGAATGAAAGGTGTATTAACATGAAGGAAAAATTTTCTTGGTCGAACTTTCCTGACCTTTTTCTCACCAATGCAATTTTCATGTTTCTAAAATTTCTTCCAAATAAGCCCCCATGATTATTCTGTGTCCTCTGAGAGAATCTATTAAGATTACACCTTTGGAATCCCAAAAAATAGTCACCGTAACCTTCTGGGCTGACCTCTCTGCCTCGAATTTAACTGGCCCAGCAGATCCCCAGAAGCCAGCTTTCACTAGACCCTTTTTTATTTTAGAAGGTACCCTAATGAGACTAAGTATATTACTGACAGAACTTGTCTACAGCCATCCACTGATTACAAAGACATGTTTAAACATGTTTTGTTTGGGAATAAATACATACACATACAGACCAGAACTCTAGTAGCTATATTTTTTGACATACCCTTAGGGATGCAGCATGTGGTGACCACTAAGGCAAAAGGGGGTACTAGCAGCCATACTTTTATGTGTATCTGCACCATTTTTTTCAAAACAGCCCTTGTTGTTGGTAAGTGCTGTGGAGTGAGTTCTGATTCAGAGAGACCCTGTATAGGGTTTCTGAGGAGCAGCTATTGGGCTTGAACTGCCGACTTTGCAGTTCAAACCAACCTTGAAGTCCAGTGAATTATCCTACAGCACCACACCAGGACTCCAAAATAGCCATTGTTGTTGTTAAGCGCTTTCAAGTGGTTCTGATTCATAGTGTCCCCTTATAGGGTTTCCAAGGAGCAGCTGGTTGGTTTGAACTGCTGACCATGTGGTTTGTAGTCCAATGCTGATCCTACACCACCACACCAGGAGTCATTAGACAGAACTAATTTTCTGATATGTCTGTTCATATAACTTTTCAAAAGCTTTCTCATGTTTACAGTAATCAGAGCAATGTAGAACACTGAGACTTTCAAACAAGGCGTAAGAAGGAAAAAATAAAAAGACCTTTTCTTTAGAAAAAAAATGTTAAACAGGTTATCTGCAATAACAGGTAGGTACTCTTTTTTAAAAATCCTTGTTCATAAAGTTGACAGAGTAATACAATTAAAAAATATTTATTGTATAAAGCAGCCCCCCCGCTCTTCTTGTTTGTTTATCCACCATCTCTGCAATAACTCAGAAGAACAGAAATAGGGTACTCTTTAGCTAAACACTGTCACATTATTATAGTAAGTTATATCTCATATCAACTAATATAATTAACTTTCCATTATGCTCTGATTTCCTTCCAGAACACCAGGATATTCTCCTGGTATAACCCACTGGACAAGATAAACCATCAGGAACATAAACAACGAGCATAATTAAGTAATGACCAATAAACAAGCCGAGAAGCAAGTCTTTGAAGGCAGTCCCCTTAAGTGTGTATTCTGACTCCTCATCACTTTGAAACCTGGTGACCTTGGGTAAATTACTTCTCTAAACCTCAGTTTCCTCATCCATTCAAGTAATCCCTGATCCCTATTAAAGGCTACAAAAATTACCTAATGAATTTTAACACAAGCCACTTCTGGCGAGGAAATAGCATTCTGTTGACGGTCTATATGGTATTCCCACTCTACACAGGCGTTTGCAGAAATTTTGATGAAGCACTCATGTTTACCTTCCTTACTGACAGTGTTCTTACTCAGTATTAGAAGACATTGTTCAACTAATAACAGAAGGGGGAGGAAATTCTTGCAGCAGAGCTTTGACACTTAAATGATACTGGTGTCTTCCATAGAGATCCCTTTCCCAGTTATCATTACTAAACACTAACAATCTTCTGGGACGACTACTTAAGACAGAAACCACTAAGGAATAAAGATTCTGAGGGATACAGTTACTGAAGTCTTTATGTGGTCTCAATGCCCAATCTTTCTTCAGTCTATAAGCCACACTGTTCAAATTTTACTCCAAATGAGGGATCACTACATCAGGTCCATGACAATCTGAGTATTAAATGATTAATGCTCAATACCTAATTGATCAAAACACAAAGGGACAATGCAATTAAGGATTAGAATGATTAAACATTCTGAACCTCAAGCGTTATTTTAGATTATGTTGTTGTTGTTGTTGTTAAGTGCCTTCGAGTCGGTTCCGACCCATAGCGACCCTGTACAGGGTTTCCAAGGTTGTAAATCTTTACGGGAGCAGAAAGTCTCATCTTTCTCCCGTGGAACGGCTGGTAGCTTCGAACTGCTGGCCTTAAGGTTCGCAGCCCGATTCGTAACCACTACGCTACCAGAGCTCCTTATTTTAGATTACAGAAAGCTGAAATTGGTTGATAGGCCAGTTTGTGACACTTGGCTGGAATGAATGGCTTAATCCCAAACTAGACACCAGGTAGTAGGCATGGTCCATTCCTTTCCCTTCTGAAATAAGCATGTCTTTGTTCTAGTTTCTTTCCAGTGTCTAGAGTGTAGGTAGCGAAGCTCTATGGATAGCTTTTGAGAGGACTATCACATTTTCTGCCCATTAATAATGCAGCTCTTTTCTACTGTGCTCCATTCTCGGCTGCATTCATTTTCCAGGAAAATCTCCACCTAGGCAGAGTTAACCAGTTTCCTCAAGTTTCCATTTACCCTTTATCCGAAAGGCTGTAACCCCAATGTCACACAAATTACCTTCCAACCCCAATTCTATTTTTTACAATAGGAACTCAGCAAAGAAAGTGGGTCTATGCACTGGTCTTCATATTTCACATGCAATAGGTACCAAATTACAAGGTCTTTTTCTATGTGCTTTATTGTTTTCATAAAAGCAATGCCTTTCTTCTTTCTGAGGGCTCTTCCCAATGGACAGGCTTCTTCTATTTTGACTTAGTAATCATTCCACTACCTCTCTTCTCCTTTCCCCTCTCCCACCCAAAGCAGTCTCTTCTTCCCAGCAAATTTCCACAACATAATTATGGCAATGCTTTAGCCTACTTTTCTGTTAGCTTAACAACCCTGTCTATTTTCTACTTGTGCTGATGCTACTGTTTGCTTTTCTGAAGGGCTAATCCGTATATCCTTTCAAGGCCTAACTTCCCCTACCATGATAGCAGCTGGAGCTCTAATTCACAGGTCCCTTTGCAAAGCTTTTCATTAGCAAAAAAATGAGATGGTTAAGAAACCCATTTCTTAATCTGCAGGTGAGTATTGGAACCTTTGTGCAGCAAACATCTTTCAAGTATCCCACATTGTGCCATTGCACAATTATTTTCTGAGTAATCAGTAAGATGTTATAGGCACATTTACAGTGTTCACTCGGAGGAAATCAGCTCCCACACCCCCTGGCTCTGGCATTTCCCAGCACACGAGAGAACCACTCAGCTAACATGAGCAGATTTGAAGGATATTAACTCTACCTTCTTAAATCTGAAAAGGGAAGAGAAGAATTCCAAAATTTGAAGGTCTTAGCTGGTGTTCTGGTTCAACTGGCCAGACGAGGGCTTAGGGAGTGAGTTTGGCCTTCCCCAGCTGGGCTCTGTGGCAGATAAGCCTCTCCACAAATCCTGGGCTTAATTACTTCTGACACAGTTGTCTCAGCTAGGCCTCCAGCTTCTTTTGTGCTCAAACCAATATGAATCCAAAGGTAAGTCTTTGCTTACTCACCTTGGACAACTGCTTCATTTCCATCTAAGTGATCCTAAATCATTTTAATCAGGATCTATTGGTTCCTAGTAAAATTCTCCCATCTTTCCTTGTTAACTTTTGGTCAAAGTCTATTCAAAACCTCAGCAAATAGCTTACTGAGATAAACAATTCTCATCTTGATTTCTGGAAGAAGCAAGTGCCTACCACCTTCCTTCCTTTCACCCTCAAGAGTAGGTGCTACTCTTTGAATGAAGTTGGTGTAAGGTGTGAACAGACACAGCAGGGCTATTTTATTAAATATCCAGAAGCAACATGCAGTGAACTGAACAAGCAAACACATGAAAGCAAGGAAATCAATACCAAAATACCCTGACCTGGCACACACAAAAAATCTTCCCTCCAAGAATAACTCAAGAAAAATGTCTCCAGCTAGGAATTAGGCAAGAATGCTTTGAAGACATCAAGCAATATCTGCTCAGAAGGATAATGCGTCTGTAGGTGACTAGACTAGTACCCACTCAAACCACAACACTCTCTACCTCTTTTCTAAGCCCTGATGGATTGCTCCATACATTCAAAGATGAAAAATTTCACGTATGCTTCAATTGATACGGACAAGAGGCCTTAGAAAGAAGATAAATTTTATGATAGCATTTCCAAGCAGAAAATGTGAATACAAAGCTCTTCAGATGGACCTTCCATTTATCAGTTTGTGCAGTTCTCCAGATACAAAGTTCAAGGGGACAAAAGATTCCAAAGAGCTTCCTGTTGTTGTTGTTGTTGTTAAGTGTCATCAAGTCGGTTCCGACCCATGGTGACCCTGTACAGGGTTTCCTAGTAAACTGCGAATCCACTCTAAATTCATAAAAACCCATTTTCCTTCATTCGGAAACTTCTCCACCAGGGTCTTATTAAATTCAGGCGATAGTTCAATTTATGATAATCCTCTCTTCTCTCCAAAGCTCTCCCACCCCAAACTTATTTTACCCCCTTCCTTCAGTACTGGCAAGCAAACCATACTGTTTTAACTTCTTTCCTGTTCTCCCAGTTCTTCTGGAACATTTTATTTTCGACAGTCAACTCATTTGGAGGAGTGCCACACTGAGGTTCAACTGTTTACAGCGTTAACTATGTTTCTGCCAGAAGTCCACATCCAGCACTACCTTCTTCAGACTGCCTCTTATTAAGAATTTATGCGTTAGTTTGGAAAAAGCTTAGAAAATGTGGAAACTTCCAAACATCACTCCTCTTTACAAAATTACTTTCACTAACCCAAAAGCAGGCAGAAATGGAAACCCGTTTTCACCTTTCCTAGAGCACTGTCCCCATTGCTCATGTGGCCCATGTTGTTAAACAGTCATTTAAAGGATGACTTCATGCACATGAGGGAATGGGAAAATAGCTAGCTAGCATAGGCCTGTAAAAGAGAACTGGGTTCTAAAAAGATAAGTAGCAAGCACAGTTTGGGATGAGTTCAGCATGCTGGAAAATCACCAGTAATTGTTTTAGACTGGATTTCACTCTCTCAGTCATTCATCAGTATTACAAAATGGCATCTGGAAAAGAAGCCAATTTCAAACTGTACCATGTTGCAAAATAGACCCTCAGAGTCCAATTGTGGGCGCTTTTGTAAGTTGCAATAGACAAAGACAAACTTCCAAAGAAGGACATTTGGAAAGGACTCCCAAATCCCAGATGATAGAAGTAGAGAACACAGCAGGAAAATTCAAAGAAAAAAAGCGCAAACACAAGTCACTGAAACTTGACTAAAAGTCACATTAACAAAATTGCCTCTGCATAGTGTCTCTCCTGTCAATGAAAAACCATATGAGCTAGGAGTTCCCCACCATGCTAAATTCAACTAACAAAAGTCAACAGTCCAGCCCATCAGAGTACGGTTACAGTTTCTCAGGGAGCCTTGCACTCTAGAGAGGAGAGCTGATGTTTCACAACCCGCTTCAGTCAAATGGAGTGGGGTAGCGGAAAGGGTACTGGACTGGGAGTCAGCCAACCTGAGTTCTAGGCCTGGCTTTGTTACAACTGAACTTTCTGACCTTATGCAAGTCACTGCATGTCTGGGTGCCAGTTTCCTCTTCAGTAAAATGGGAGGGGGGAATTGAAGTATATGGTCTAAGGAACGTTTAAATCATAAAAGGAACTAAAACCTACTCAAAAACAACTAGGTTTTTAATTGTTAGTTCTGACTCGTCAATATATCAAATATCTAATATGCATCACTTAGGGTGTGCATGTTTGTCAATACTTAAACAACTTTAATTTTAATTTCTACTTGGTAATCAATAGTTTTACTCATCACCCCAAAACCTGTTTAATCTCCCTGAATCCTAGAGTTCTTTCTTTCATACTATAATAAACACTTCTTTTCCTTTCTTATTATTTTAAGCAATCTTCCCCAAACTAAGACTTGTGCTATTAAAAGAGCTTAGAACTTCCCATTTCCTTGCTAAGGCTAAAATTAAACTGTCCATTCCTTAGGGCCCAGCATAACATCTGCCAGATGTCTTGGCATATCACAGGAGGGGAATTTTCTTCCAATATTATCTATTCTCCTCTCCATTTTCTCATAATCAATTAATAGGTCACCAACATCAAGCTAATGTTTCCCTCAAAGTCATCAACTCTGTAAGCATGTGAGCTTCACAAGATAGTTGCTTTAACATACACATATACACACATAATCACACACACACACACAAGCTGATTTTTTTCCAGCATTCTGGATTATCGCAATAGAATGGGGAAAAATTTTCCCTCTTTTGTTACAAATGTTCTTACTTTCCATGTATTTATCACCCATCCAATTATGTACTCATACCACATCCTCTACAATCTAAGTTATGTATTTCCTACATTTGTGGTGTGGTGTTGTGAAACAACATCTCTGTTCTCCAAGCAACTTGAAACATTCAATATAGTTTTGTCCATTCTCTGTCCCATGATGCTGTGAACTGTGTATCTGATAAAGGTGCATATCAAAAGATGAAAAGCAGAGGGACTTTAACCAAGAATTATCAACACCAAGGAAAATTTCAAGACAGACTAGACTCTCTTAAACTCCATCACACAGACAGCAGGATGCTTTCCCAGGGCAACTTGACTACAAGTTGACTTTAGAGTAAAGTACATTAGCAGAGTTGAATTTTAACCCTGACTGTCTTCTGGAAGACTCGTTGAAAAGAATAGATATAGTTTTTTGGTTGTTGTTTTTTTTTAACCTCTAGAAGTTGTGTCCAGCACCAAAGAGCAGGGAAAAAAACAAGACCTCAAAGAATGTGGTCACTGAATTAGACTGACATAAATCCACTGAGAAAACACTATCAACGCCGAAGACCCAACAGGAATAATATCATGGCAGCATACGTCAACAGCGCACAGGTATTTTTTCAGAAATTCTCTTTGTGATATATTAGAGCTATGGCAAAAAAAATGTGCATAAAACAAGCTTTATCAACCTCATGTCTCAAAAAAAGAAAACGATCTGAGCTTTGACATCAAATGAGGATGTTCAATTTGACACTGTATTTTTCTTGTTGTGGTATATTGAAAACACTTATCCCAATTCCAATGTGAGTGTCTAGAAAACTCAAGAAGCCACCTCTTTAAAGTGTTATGCTATGCTTTCCATGTTGATGAAAAGGGATTGTTGTTGTTATGTGCTGTGGAGTCGGTTCCAACTGACAGTGACCCTGTACAGCGTTTCCAAGGCTGTAAATCTTTACAGGAGCAGAAAGCCTCATCTTTCTCCCACGGAACAGCTGGTAGTTTTGAACTGCTGACCTGAAGGTTCGCAGCCCGATTCATAACCACTACGCTACCAGAGCTCCTTAAAAGGGATTCAAGATGGCTATATCTCTTAGCTGGATGGCAACTAACAACAACAACAACAACAACAACAACATATCTCTTAGCTAATCAGAACAAATTTGCAAACTCCAAAGTTCCCCTTGGATACTTTATTTTTTCCCTCCATAAAAACTAAACTCTAAAACTGTCTTATAAAATATACCAAAACATTTGGTTGAAAAGTGAAAAATATCATAAATCAAACTGCTGGAATAGCAACCAGTTTGTCAGATTTTTTTTGTTTTTTCTGAGTGAAATAACTAAACTAAACAATTGTCCTGGGATCAGCAACAATAATAAAATTAACATAGAAGTTTGTTTCAAGACAAACATATAATGTGTTCATGTTGACAATAAACATATATGGTTAATTAGATGTAAAATTATCTCATAATTACTTCCCCAAATAACTCTTTTTATTCCACTACATTCAAAATTCCAAGTTTGAACATGTAGCATCCATCCATATATGCCCTAGCAAATTTAAATACAGCATAGAATGCATTACACTTATGAGCAAAAGCAATAAGTATCAAAAGGTAATCAATCCAAAAGTGAATAATGAATAGTTATGATTCCAAGTCAGATTTTCAAAAGTGCTCTTGGAGGGGCCTAGATTTTTAGTAAGGGAACAAAAATCTGAAGCAGAAGCATTTTAAAATGAGCACACACATCAACTGAAAACCATACATCTTCGTCTGCACAAGCAGGGTTTTACTTCATTGACCATGGACAATTATCACTAAAGGACCATGTATTATTTCCCCTCTCCTTTCACACCCCTCAGAAGAACAATAACCCTCAATTAATGACACCACAGTTTGGTTTGAAAAATGTGATGTTGTCATATATAGCACTGTGCATTTACTGATGGCACTGCTACCAGCTACTCAACAGAATATAATTACATCTGGAATCCAAAACCACTTCAATATGCACAAATATACTGTAGACATAAGGAACTTTACACACAAAAAAATCTGATAATGAGAAAGCAAAGCAAGAAGAAAGCTGGTGTAAGTCGTTTACCAATGTGTTCCTTATTTATGACGAAGAAGCTGGTACCTTTCTATATTTCTCCTTAGTTGAAAACAAAGTCTAATTAGGTTCCTTAGAATGTATTAATTGGTTCTGAATCTCCTCCAAGTTTTCATTCTACCCTGGAGCCCTCCTCACCTATGTTCAGAAGTCCCTCTAAAATTCTTCTAACATCTTCTCTCATCCTCAAGATGGCTACCTGAACCTAATGGAAAATCAACATCTTCATGATTGGCTTTTATAAATTCCTGAAACATTTTAAGAATTAATCCTTTACTTGGGTCAATTACATACATTCTCTACAACTAATCTGTATAGAGTTCTAACCTATGTGTTTGAACTGGTGTAGGTCTAGGTTCTTTTTCAAATCAGCCTCCCAAAATGTCTCCCTAAAGACTAATAAATTATCCTCAATTAAAAAGGTGAAGATACCTGGGTGTAAGGTTTTTCTCAACTGATATGGTATTTTTAAAAACGTGTTTCCATAGTGACATTGCTAAGAAGGCATTTTTGAAGATTTACAATACTTGAGAATACACACAAAAAAAGCAGAATGGAAGGGAAAGGGGGAAACAAAGGAACTAAAAGAAGGCCTGATGCACACATGGAACAACCTGAAGAGAAATGTAGAACCTCAAGAAACTGGTGTCAGTCCATCCTAGAGCTCTTCTGAGGTCTTGCAGGGTTTTCTGGGTTTGGGGTTTTTTTCTTTTTGCAGAAATCACTCTAAACCAAACAATAAAGTCTTGCAAGGCATTCAAAGCATGATGATAACCCAAGCCCCAGAACTCCATAAATCTCAGTTTGGGGCCACCACTATCTTCACAATGAAGAAATAACACTCTGGTGACTTTCAGGAGACCTGGAGCAGCTTAAAGTTGTGTGAAGACCTCAATGGAAATGGTTAAGGTTTTGTCTTCCCTTTCTTGAAGGAGGTCAAAACCCCCTCAGGTCTACTCAAAAGGAAAAAAAAATCCAAAAGTTTACTTTAAAATGGAAACAAACGCCTCTGCAACTTGTGAAAACACTCCTTTGGTGGGAGAAAAATCTAGACAACCCTTTAAAAGCCCCTCATTCCTTGCATACTGAAGCAATAGTGAAGAACCACCATAAGATTTCCCTCAGGAAAGGGAAAAGGAGTAGGCAGGCAAGCCTCCTCCTCCAGCCATCACCAGCAGAGCTTCAAAATGGAGACATCCATAATTTTATAAACACTTCTCATCTCAGCTTTGTCTCCTGGAAACCCGTTCTCCTCCATTTTCTGGTGGAGTTACAACATGACACGGCTTACCTGACTCAGTTCTCAGCTCTCAACCAAACTAGTCACTTCCTCCAAAAACCTGTAAGCCACCTCCAGAAACAAAACCAAAGCACACCAAACAGCAAACACAGACACAACCCCCGGGAGCCCTGGGAGACAGCCCCAACTGGTTGGTCTTTCCCCATCCCAGACGCGTGCTTAAAAATGAAACTTTTTTTTTTTTTTTTTTTTTTTTGGGTAGTGGAGGAATATAAAAGGAACTCCAGGCAGCCTTCCTCCCTCTCTGTAGGTTAGAAGCTACAATGAAAAGAAAATGAGGGTTCCTTCATAAATGGTGAAAAGCCTAGAGACTGAACGTGAGAAGGAGCTTTGTGTTTTGGAGTCTGGACTGGAACCAAAGCAGACAGCTTGCAAATGGAGGACAGGGAGATAAAGAAAGGGAAAGAGAGGGGCTGCTCCAATGGTGGGGGGGCGGCTGCTGTTTCCCCTCGTTCTTGGAAGGAGGGCAGACCCCCGGGAACTGCACCAGGAGTGTGGCAGCCCCCCAGGCCCCTGCCTCCTTTTCCTCCCTCAGAGGAAAGCCAAGTGTGTGTAATGGCTTCTCCTCTCCAGAAACCGTTGTCCTCCTACCACAGGCTTCTGAACCCTCAGCCTAGAGACAGCTCCTCAGCAGCCTTCTGAACCTGTGCCCCCACCCGGTCCGCGCCCAAGGCGACTCGCCTCTCTCCTCACCAGCAGTACCAACAGCAGCAGCCACCCCCGACACATCCCGACCCCGCATCCCAACTTCGGAGAGAGAGAGCCAAATACCTGAGGAAGAGGGGGGTGCCAATCCGCACGGCTTTGCCATCGGGCGGGGGACAGTCAGACAGAGAAGGAGAAAGGAAGGAGAGGGACAGAGAAAGAAAGAGGTCAACCCGCTCAGGTCGGGATCGCTCGGAGCGCTCCCTCCTCTGCCCCTCGCTCGTTCCCTCACACTCTTCGGCTCAGGTCTCCTAGCCTCCCGCCCTCCGCCCCCTTCTCTGTCCCTACTCCCGTCCCCACACTCCGAGCATCCGTCCTAAGTCTCCAGCTCTCTTCTCACTCATCTTTCATTTTCTCGTCTCTTCATACAACTACACGAAATTAAGCCACAGCGCTCCTCTCCCCCCAGCAGAAGGAGCAGCCAGCAGGAAAAAGCACAGCCTCCTCTACAGCCACCAGCACCACCACCTTCTCCTCCTCTTCCTCCCTCGCTTCTCCTCCTCCTCCTCTTCCTCCTCCCCCTCCCGCTCTCCCTCCTCCCCCTCCTCCTCTTCTCTTGCTTCTTCTCCTCTTCCTATAGCCAGTCCATGCAGGGGACTTCCTCTCCTCCCCGCTCCACCAACCCTTCTTGGCCGAATGAATGAGCGCGTTTGTGCCTCCGCCACCCCGCGCTCTTCTCCCTCTAGCACTCAGACCACCCGGAGGTGGTGGTTAATTGCAGTAACTTACAGAAGAAGCGTCCCGGCGCCAGGAGGTGTTTCGGGTTTCCAGCCCCAACGCCTCCTTATCCTCTTTCTCTTTCTCCTCTTCCTGCTCTGGTTATTGTTGTGGAAGTTGTTTGGGAGTCTCATGTGCTTCTGCCGGGTCTCAGCAATGGAGGATCGCCATCTTCCCTGCCTTCCTCGGCTCCTCAGACTCGCTGCAGCTGCAGATGACCTGAGATATCCGTCTCTCTCCCTCTCCCTCCCTCCCTCTTCCTCTCCCCTCGCTCGCGCCTTCTTTCTCCTCTCCTCCCTCTCTCTCTCTCTCTCTTCTCCGTCTCCCTCCCTGTGTGTCTCTCTCTGAATAATGAGCAACTAGAGGGAGAGAGAAAGCAAGACAGAAAGAGAGAAGGAAGACAATCTTCTCCTGCCACACAAAACGCCGGAGCACCAGGGGGTGCGCGAAGCCTTTCTAATAACAACAACGTGCAAGAAAGAGAAAAAGAAGGAAGGAAGGAAGACCGACAGAAAGAAAAAATTGAGAGAGAAATGGGCTGGGAGGAAAAAAAAAAAAAAGGAAGAATTATCCAAGAGCTGAAGAAGCGCAGAAGGAGAAGCTGGAGGAGATGCTGAGGCTGCGGCTACTGTCCTCCTTCCCACCCCCCCACCCCCCGCTGAACCCCAGAAGGAGGCAAGGTGGTTGCAAAGTTAAGGCTGGGACATTGTCTTTGTCACTCAGAGCAACACAGAGCCAGGCCAGTGAGATGCAAGAGGAGGAGGTGGCGGCGGCGGAGGAGGCGGTGGTGAAGGAGGAGGAGGAAGAGGAAGAGAAGGAGGCAAAGGAGGAGGAGAAGGGGAAGAGGGAGATGAGATGAGATGAATAAAGACCTGCGGAGAAGGCGGTGCACGGAGCCTGTCCGCCTGGGCTAGGCGTGCGCGCTCCTGTCTCGGAGGGGTCCGGCCACCCTGGCCAGCAGAGGAAGCCTCCAGTGAGGACCCTGTCTGGCCGCTCATAGCGCTCCTACCATCAGCCCTGCCCCAGGCTCCGAGCCCGGGCCCCAGCGGGTCCCTCACACGCATCCATCTAGAGGCCAATCTTTGCAAAGAACCTACATGGAGAACTAGAGGTTGCAAGTCTAAACCCAGATCAACCACGTGGGGCTTTTTAATCCCTTTCCAGCTTGCGGTGTGAGTATCTCCAGTGAAAAGCTTAAATTGTCCATTACTGGCACGTATTTTGAAGTCTTCTCCCCCGAAATAAAGGCTCATTGTGCGTTTCATTTCTTTTCTGATATGGAAAGAAGAGTAGGGGAAGGAGAAAGCCCATCCTTCCGAGGCTCAGAAACACCACTTTCCCAACTTGTGAAATGTTTTGACGGCGCACCAAAAGAAGAAAAGCATACTTAAATAACTTTACACCCTCCAGCACCGCGTTGTTTGCACTTTCAGCCTGATCATCTAAGTCTCGGAAAGTAACAATCAGCGCTCCTAATGATAAGGTGTCATGTGTTGAAGACAGGAGAGCCAAGATGAAGCTTTCACACCTTGAATTTTTATTTAGTGTAATCCCCCCCAAAATCGTTCTGAACTACCTCTTTTCGTAAAAGAATAGGACCCTACCCCACCCCCCAACACAAACACCATGTTGGATGTCTCTTCAGACTTCATTTGATATGGGACGGGGAAGTTGCATGGAGGATGGGGGGGGTTACAGTGTGAAAGAAAAAAAAAATCAATATAGATGCAATTGAAGTTCAAGGGCATACGCTGGTTGTACCAGTTCCATTTCTCGGATCCTCACACTGGGCATCTGCAGCCTCGGGAAAAGAAACACGCAGAGCGCCTGGCAGAGACCTTAATTAAAGTTTCTTTTGTCCGCGTCTGAATTGGGGGATGTTTCTAGATTCCTTTGCATTGGGAAGCGCGCATCCGGTGGTGTAGGCGCGGTGTAGAGGATCCACAGCAGGACTGTGTTCTTTTAATACTCGCCGCCCCTCACCCCCAAGCAACATCTCTGGGAGATATACCCATAAATCTATACAATAAAGGGGAGGAGGAGACGCGCGCGTGGTTGGTTCCCATCGGATAGCGGGATTTCATAAACAGATGTAAATCCTCGTTTTCCAAGATTTTGCCGTTCATTTAGACCTGGACAGAATCTCTTGCCCTGAGGCACAATTTCACCGCCTTCCATTCAACACTTCCTGCCCTTTTCTCCTCCCATTCACATAGAAAATCTTGGGAGCCCTAAAAGGGTGTTGATGGCGGAGTGATAAATAAATAAATAAATGACACTCTACGCGTGCGGTGGAGAAGAAGGGGGAGGGAGAAGTAAAGCGAGAAGAGGTAAAGGGAAAAAGTAGGGCGAGCAGAAAGGACAGGCAAAAGGGAATCGGGAGTAAAAGAAAGAGAAAAGAAGAAAGAAGCGAGAAGGATGGGGAGGCTTGCTGCAGAGTGATGCTGGCTTTGTGCAGAATTGGAAGGACTCCCCCTTCCAGGTGCCTGGAGGGTCCTGGGGAAGTCCTTCTGCCCTGGAGCTCCTCCCTCCGGGACCCCAGGGGTGTCTGATCGCCAGCCGCCGCTCCTCCATAAATTCCTCGTGGCAACCAGAGGAAGCGCGCCAGGTCTCCGCAATCCCTTCAGTGCCTGCGCTGATAATTTACCTCTTTGTCTTTAATAAAAAAAAAAAAAGCTGACTTTTTCTGTCAAGCCCTGTACCGGGAAAATAACAATCGTATTTCAGGTTGAAAGCTGCTATTACTGCTGGGTTTTGGAGGCTGCGATAAAATCTTCATCGACGTGAAGGTACTTTCTAGGTTGTCTTGGGTCCGAAGTACTAAAATGGGGGCCACTCTTCCCCGGGGTTACGGGCGTAGGGAACCCAGGGTTGGCGAGGGGGGAAGAAGCGCCGAGGTCTGAGGAAACCGAAGGCTCTAGGAGCACCAAAGTGCTTCCTGCAGTCGGGGAATGAGCCCTGGGGAGGAGCCTTTCGCGAGAACGTGAGCGCGCCTCAACACGCCTCAGACCTCATAAACCCACTTGGCAAAGACCCGGGAAGCGGCTGGCGGACTGTCTGCGGTGAACTCAAGAAATTAACCTGCGTTGTAATTAAACGGGCTGTCGCCCTTTCAGACTCACCTCGAGCGACCGAGATACAGAGCTCCAGAACCGGCGGTGGGGGGACCTGGCTCCACCCTCCCGTCCCAGGAGAAGAGGACAAAAAGGGTAGATGGCCTTGGAGATGGCCCCGCCCTTCAAACGCTCCAATCCTTGGAAACCAAACCTCCTCTAAAGGCCTCCTCGTCTAGAAGGGACAAAGGCAGCCAGGAGATCCATAAAGACAGAAAGATAGGTGATTTTCGACTTCCGAAGAGAGTTCCTTGAGTGAAAAGGTACTATGGCTAAGTTTCCATCCCAGTTACAGAACCATAGTATGTTATTGAAGACACACCGGATCAAAATTTTGGTTTATAAGCAAATTGACTTCCCAAAGCGGTGAAGCAAACTAATGCAAAACGTCCCTGCTTTTTGAATGTGGCATGGCTAAATTTTCAATAAGTGATGTCATTTTCCAACGTTTTAGAACCGTTATAAGTACCTTTACGTTTCAACTAAAATAGTTAAAAGGAATTAAACACGGGGAGGTATGTTAGTTTGCGTGTTTGTTTTTATTTGGAGCAATTTTCTTTCAAATGAGAGAAAGAAGTTGGATAAATAAAACCTGAGTCACTCAAAAAGAACACCATTGCTGAAAGTTTTAGTGAAAACCTTAATAAACTTGACACTTAAGTAACTAATTATGCTTTGTTATTAGTGAACCATTAAGATAAACAGGGAAAAGTTCACACCTCCTGCTATTTCATTCCTGAGAGTATTCACAAAGATAAGACTGACAAGCCTAGTTGGCCAGTTATCTTCACCACCTGGAGGATTCATTTTTAAATTAAAATGGGGAAGCTTAGGTTTTGTACACAGCTAACAATGTAAGAAGAGTCTCATGGGGCATGGTAACACCTTGAAATTTACCTTTTATTGTTGTACCCTATGTCATTATACCCTGGGGTCATATGGGATTGCAAGACTTTATTAATGTTCCAGGGAGTATGAATATGTTAGGACTCTGGACTTCCTTCTCCGTTATCATGGGTGACTGGCATACAAACTCCTCATAAAGGGAAATTATGGCTCATCAAAAGACTGACTTTATGAGCATTAATAGAATAATAAATCTTGCAATTTTAGTTTAAGAAACAGTGAAATTCCTATCATCAGAAGGACCCGTGCAAAAATGATCCCACTCACTTGGCCAACTCCAACAGGATAGGGATAGTCTATGAATCATCTGGGATTTTTAAACCTCAGGAAAAGAAGGCACCCAAATCTCACAGAAAATGTTTGAAAAGGGGAAGTCTATCAAACTTTCTCAACAGAATCTTGGAGAAAATGAAGTGTTGGTCCAGAGGCCACATTAAAAAGACAATTTCAACAGAAAGGAATATATTGTTATCCTAACATCATTGTTTCAATATTTGCATCCACCATATTAAAAAAAAAAAGTCCTCCTGATTCCTGAAATTATTATTTTTAAAAAATCTAAATTTTTTTAATTCAATTAAAAAAAAAAAAATCTAGATCTCCACTTGGTAAATTCCGGAAGGAAAACTCTTCAAAGGGATTGATTGTTTGGACAAAAAAAAAAAAAAAAAAGCAGTTTTGCGCAAATCACCAGTTTGAAGAGTTTTCATTCTCTAGATGAATAGAGAATATGAATATTTCAAAACTCTTAGTATTCCATTCAAAAACATTTGACCATAGAAGTTGTTGCACACCTATTACATTTAACGATATTTCTCAGCCTATGTTAAACTTTTCTATGCAGTTGGATAATCTTACTATTTAAGTTCCTGGTTTTCAAATGATAATTTATATTGACTCCTTGAACATTTGTTACTCTTGCTAGAAATCACTTGGCTTTCAAAAGTTTTTTTCTGAAAACTTTCCATTGGATAATTGTGGTCCTTCAAATATCAGGGAAGTGAAGTCACTAGCAGGCTTTCTGCTCTCTTACAAGAGAGTCAATATAGCCTTACAAACCCATCTTCAAATATATGCATCTGATTGAGTGGCATCTCTCAAAGATTAAGTGTAATAATTTATATAAAACTTATTCTGTATGAATATTTCTATGTATATAAGATTGGATACCAAACAAGATGTTTCAATAGTGGTATTCTAAAGTTCAAAAACAGTCTTTAATAAGAAAGAGTATAAGGGTTAAAGACAGCAGTGGTAAATACTACTACATACACAGTCTAAAATAACAGTAATCTACAAGAAGTTGTGGAGTCCTGGTGTGTTGCTGTGGGTTAATGCACTGGACTGAAAAGTTGGTTTGAACCACAACGTCGGTGGTTCAAGCTCACCAGCCACTTCTCAGAAACCCTGTACAGGGTCGCTATGGGTCGGTGCTGACACACTGGCACCTAAGAGCAACACTCGTAGTTGCATGGATAGATACTCAAGCTGAATCAGTGTGGGAGGGAGAGTGGGAGTATACCCACAAATATATATAGATTTGGTAGAGGATTTTGTACATAGATATTTACCTTTGCTGCTAATATATTTATGAATGTGCTGGAGCATTCATGGGGCAATATTAGACATAACCAAATGCCTTGAAGAAATTAGTCGCTGGACCTTTCAGAGGACACCATGGTCAGTTGACATAGCATAGCCCACAAACACGATGTTCTACATCCTACACTGGTGAGTAGCGACTGGAATCTTATGAGTGGCCATCTTACGTATAACTATTGATTCTATCTTTCTAGAGGAAAGAAGAGTGATGAAGACCTGGCCCACTTGGAAGCAATTAGTCTAATGAGCTAATGGACCATGTGGACATCAGTCACCAGAATCCTGAAACCAGAAGAACTAGTTGGTTCCTGGCTACTGCTACCAACTCCCCTAAAGGGATCACATTATAAGGTACTGGACAGAGTCAGAGCTAAAGTGGAACAAAACTCAAAAACCAGGTCAGATAGAGACTGGTGGAACTCTGAAGCTATGGCCCTTGATCACCATTCAGGTCTAGAACTGAATCACCTCATGACTCAATATTCAGCCAAGCAAAAGCTAGGTATATAAGGGGAGCAACAACACACTAGTGAGCTATACATGCCATAGAATGGTCAACCACTCGAGATTCAAAGGGTGGCATTTACCCAAGGACAGAGTTCAGAAAGGTTGGGAAAGAAGGGGGAATGGGAACAAGAAACATAGGAAGAAATTGGGTTAAGTAATATTACATTGTTGTTAAGTGCCGTTGAGTTGATTCCGACCCATAGCGACACTGTGTAGGGTTTCTGAAGAGCAGCTGGTGAGCTTGAACCACCAACCTTGCAGTTCAAACGGCTTTGCAGTCTGGCACATTAACCCACAGCGCCACACCTGGTTACGAATCGGGTTGTGAACCGCAAGGTCAGCAGTTCGAAACTACCAGTTGTTCTGCGGAAGAAAGATGAGGTTTTCTGCTCCCGTAAAGATTTATAGCCTCGGAAACCCTGCACAGGGTCGCTATGAGTCGGAACCAACTCCACGGCACACAACAACAACAACAAACAATATTACATTAAGGGATTGCAGTCATTGAGAGAAAATGTGTCTTATTTATTGAATATAGAACTGATGATCTGCACTGTAAACCTTCATTCAATTCACAATAAAAAGTTAGCAAAAAACAAAATATTTCTCATAGGTAAATGATAAATGTATAACTCTATCAAACTAGTTACCATAATATGGAACATTCATATTTAATAGTCATTCAACCAATGAGTATTGGTTTAGCATCTACAATATGCCATACTATAAATACAAAGATTAATAAAAGAAAACTCACTCCCATCAAGTTTCTTATTCTTAATGACCCTGTATAGAGGTTTTGAGGCTGTAAATCCTTATAGGAGCAGAAAGCATCATCTTTCTCCCATGAATAAAAGAAAGCAAGTCAAAATTTCAGTGCATGATCTACTTCATGAACCACTAGCTTCAAAATCATATGAATTATAGTACTTAAGATTTTTTTACTTACTCAAAAGCATAACTGACCAATAATGGACCCATAAGAAGACTAAGATCAATTTAAACACTTCTGTTTTTACTGTGGAGCTATTGAGATGTAATATATTGTTAAAATGTATTTATTTTAGTTCATTTTAGAATCAATGTTTGCCTTAATTCATAATTTCATAAATATGAAATTAAACAAAACACTGTTTAGGAAAGAAAATAATCTTATACCAACTATGGTTAAATTAACCAAAATGCAGTAGAAGAAGACTCAAATGAAAGAGTTCCTATTTGTTGAGACACCCCTTCCAACAGAAAGACCAGTATTTCCAGATGCTGCCATTTGCACTCAAACTGAAGCACAGAGAGGAAGTGACTTGTTCAGGAACATAATTGGTCTGGGGCAGTTAGCATTAGAATTTGCATTTCCATAGCAGTTTCTCCAGAGTTGTCATTCTCATACCAACTTCAACGGGTTTTTTTGTTTTTTGTTTTGCTTTGTTTTGACACATTTGCATATTACTTATGCTATTATTTAATCTGCAAATATATTTTGAATCAATTTTATAAAAATGTCAACTTCATCATAAACAACATTGCTATTACGTGCTATGGAGTGCATTCTGACTCAGCCACCCAACATTGGACCCTTCATGTCTCATGAAGTACGTGAGTTCCAACTGCCCACCTTTTGGTTAGCAGTCAAACACTTAACCATTGAGATAACAGGCTTCTTAGAAGATGTACTTATGGGTTTTGTTTTATTTTGGCTTCTCAGATTTTTCAACATTTCTACATGAATCGACTCCCCGGCACATAACAACAACAACAAAAACAATGAATATATCTATTTTGCAATTAGAAAACTTTTAAGAGATTGCACATGAATTTTGTCAGCATGGAATTTCTCTTCAATTGTAAAAACTGACCAAATCAGATGCTTGTCTAATTTACAAAAGGAATTTTAAAAATCTGATGTTTTATTAATGATTATGATGTTTAAAAACACACCTAGAAATTCCATTTGATTTCCTAAACAGCCTTTAATCAGAGTTCAGTGGATTCAGTAAGAAATTTCAATAATAACTGCAAGTATCAAGTTGGCTTGAGAGCTTGGTGGCTCCATACAATAAGCACTGGACTGCAAACCACAAAGTCCACAGTTCAATGCCGCTATGAGGCTTTTTGCTCCCACCAAGATTTAGCACTTAACAACAACATCAAGTTGGCTTGAGAGCTTGGTGGCTCCATACAATAAGCACTGGACTGCAAACCACAAAGTCCACAGTTCAATGCCACTATGAGGCTTTTTGCTCCCACCAAGATTTAGCACTTAACAACAACATCAACTTGGCTTGAACTTTCTTCCACTGAGGTGCCCCCAACCCCAACCACTTACAGATTTCATGTCAGTTACCTTCTTTCCATAAAGTGGAATCTACACATTCCTTCTGCTGCCTACATGGTTGTGATTTAATATCCCAGCAAGGTACTGAAAACAGTGTTTCACAAAAGTTGTTCATCCATTATGTATTTTTTCAAGTATCTGGAATATGAAGCAAATGTATTTTTAGTACCTTTCTGATGTTTATCATGAATATCTGCTTATTACAAGGAGCAGGTGTTAAGTGCACACTTGTTGATTTGTTGTTGCTAAGTGTTCTTGAGTCTGTTCTAACTCATAGGTACCCTGTATAGGATTTCCAAGGAGCACCTGATGAATTTGAACTGCCAATCACACAGTCGTTGGGGTCCAGTGCATTAACCCACAGCACCACGGAAAAAATCAAATCTAGGAAAGAGCATCTAGTCACTAGTTCTCAGCTCCTGCTCTTCCAAGCAATAAATTTGGGCAAATACCTTAGTTAAATGGTAGCAGTTTCCACATCTGTAAAGGGAATAATGAAATATTTAGAGGATTAGCACAAAATTAAATAAAGTGAATACAAAGAATTAGGAAGTCTGTTGCTGTAAATTAATATCCGTAAATGTAAATTAATAGGAGTCGTGGTGTGGTGCTGTGGGTTAATGTGCCGGACTGCCCGGTCGGTTTGCACTGCAAACTCTATGGTTCAAGATCACCAGCCTCTCCCTGGAAACCCTATACAGGGCTGCTATAGGCCGGAACTGACTCCATGGCACTTAACAACAACAACAAGGTCCTTTTAAATTGAGTGGTTCAAACCCACCAGCTGCTCCTCAGAAACCCTATCCAGGGTCTTTATGAGTGGAAACTGACTGGAGGGCACTTAACAACAACAACTAACTGTTTTCATGGAGTCCTGGTGTGGCATTGCAGAATAACTACTTGACTGCTAACCACAAGGTCTACAGTTCAAAACCACCAGTTGCTCTTCGGAAAGCCTATTACAGGGTCACTATAAGTCAGAACTGACTTGACTGCATTTAACAAACAGAAAGTCCTTTTAAAGAGCCCTGGTAGCAGTGTAGTTAAGTGCTTGCCTGTTCATGAGAATGTCAGTGACTTGAGTCCACCAGCCGCTTTTCAGAAGAAAAATGTGGCAGTTGGCTTCCATAAAGATTATGGCCTTGGAAACTCTCTGGAGCCATTATACTGTGTCCTATAGGGTTTCTATGAGTCTGAATCACTCCATGGCAGTGGATTTGGTTTTGATTGAGAAAGCAAGACCAAAAGAAGAGCTCTAGATTAGGAGACAAGAGAAGAATGAATGTAAACCATAGTAATTCCTCATTTACAAAAAAAAAAGAAAAGGAAAGAAATAATCCCCTATTATTTAAACAAGTAAAAAATCAATAGCAACCATAATTTCAAAACAAAAACCTAGACATACCATTGTATCTAAATTCTCCTATTATTATTTATTTGCTACTTATTAGTTCATTCTGTCATTTTGTCATTTACTATGTAAAAGAAAAAAACTACAAGACAAAGGAAATGTTTGTTGATATCTCAAATCCAAGGAATAGTTGACTAAGACAAGAACAATACATACTGTGCAAAATTGTTATAATAATAAATATACATAAACTATGCAAGAAGGGACCATTCTACTTCACTTATTTTTCTGTATTTGTGCAGAAACCACCATCCTTCATTGGTGTAGCCTAGATCAGCAGTTTCTGCTGGAGCACAATTTGAAAACCACTGATCTATTCCAGATGAGAAATCGGTCTCAAGGAAAAGTGATTTGCCCAAAGTTACATACCAAGTTATTGAAGAAGCTAAGATCCAGATCTGCTGAAATCCCTCTCCATGACTATTTCCACTGCATCCAATTTGCCTATCCTAGCAAATAAGATTTCCTTGAACTGGTAAACAACTAGAAACCCAGTTGTTTTCTTTCCTCCCTTTTGTTTCTTTCTTCCTTCCTCTCACTCTCCTCCAAGATTCTCTTCCTCCCCTACATTTCTCCCTCCCTCTCTTTCCTTTCCTTTCTTCTTACCTTTTTCTCTCTTCCCCTCCTTTCTTTCCTTCCTTACTTTCTAAGGTTTCCTCAAATGACATTCTTTACTTTAAACAACAATTTCAACAATAATTAACATCTTACTTAGCCAATACATAAGTTTTTACACAATCTTTATATTATTTTAATGACTTTGGGCTCATTTTTTTTTCCCCAAATCAGAGTGTTTGTTCTTCATGCATCAGCCTCTTCTGTACCTTGGAAACGCTGAGGGTTATTCTCCTCCTTTTTCTTCTAATTTTGAACTAAAATAATCTTTTGTAGACTTGAAGTCAGATTTAAAATTAAAAAGTAAACGGGACCATAACTACGGTTTCACCTGAAAACTTGCAATTCTGCTTTAAAATTTCACATAGTGATAGAGAAATATGACACTATTCTACCCGTCTGAAACTATATGAAGGTTGATCTTTCTGTTTCTTTTTGTGTACATTCTATATCATGAAGTACTCACAAAATTATTGTTCCTATTATTGTTATTGTTGTTAAGTGCCATCAAGGCGATTCCGACCCATAGCGACCCTTTATAGGGTTTCCAAGGAGAAGCTGGTGAGCTTGAACTGCCGACCTTGCAGTTCAAATGGCTTTGCAAGTCTGATGCATTAACCCACAGCACCACACCAGGACTCCATTGTTCCTATTACATATTGAAAAAGGAGTCTGCCAGTACTCTCATTCAATTTAAGATGGAACACAAAATTAAAAACTAGTGGGTCTTTTACTAATGTGATGGACATAGGATTATTTATAAATTTGGTAATCAAATCACTTCTGAATATTAGAATTGAATAATAAAGTATGTGACAAATTGGGGGGGGGAAGCAATAGCGATAATTATTGTTGTTTACTTGATGTCCCAACAGCCACATGTAGTGTAGTGCTCTTGCTCCATTCACTGAGGATACTACAAATACAAGACATTCATAGGTAACTGTTGCCTGAATAGTAACTCAGACAAATAAGCCCTCATGCACTGTGATGGGTGTTTCTTAGGAACAAGTGTTTAGATTCTGCCTGGAGACAGGCGAAAGCTTTGAATCGCTGCATCAAGTAGCACCTGTATTGGACCCCCACAAAACACTCTGCATGCATTTATTTACCTGATCCTCACAACTATATCCTGTGTGGATGATCTCCCTGTTTTATATTTGAGGAAATTGAGGCTTAACCATTTCAGTGACTTGTCCAGATCGTAACTGGGAGTTGGACTCAAAATCTGATTCCAGATAACACCGTATTTCCTCATTGCTAAGTATCAAACTCCTAACATTACATAGTAATGATTTTTTTCCCACAAACTTTTTGTAGTCCCCTGACATGGAAAAATGGAATTTTTCTACAAACTTTTTGAAGCCCCTTTCATGTGTACTTTCTTCATGATTATAAAAGCAATACAAATGGTAGCAAATTCAACACCCACAGAAAGGTTGAAAGAAAAATTATCTAGTCCCCAAATACAGAGAGAACTTGTATTGCCAACTCATCCTTTGTATTTCTTTCTTTGTGATTTAATGATTTATGTCCGGTAATGATTTCCTATTGGTAGATTTTTGGTGTGTATGCTTGCATTTATAGATAGTAGCCTCTTATATAGTAAAAACTTTCTTAGTTTTTCATTTGCTTTTAATTTTAACAGTTTTTTTTGTTGTTGTTGTTGTTGTTTTAATATATTGTTGTTGTTAGGTACCATAGAGTCACCTTTGACTCATAGTGACTCTATGCACATCCAGAGGAAACACTTCTGGGTCCTAAGCCATCCTCAAAATTGGTTATGTTTGAGCCCATTGTTGAAGCCTTTGTGTCAATCCATCTCATTGAGGGTCTTTTTCTTTCCTGATGACTGGTTACTTCACCAAGCATGACTTCCTTTTCCAGGGATTGGTTCCTCCTGACAGCATATCCAAGGTATGTGCGGTAAAGTTTCACCATTTCACTTCTAAGGAAAATTCTGGCTATTCTTCTTTCAAGATAGATTTGTTTCTGCTTCTGGCACTCCATGGTACTTTCAACAACATAATTGAAATGCATTAATTCTTCTCAGGTCTTCCTTATCCATTGTCCACATTTCACAGGCATATGAGGCTATTGAAAACGCCAAGCCTTATGTCAGGCACACCGTAGTCCTCAAAGTCACGTCATTGCTCTAACACTTTAAAGAGGTCTTTTGTAGCAGATTTGCTCAATACAATAAGCTCCTTGATTTTTTTGACTGCTGTTTCCAGGAAGGATACTTGTGGATATAAGTAAAATGAAATCCAGACAACTTCAATCCTTTTTCATTTATGTTGTTGCTTATTGGTCCAATTGTAGGATTTTTGTTTTCTCCACATTGAGTTGTAAACCCCTTTTAGGTAGCAAGGTTGTGTCATCATCATATTGTAGATTGTTCATGAGTTTTCTTTCAACCCTGATGCCCCATTCCTCTTCACATAGTCCAACTTCTTGGATTATTTGCTCAGCATACCAATTGCTGCATACCATACAATTTGCATACCATACAATTTGCTCAGCATACCAATAAACAACATTCTTATCAACGCAGAGAAAACATTGAAGTTGGAAGTTGTCAAGGACTTCATTCTTCTTGGATTAACTATCAACATTCATGGAAGCAGCAGTCAAGAAATCAAAGGACATATTACATTAGGCAAATCTGCTGCACAAGACCTTTTTAAAGTGTTGAAGAGCAAAGATATCAGTTTAAGGACTAAGGTGCTCCTGACTTAAGCCATGGTATTTTAAATAACTTCATATGCATGAGAAAGCTGGACAGTGAATAAGGAAGACCATAGAAGAACTGATGCTTTTGAGTTATGGTGTTGGAGGAGAATATTGAAAGTGCCATTGGCTGCCAAAAGAACAAACAGATCTGTTTTGGAAGAAGTGCAGCCAGAGTGCTCCTTGGAGGCCAGGATGGCCAAATTTTGTCTCTCACACTTTGTCAGGAGGAACGAGTCGCTGGGGAAGGATAACAAGTTTGGGAAGGTGGGAGGTCAGAGAAAAAGCGGAAGACCCCCAGCGAGATGGATTTGCAAAGTGGCAGCATCAATGGGCTCAAGCATGGCAAAAATAGTGAGGTTGGCCCAGGATCTAGCAGTGTTTCGTTCTGTTGTGCATAGAGTCGCTATGAGTCAGTACTGACTTGATGGCACCTAACAACAACAATACCAATTGAACAAATAGGGTGAAAGAATAGAACCCGGGGGCACACTTTTCCTGATTTTTAAATCAAGCAGTATCCCTTTGTTCTGTTTCAGTGACAGCCTCTTGGTCTATGTGAAGTTTCCTCGTGAACACAAAGATGTGTTCTGGAATTTCGATTCTCCAAAATGTTATCCAGAGTTTGTTATGATCCATACAGTCGAATGCTTTTGCATAGTCAGGTAAACACAAGTAAACATCTTTCTGGTATTCTCTGCTTTCAGTCAAGATCCATATGACGTCAGCAATGAGATCCTTCATTACATGTCTTCATGGGAATCCAGCTTGAATTTCTGGCAGTTCCTTTTCATGGCACTGCTGCAACTCTTTTTGAATTATCTTCAGTAAAATTTTACTTGTTTGTGATATTAATGATATTGTTTCCACATTCTTTAGAATCACCTTTCTTTGGAATTGGCACAAATTTTGATATATGGAAGTTAAAATCTGCTTAAATTAATCAAATGTTTTGATTTTTTAATCTCACTGTATTATTTTTATGACGTTGTTGCTGTTAAGTATTGTTGAATGGCTTCCAACTCATATAGGGTTTCCAAGGAGTAGCTGGTATATTTGAACCACTGATCTTATGGTTTGCAGTCCAGTGCTTACCCTATAGCAGCACACCAGGACTCCATGTTTACGATAGTAGATACCATGTTCTTTCACTAATTCCAAGATATTTATTATCATATTTAACTGTATAATCTATATAGAATTGATCTTAATATATGTTATGAAGTAGGAATCTAATGTAATTGTTTTTTCATCATTAACTAATTGCCACAGCATCATTAAAAAAACAAATCTTTCACTTCCCATAGTAATTACTATTCATCTGTTTGTCTAACCTAGTCCACATGTATAACTAAAATTTTACACTGAAAGAGTAAATAGTATTTGTCAGTTTTATTCTTGGTTTTGAATTATTCATTTATTATCAGTACATTAATTTAATCTGAAAAGGTCGCATTATTATTTAAATTTTATTGAATATTTGGGAAATTTTTCTGTATATATGTAACCTCTCATCAGAAATATATCAGCATCCACAAGTTAATGTTAAGTTCATGTCCCAAAATGGCCACTCTACAATTTTACAAAATTACAGGCTCACTATCCCACTATCATCAAATCCATTCTAATTCATAGTGATCCCCAGGACAGAGCAGAACAGCCTGGTAGGGTTTCTGAGACTGTACATGCTTACAGGAACATATTTGATACATTAGACACTAAATACTGAAGACCAGAAGAGTTGTGGGATGACATCAAGAACATCATACAGGAAGAAAGCAAAAAGTCATTAAGAAGACAAGAAAAAAAGAAAAGATCAAAATGGATGTCAGAAGAGACTTTGAAACTTGCTCACCATCATAAAGATGCTAAAGCAAATGATAGAAATGAGGAGGTACAAGAGCTGAACAGAAAATATCAAAGGTCAGCTCGAGAAGACAAAGTCAAATATTTTAACGAAATTTGCAAAGATCTGGAGTTAAAAACACAGAAGAGAAGACCATGCTCAACATTTCTCAAGCTGAGGGAACAGAAGAAAAAATTCAATACTCAACTTTCGTTATTGAAGGATTTTCTGGGCAAATTATTGAATGATACAGAAAGCATCAAAGGACGATGGAAGGAATACCCAGAATCCCTGTACCAAAAGGAAATAGTCGATGTTCAACCATTTCAAGAAGTAGCATATGATCAAGAGTCAATGATACTGAAGGAAGAAATCCAAGGTGCATTGAAGGAATTGGCAAAGAACAAGAAACCGGGAATTAATGAAATACAAATTGATATCTTTCAAGACAGTGAGGTGGCACAGGAGGCACTCATTCATCTCTGCCAAGAAATTTGGAAGACAACTATCTGGCTGACTAATTGGAAGAGATCCGTATTTGTGCCCATTCCAAAGAGAGGTGACCCAGTGGAATGCAGAAATCATCAGACAATCACTTTGATATCCTATGTGAGTAAAGTTTTAGTAAAGTTAATACAGAAATAGCTTCAAGCATACATTGATATAGAACATTCAGAAGTTCAAAGCAGATTCAGAAGAGGCCGTGGAACGAGGGATATCATTGGTGGCTGATATCAGATGAATCTTGCCTGAAAGCAGAGAATACCAGAAAGATGTATACCTGTGCTTTATTTATTGTGTGAAGGCTTTAGATTGTATGGATCATGACAAGCTATGGACAACATTGCGAAGTATGAGAATTCCGGAACACTAAATTGTGCTCATGAAGAGTATGTACATAGTCAAAGAGGCAGTTGTTCGAATAGAACATGGGTTTAAATTTAGATAATTTAAATGGTTTAAATTTAGGTTTAAATGGTTTAAAATTAGGAAAGGTGTGCAACAGGATTGTATTCTTTCACCATACTTATTAAACCTGTATGCTGAGCAAATAATCTGAGAAGCTGGGTTCTATGAAGAAAAACATGGCATCAGGATTGGAGGAAGACCTGTGATATGCAGATGATACAACCTTGTTTGCTGAAAGTGAAGAGAACTTAAAATACTTACTGATGAAGATCAAAGACCACAGCCTTCAGTATGGATTGCATCTCAATGTAAAGAAAACAAAAATCATCGGCTCTGGGCCAATAAACAACATTCTTATTATTGGAGAAAAGATTGAAGTTGTCAGAGATTTCATTTTTCTTGGATCAAGTATCAACACTTATGGAAGCAGCAGTCAAGAAATCAAATAACATATTGCATTAGGCAAATCTGCTGCATAAGACCTTTTTAAAGTGTTGAAGAACAAAGATGTCAGTTTGAGAACTACGGTACACCTAACCCAAGCCATAGTATTTTCAATAACCTCATATGCATGCAAAAGTTGGACAATGAATAAGAAAGATGGCAAAATAATTGATGTTTTTGAGTTATGGTGTGGAGGAGAATATTGAAAGTACCATGGGTTGCCAAAGAACAAATAGATCTAGATCTGTGTTGGAAGAAGTGCAGCCAGAGTGCTCCTTGGAGGCCAGGATGGCCAAATTTCATCTCATACTTTGGACATTTTGTCAGGAGGGACCAGTCACTGGAGAAGGAAATCATGTTTGGTAAGGTGGAGGGTCAGAGAAAAAGATGAAGACCCCCAGCGAGATGGATTGGCAAAGTGGCAGCATCAGTGGGCTCAAGCATGGCAACAATTGTGAGGTTGGCCCCAGGACCAGGCAATATTTTGCTCTGTTGTGCATAAGGCCACTATGAGTCGGTACCGACTCAATGACACCTAATAACAACAATAACAACTACAACAATTGAGATAGCCTCTCATATTGTTAAATAAAGAAAACAACCATAAGCTTTAATCAAGTTTGTTAAATGGGTTTTTCAATATTTCTGTATCCATTTTAATCCAAAGGTAATGCAATCTTGAGATTCTGAAGAAGGTTTGTTAAACTAGATAGTCTAAGAAACAAACAAACAAAATGCAAATATTTGTTTAAAGAAGTCATAAATAAAGCTCAATGACCTGAAACTTTTAGAAATAAAAGAGATTTTATTGACAGAAACTAGGCAAATATTATCAAAAAGGAAGCAGGAAAGAACATGGTAATATCATACAAAACAAAATTAAATGTTAAAATCATAAATATGAAACAAAAAAACTTTAAGTTGATGATAAACAGAATTCACTATTTTTGTACCTAATAATATATATACATTGAGAAACTGTAAAACTATAATGGTGATGATAGATTTTTTTTTTTTGCAAAATCTCTTTTAGAAAACTGATAAATTAAGTGATCCTCAATTCGGTGGTCCTCAAATACAATCGGACTTCTAGTTTGGTGCTGTAGAATCAGCACTGGACTGCAAATCACAAGGTCGATAGTTCAAACCCACCAGCTGCTCCTCAGAAACCCTATATAGGGTCACTATAAGTCAGAACCACCTCTGTGGCAGTTAACAACAACAACGAATGCAAAAAGATATAGAGGAATTAAACTAAGTTAAATAGACCCATGGATAGAACTGTTTGCTTGATATTCTGTTTCAGTATGCACGGAATATTTACAAAATTGACCAGTTATTCAACCATATATTTAAAAAACAATTGTAAACTCAGTAAATGTCCAAACTATAATGCAGACTAGTATGCAATAAAACGATACATTAATTTACAAAACACAGGAATACACACAAAAATGTACTAGAAAATATTAATATATCTTTCAAAATAACCCTTGGTTAAAAAGAAAGCCAAATTGAAATTACACACTATTTAGATCTCAACAACAATGAGAATACTACATATCAAAGCCTGTATGATAGGACCCATTCATAGTCAAATAAAAGTAAATATTCTTACATATATTAGGATTCAAAATATTAAAAAGTACAGGAAACTTTAAACACTGTCAACTGAAGGACCTAAAAAAATCACTTAAAAAGTAGGGAGTCCTGAGCATTAAAAAGTAGTCCTTTGAGCATTTATATGGTTTTTGTTGTTGCTAAGTACAGTCAGGGACTTATAGGGACCCTGTATGGAGTTTCTGGGACTTCAAGTGTTTGAGGGAGCAAAAAGCCTCATATTTCTCTCCTGGAGTGGCTGGTGGTCTTGAATTAAACTCTTGGTTTATAGCCCATTAGTTATCTTACAGACTCTTTGTGTGGCGCTGTAGCTTAAATACTGGACTGTGAACCATAAGTTTGGGGGTTCAACCCACCAGCTGATCCTCAGAAACTCTATAAAGGGTCGCTATGGGTAATAATTGACTTCAAGTCACTTAACAGCAACAACAACTTATCTTATGAAACCATTGCACTTCCTTGATATGGTCTATTGTGGTTAACATGATATATCCCATATAGTAGTGGTGGTAGTGTGCTGTGAAGTCATTTTCAGCTCATAGTGCTTTCCGAGGCTGTAAATCTTTACCAGAGCAGAAAGCCTCATCTTTCTCCCCTGGAACAGCTGGTAGTTTTGAACTGCTGACCTTGAAGTTATCAGCCTGACTCATAACCACTACGCTACTGGAGCCCCTTATATTCCCATAGACCATGTAGCAATAAATAAGGAGAAAATTAACAAGTAAATTTTATCAATTAAATTACAAACTGGAAAGCCAAGTTAAAACAAACAAACATGTATAATATAATAAAGAACTAAACACAAGGAGGAAGGAAATTAAAAAATTGTGAGGACATTATATCAATAAACTTGAAAAGTCTTAAGTAAAATGGATCATTCTCTGAAAATCTGTAAGTAACAATTTACTCAAGAAAAGTAAGACAAGAAAAATAAACCAATTACCCTACTTAAATCCCTATCTCTCACCCTAGAAGTGCCAGATAAATTCTAGCACACCTTATAAAGGAGTCCTGGTTTGGTGCTGCAGGTTGGCGGTTCAAACCCACCAGCTGCTCCTCGGAAACAGGAGTCTCTATGAGTTGTAATTTTGCTCCCATGACAATAACAGAAAACCACCTTATAAAAACAGATAATTCCTACTTGTAAAAATATATACCATGCGTATGCTTTTATCTTTACATTCTTGTTTGTTATAAAAGTAATAGGTGTTTCTGAAACTATTTAAAAACTACAGAAAGATTTAGGAATAAAAGAAAAGTTAATGCTATTTAAAGATTTACTATTCATTCTTTGTGACCAGTGCTACTCTATTATCATACAATCCAACAAAGCAAATGAAATATATAAACAGAATTTTGTATCAGTATTGCTTCTAAATATAGGTACAAAATAGATATATAAGCACTGGACCACAAGGTTGGTTCAGACCACTGGGGTTGGCTGTTCAAAATCACCAGCCACTCCTTGGAAATACTATACACGACTGCTGTGAGTTGGAACTGACTCGATAGCATTTAACAACAACATAGATAGATATTCCTTATGTGGGGCTGTAGGATATGCACTGGATTGCTAACTTTAAAGTCAGCCTTTTAAAGCCATCAGCTGCTCCTCAGAAACCCTGTACACGGTGCTATGAGTCAGAAGCAAGTTGATGACACTTAACAACACAACAACATATATATACACCATGTTAAAACAACAGTCTTTACATCTTTTTTGTGGTTGTTGTTCTTGTTAAGTGCCTTGAAGTCGGTTCCAACTCATAGCGACCCTGTATGAGGTTTCCGAGGAGCACCTAGTGAGTTTTTGAACTGCCAACCTTTTGGTTCAAACAGACCCTGAGGACCAATGTTATCCTTGTTGTTATTGTTGTTATATGATGTGGAGTCTGTACAGGGTTTCCGAGGCTGTAGATCTTTACAGGAGCAGAACACCTCATCTTTCTCCCACAGAACAGCTGGTAGTTTTGAACTGCTGACCTTGAGGTTCACAGTTATCCTAGAGGTACATAAATCCTGTTCCTTTTCAATGTTCTTTAAGTTTTAGGGGGAAAAAATTCTGGAGGAGCAAAATCAGGGCTGAAGGGTTGATGGAGTAAGGTTTTCCAAGGAAATTCTCACAGGGCAGCCACTATTACCCTCAAAGAATAAGGATGAGCAGTTTTATTAATGTGATAGAAAAAAAAACACTCAACACAACTTTCTTGGCCTTTTTCTCACCAATGCAGTTTTGAATTTTCTTAAAACTTTTTCCAACTAAGTCCCCAACACCACTTGTCTGTTACATTGTTGTACTGTGGTGGCTTGCTTGTTGCTGTGATCCTGGAAACCATGCTGACAGCATTTTAAATACCAGCAGGATACACCCAGGGTGGACAGGTTTCCAGACTAAGACAGACTATGAAGAAGGAAAGGCAGACTACTTCTGGATGTTTCGCCACTGAAACCTTTATGAATAGCAGTAGAACACTGTCAGATAGCACCAGGATATTGAATATTGAAATATGACGAGTGGCACCAAAACACTGTCAGATCTAGTGCCAGAAGATGAACCCCTCAGGTTGGAAGGCACTCAAAATACAACCGGGGAAGAGCTGCCTCCTCAAAGTAGAGTTGACCTTGAAAACAGGAATGGAGTCAGAGTTTCAGGACCTTTATTTGATTATGGGTCACAACTTAAAAAGAGAAGAAATGACTGAAAACTACCATTAATAATGGGAACATAGAATGCATGAAGTTTGAATCTAGGAAAATTGGAAAATGTCTAAGCTAAAATGGAACACATAGACATTGATATCCTAAGCATTAGTGAGCTGAAATGGACTGGTATTGGCCATTTTGAATCTGACATTCAAATGGTTTTCTGTGCCAGGAGTGACAAACTGAAGAGGAATGGGCTCACATTCATCATCAAAAAGAACATTTCAAGTTCTATCCTGAAGTATAATACTGTTTGTGATAGGATAATATCCATATGCCTACAAAAAAGATCAGTTAATACCACTATTATTCAAATTTACTGACCAATCAGTAAAGTCAGTGTTGATAAAATTGAAGAATTCTACAAACTTCTTCTGTCTAAAATTGATCAAACATGCTATCAGGATGTATTGATAATTACTAGTGATTGGAATGCCAAGGTTGGAAACAAAGAGGAAGATTAGTCTTTGGAAAAATATGGCTTTGGTGATAGAAACAGTGCTGTAGATCGCATGATAGAATTTTCCAAGACTTGTTCATTGCAAATACCTTTTAAAAACAACATAAAAAGACAACTATACACATGGACCTCACCAGATGGCATACACAGAAATCAAATTGACTACATCTGTGGAATGAGACAGTGAAAAAACTTCATATCATCAGCCAAAAGAAGTCTAGGACCAGACTGGGGAACAGACCATCAACTGCTCATATGCAAGTTCAGGCTGAAGCTGAAGAAAATTAAAACAATTCCATGAGAGCCAAAATATGACCTTGAACATATCCCACCTGAATTTAGAGGTCATCTGAAGAACAGAGTTGATGTTAGACACTAATTAGATACTAATGACCATAAGTCATTATAAGTCTTCATAAGGTTTTCAGTGACTAAATATTTGGAAGTAGCTCGTGACTCCTTCTTCCTACTCTGTCTTTGTCTGGAAGCTCATCTGAAACCTGTCCACCATGGGTGACCCTGCTGGTATTTAAAATTTCTGTGGCATAGCTTTCAGAATCACAGCAATTCACAAGCCACCACAATACGACAAACTGACAGATGAGTGATGCATGGAGTCCAGGGTAGCCAAACTTATTTCTCATACTTTGGGCATATTGTCAGGAGGGACCGGTTGCTGGAGAAGGATATGATATTTGGTAAGGTGGAGGCTCAGAGATAAAGAGGAAGATCCCCTGTAAGATGGATTGGCCAAATGGCAGCATCAATGGACTCAAACATGGCAATAATCGTGAAGCTGGTCCAGGATCGGGCAGTGTTTCATTCTGCTGTGAATTGGTACTGACTTGATCGCACCTAACAACAACAACAAATGACCAAAGACTAGAAGAGTTGTGGAATGACACCAAGAATGTCATACAGGATAAAAGTAAAAGGTCATAGAGAAGAAAGAAGGGAAAGACCAAAATGGATGTCAGAAGAGACTGAAACTTATTCTCCCATGTAGAAATGCTAAAGCAAATGGAAGAAATAAAGAGGTGAAAGAGCTGAGATGAAAATTTCAAAGGGTAGCTTGAGAAGACAAAGTCAAGTATTAAAATGAAATGTGCAAAGACCTGGAGTTAGAAAACCAAAAGGGAAGAACACACTCAGCATTTCTCAACCTGAAAGAACTGAATTAAAAACTCAAGCCTCAACTTCCAATATTGAACAATTCTTTGGACAAAATATTAAATGATGCAGAAATCATCAAAAGAAGATGGAAGGAATACACAATCACTGTACCAAAAAAAAAAAAAAAAAAGGACAATGTTCAACCAATTCAAGAGATAGCAAATGATCAAGAGCCAATGGTACTGGTGGAAGAAATCCAAGGTAGGCTGAAGGCACTGACAAAGAACAAGGCTCTGAGAAATGATGGAATAAAAATTGAAATCTTTCAACAAACTGATGTAGCACTGGAGGCACTCACTCATCCAAATTTTGGAAGACAGCTTCCTGGCCAACTGAATGGAAGGCATCCATATTTATGCCCATTCCAAAGAGAGATGACCCGATGAAATGCGGAAATTATTGCACAATATCATTAATGTTACATAAAAGTAAAATTTTGCAAAAGATAACTTAGAAACAGTTACAACATTACATTGACAGGGAACTGCCAGAGGTTCAAGCCTAAGTCAGACAAAGATTAGGAACTAGGGTTATCATTGCTGATGTTAGATGGTTCTCGACTGAAAGCAGAGAATACTAGAAAGATGTTTTCCTGTGTTTTATTGACTATGCAAAGGCTTCGAACTATGTGGATCATGACAAGCTATGAAAAACATTGTGGAGAACGAGTATTCCAGAATACTTGAGTCTGCTCATGAGGAACCTATACAAAGACCAAGAGGCAGTCGTTTGAACAATACAAAGGAACACTGAAAGGATTAAAATCAGGAAGGTGTGTGCCAGGATTGGATTCTTTCACCATATTTTATTCAATCTACACACTGAGCAAATAATGCAAGAAATTGGATTACATGAAGAAGAATATGGCACCAGGATTGGAGGAAGACTCATTAACCACCTGTGATATGTAGATGGTGCGATATTGTTTGCTGAACACAGAGAGGACTTAAAATACTTACCAGTGAAGGTCAAGACCATAGCCTTCAATATGGGCAGCACTTCAATGCAAAGAAAACAAAACTCACCACTGGATCAACAAATAATTATGATAAACGGAGAAAAGACTGAAGTTGGCAAAGACTTCAGTTTGCTTGCACCCACCATCAATACTCATGAAAGCAGAAATCAATAAATCAAATTATGTACTGCATTCAGCAAATCTGCGCACAAGACCTCTTTAAAGTGCTCAGTAGCAAAGATACCAGTTTGAGGATACGGTGCACCTAACTCAAACCATGGTATTTTCAGTAGTCTCATATGCAAGTGAAAGTTGGGCAAAGAATAAGGAAGACCATAAAAGTTTTTATTCATTTGACTTTTGGCATTGGAGAAGAATATTAAAAGTATCGTGGACTGCTAGAAGAGCAAACAAATCTGTGTTGGAAGAAGTACATCTATAAAGTTCCTTAGAAGCCAGGATGGTGAGACTTCATCTCTCATATTTTGGACATATTATCAGGAGAGACCCATCCCTGAAAAAGAATATCATGCAATGTAAAGTGGAGGGTCAGCAAAAAAGAGAAAGACCCCCAACAAGGTGAAATGGCATAGTAATAGCAGCAATGAGTTCAAATTTAACAATTGTGAGGATGATGCAGGACCAGCCAGTATTTTTTTAAATTGTGAATTGAGTGAAGGATAACAGAAAACTTCATCAGTTTTGCCCTCAACCAACCGTACATTTTGCTTCATCTCAATGATTACAATCTCCTCCCTGCAACAAGTTATCCTGCTTCCTTCCTGTGGCTTCCCTTTTATATCTTATTTTTCACAAATGAACAAAACACAAATATTTGATGCACACATTGTGGTTGTTTTTGTTAGGTGCCATTGAGTTGGTACCGACTCATAGCGACTCTATGCACATCAGAATGAAACACTGCCCGGTCCTGGGCCAACCTCACAATTGTTGCCATGCTTGAGTCCACTGATGCTGCTACTTTGCCAATCCATCTCACTAGGGGTCTTCCTATTTTTCTCTGACCCTCCACCTTACCAAACATGATATCTTTCTCCAGCAACCGGTCCCTTCTGACAATATGTCTGAAGTATGAGAGATGGAGTGTGGCCATCCTGGCCTCCAAGGAGCACTCTGGTTACACTTCTTCCAACACAGATCTGTTTATTCTTTTGGCAGCCACAGCACTTTCAATATTCTCCTCCAACACCATAACTCAAATGCATCAATTCTTCTATGGTCTTCCTGTCTAGCATTTGTATGCATATGACCTGATCGAAAATATCATGGCTCCAGCGCATCTGAGTCCTCAAGCTGACATCTTTGCTCTTCAACACTTTAAAGAGGTCTTGTGCGGCAGATTTTCCTAATGCAATATGTCGTTTGATTTCTTGACTCTGCTTTCATGAGTGTTGATAGATGTACACATACAAAACAAAAAATATATATTCATTTAAATGTTCAAAGGGCACATTTTTCAAGGCTTTCTCCTACCCACAGTCACACAGTGTTTCTCAGTCTATGACCCTAAATCCCGCAGCTGCTCTCTCCATATCATCACCTCTGCCATTGCTGCTCCCCTAGGTAGGATCTCATGCTCCTTTTATGCTCCTCCTTCTTGATGGTCCTGAGATCCTCTGCTCCTGAAATGAAAGACTAACCACTCTTCCCTTTTAGTCATACATTTTCTACAATTACAGTTGTGACAATTGCAATTAATCTTGGTAACAATTACAATTGAATCATAAAGTCCTATCACCGTCATACCCCAGCCAGATTCATCTGGAATACAGGAAAACTCTGGAATACAGGAAAACTATTCAGTGGGGATTCTATCTTACCCACCTTGTTCTGAAACTAAGCACATTCATGAAAACTTGTAAGCCAGTCACTTCATGACTTTATAGCTCCCCCCCCCAGTTTTGATAACCAATGTCTAAATTGCCCATCTCTATGAACCCAGTCCATGAGGAAACAAGCTGGATACTTGATATGAAGAATTCTTTCATTTCTATTATAATTTTGAGTAATTGCATCTATAAGCAAAGATCTAGCTCATCAAATTGTAGCAATTTACACTTACAGTATCAAGCATCTTTATCTTCATCTGGTCAAGTTCTGGTCAGCTAGGCAACCAAGCTGGGTCAGTTGGATACTAGCTGCAAGGTTAGGAGTTCATGCACAGCTTCCCACATTTCAGACCAATTGGCTGCTTCACTCTCAGCTCTAGCACCCAGTGGCTAGATCAGTGTTCATGGACTAATGAGGTCACACATCTCCCTACACTTCAGACCAGCCAGCCCTTCCTCTTCTCTCTCTCATCTCAAGGTCAACAGGTGTCAATAGAACATGGCCAAACTCAGCCCATGTCTTCATTGCTGCTTTTCCTCCACTTCCACTCACAAGTAGACCAGGCTGGTCACCAGCATGCCTAGTAGTCAGGCTGCCCATGGGTTTCTTTTGACTTTCAGACTTAGAAGGGGGTTTTCTGTGAAGGGCTGACTTTTCTTGACTAGGCAGTTTTTTGTTCTGTTTTGCATGAGGTCATTCTGAGTCAGAACCAACTCTACCACACCTAACAACAAAAACAGTAAATACCTATGATCATTCCATGTCATTTTAGAAAATCTACCACCCTTATCCTCTTTTGATTTATCCCAGACAGTCATTTTTGGAGCTGACCTCTCTGCCTTGAATTTAACTGGTGCAGCAGATATGCTAGGAAACCCTGTCTTGTTTGAGTCTTTTTTTTAAAGGCATCATAACAAAACCAAGACAAATAAGTGCTGAAAGAACTGGTCTGCAGACATTCTACTGATTGCAGAGACATGCTTGACATGTATTGTTTAGAATGAACCATGCATGCATGAACTAGAACCCTAGTAGCAACATGTTTTGACTTAACTACATATTTAAACAATTGAGACCAGACTGTTATTATTTGCAAATGCAATTTAGAAAACTCTTAAATCTTAAATTGTCCTCCAAAAACATAATAGAACTCATGCTGGAGCATAATCAGGGAACTTGAACTTGAACAGATAAATAAGATGTATTCAATATGAGTTAGTAAAGGTAAATGCACAAAAATCAATAGTTTCCACATATGCCAATACTATCTATACATGTCAGGATGTATCTCACTGCAATCACTGAGTGCTGAATTAACCAAGATTTAGATCATAAATGCATGCTTATTTAATAAGGGATCTGGAGGAAGGCAGTTCACAGGCATGTTCAGAGACACAAATGTATCTTCAAGGACGTAGACACGTTGCATCTTTTTGCCTTAAATGTATAAATTTCCCCAAGAGAAAGATGTGACAAAGATTTACAGCCTTGGAATCCTAAGGAGCAGTTCTACTCTGTCCTATAGGGCAGGGGCGAGTCATACGATGCTCAATACAATGGCTTCAGGCTTCATCATAACATGTTGCCTTTTTGTCTTCATATCTATGGTTCCATGATACTGTATGGTTATTCCAACCAGGCATCGTGCCTGTTCAATCAGCATTCAAAGTAGGAAGGAAGAATGGGGGCAGAAAGCAAAGGGGTTTTCTTTATATCAAGGAGGAAAATTGATCTGAATTCCCTTATTGCTGATAGGTAAAACTAGGTGATAAGGTTAGTCTTGGCAACAAGGATAGGGATCCCTGGTGGCACTGTGGGTTAGGCGTTGGGTGGCTAACCACAAAATTGGAAGTTCAAATGCATTAGCCACTCAGCAAGAGAAAGATGAGGCTATCTGCTCTTGCAAAGATGTATAGTCTTGGAAACTGTGTATAAGAATTGATTTGACAGAGGTGGGTCTAGCTTTGTTGGGACAACAAGGCTGGAAGACAGTGAATGTCTAGCATAGGACATACCCATTTGGATTGCCACAGCTATCCTTTGGAGATGGGCACTTATCAGGTTCCTGTTAGTAACGGAGAAGTGGAAGGAGAGTTCTTATAGAAATGACTTGCAGTGTATGTCACTCTATCATTAGGTAATATGAGAGAGAAATAAGACCCTAATCACTTAAATAAGGAGCTCTGGTAGTGTAGTGGTTACGAATCGGGATGTGATCCGCAAGGTCAGCAGTTCGAAACTACCAGCTGCTCCACGGGAGAAAGATGAGGCTTTCTGCTCCCATAAAGATTCACAGCCTCAGAAACCCTGTTCAGGGTCGCTATGGGTCGGAACCGACTCGACGGCACTTTACAACAACAGCAACAACAATCACTTAAATGGCAAATTTTAAACCAATAAAAAATAAAAGTAATGTACTGTGCAAGACCTAAATAACAATACTTAGACATTTTACTGAGAGGATACAACTTAAAAAAATGAAGAGCCTCAATAGGGTAAAATGCAAATTCCCTTCAAAATAGTCTACAGATCTGTAAACCCAATCAAAATGATCATTTTTTTTTAACCTTGATAATTGATTCTAAGATTTATAGAGAGGACCCATAAGTAATTTCAGGTGTCAGATTATCAAATATTTTGAATTAATACTGTTCTGTGTTGTTGGGACTATACAAGCATGCAGACAGTTTGTGAAAGGGTAAATCTTTACAGTGATTTGGCAACCAATAGAACAAAGTCTAAAGGAAGGAGCTCTGGTAGCGTAATGATTACGAATCGGGCTGCAAACCGCAAGGTCAGCAGTTTGAAACTACCAGCTGTTCCGAGGGAGAAAGAGGAGGCTTTCTGCTCCTGTAAAGGTTTACAGCCCCGGAAACCCTGTACAGGGTCGCTAAGAATCGAAACTGACTCCACGGCACTCAACAACAACAACAAAGTAGGGATAGCTTTTGACTCAAAAACTACTGCTTGGAATCCATCTTATAGAAATATTTGTATATGTGCACAAAGGTGTTTACTGCAGTATTGTTTCAAATTGAAGAATATGTTAAGCTACTTAAATACTGAGCTATTATTTTATATAGTGGCTGAATATACACTGTTAAAACATTCTGTTTTCATTCAAAATTAGCTATCTCTGTTATTGTTGTTACATGTCAACAGTTGGTTCAGACTCATAGTGATCCTATGCACAATAGAATGAAACACTGCCTGGTCCTGTGCCACCCACACAATTGTTGTTATACTTGGCATGGTAAAAAGATCTTCATGATATATCACTAAATGAATAAAACTGTCATTTTTAATGTTATACTTTTATATTATGATTATTTCTATTATACATTATATTCCTTATATCTAAATTACATTATATTTATATATTAGATCTAGGTTGTTGTTGTTAGGTGCCATCAAGTTAACTCCGAGTCATAGCTACCCTATGCACAACAGAATGAAACATGCCCAGTCCTGCATCATTCTCATAATTGTTGCTATGTTTGAGGCCCTTGTTGCATCCACTGTGTCAGTTCACCTCGGTGGGAGTCTTCTTCATTTCTGATGATCCTCTACTTTACCAAACGTTATATCCTTTTCCAGGAACTAGTATCTCCTGATGTCCAGAGTACCTGAGACAAATCTTTCCCTCCTCACTTCGAACAAACATTCTAACTGTACTTCTTCCAAGATGATTTGTTTGTTCACCTGGAAGTCCATGGTATTTTAAACATCCTTCAATTCAAATGAATCAGTTCTTCACCAGTTTTCCTTATTCATTGTCCAGCTTTCAAATATATGAGGCAATTAAAAATACTTTGGCTTGGGTCAGGCACAAAGAACAAAGATGTCCTCAAAGTGACATCTTTGTTCTTTAACATTTAAAAGAAGTATTTTACAGCACATTTGCCCAATGCAATATGCTTTTGGATCTTTTGACTTTTGCTTCTGTGAGTCTTGATTATAGATCCAAGAAAAATGAAATCCTTGACTTCAATCTTTCTTCTTTCATCATGATGTTGTTTGTTGGTCCTGTTGTGAGAATTTTTGTTTCTTTACGTTGAGCTTGATCCATACTGAAGGCTGTAGTCTTTTATCATCAATGAGCAAGTGCTTCAAGTTCAGCAATGTAACATTTGTTACACAAATTGCTAATGTTCCTTACTCTAATCCTGATGCTGTCTTCTACCTCATATGAACCACTTTCTCAGATTATTTGCTCAGCATACAGATTGAATTAAGTGTGGTGAAAGGATACAACTCTATTACTTTTCCTGGTTTTAGACCCTTGTTCTGTTTGAATGGCTGCCTGTTGGTCTATATACAGGTTCCACATGAGCACAATTAAGTGCTCTGGAATTCCCATTATCCACAATGCTATCCACAGTTAGTTAGATCCACACAGTTGAATGCCTTTGCATAGTCAATAAAACACAAGCAAACATCTTTCTGGTATTCTCTGCTTTCAGCCAAGATTATCTGATGTCACAATTATATCCTTTGAATTTCATTATATATAAATAGTTAAACACTTACAATGCTTTCACAGATGTTTTCTGATAGGCTAGAGATATTGCATGAAGGAGCTCTGGTAGCAAAGTTGGTATGATTCAGGCTGCTGCCCTCGAGGTGAGCAGTTCAAAACTACCAGCTTTTCCGTGGGAGAAAAATGAGGCTTTCTGCTCCCAGTAAGATGTACCACCTTGGAAACCTTATACAGGGTCATCATGAGTCGGAACCGACTTCACGGCATACCACCACTCCCAACCACCACCAACCACCAGGGAGATTGCAAGAGTTTGGCGAAGAGGAACAACAGTTATAAAAGGGCCTTGAATATTTAAGTCTACATATTTCTACCTGTTCAAATTTTTACAGTAAGCATATTATCATGCTGCTTTTGCAATGGCAAAATATTTTTAACAGGATGGATTAGTACTTGGTTTAGGCAGAAGCACATTTAAGTCCTGTATATATCACCTAACAGCTGTATGACTTGAATATTTTGTTTAAGCTCCTGGAGATTCAATATTCTTATGTATAAATTAGATAAAATACTAATCATTTCATAGCTGTGTGAACAGATTAAATGAGATTATGTATGAAAAACACTTGGCACATAGTAGGCATTCAACAAATACTAAGCTTCTTACATGGCTGATTTTAGAGACAAGTAAATTATCTTTATCATTTGCTTTGCTTATTTGGATTTAAAAGAGGCAGAGTTTGATCAAGCCTAGTTTGATCAAATACTTGTGCTTGAAATTTTCATTGAAAGGTGGCAGATATTAAAAGGTGGCATTTTAGATGAATCAAATATTTAATTGGCTATTCATTGATTTAAGCGGTGAATGTCATATTATTTGCTACATGGCCTCTATCTGCTAGGGACTTGAAAATAGAAAGATGAACAAGAAGCAGGTCTTTCTGCTGAGAAGTTTGAGGGTGTTTGAATTCAATGCCTTCAGTTTTGTGAGATAAATGCAATTCTAGAGGCATTTTAAAATGCTAAGGATATAGAAAGTGATGAGAAATCAGAGAATATTTGAATTGGACAAGACCAAGAGATCATTTATCCAACTTCCAACCCCATGGAAGAATACCTTTCCCAATGTTCTTGGAAGAGTGTTAGATAATTTCTGCTAGAATAAAAATTATAATTTATGATTGTACCAAAAACTATCTCAGTCTTAACAGCACAAAAAATGGAAAGCTACTCATCATCATACACAAGTTATCGGCAAGAACTGGGAGGATCTTGTACTCAATTCACGGGACTGAAATTCAAATACAGATCAGCCTCATCTCAGAGCCCATATGGTCAATTAGAAGCACTACTCTGCATTCCCTTCACAGCAGGAACAATTTAAATGATAAACAGTCCCTCAATATACTGGAGTCTGGGTGTGGCGCTCTCAGTTAAAGCACTGGACTGCAAAGTTCATGGTTCAAACTCACCAGCTGCTCGTTAGAAGCCCCATGAGTCGCTATGAGTGGAACCAACTTGATGGCACTTGACAACAACAATATACTGAAAGGTTGCTGTTTCACTTCTTATGAAGTTCTTCCTTTTAATGATGCTGGACCCTGTCTCTTGGTATTATCATTTCCACAAACTCCAAATAATGCCTCGTGGGCATTTGGACTATGGCAGGAATACCCTCAGGCAATTTTAATCTGGTTTTTCTCTTTGCACAGAATGCATATTCTCTTCCACAAAAGAGCCCTTCAAAAGTCTGAAAATAATCTGTACCTGCCTACCTTTCCTTCAAAAACTAAAAACAAAAAAAAAAAAATTCACAAGAAACAAAGCAAAATAACCCTTGCCCCCAAATCTGCATCCTATTCAAATTTTTTTATGTTCTACATTGTTGTTGTTGTTAAGTGTCATCAAATTGGTTCTGATTCATAGCAGTCCTGTATAGGGTTTCCAAGGAGTGACTGGTGAATTCGAACCACTGACTTTGCGGTTCAAACTGACCTTGCTGTCCAGTGCATTATCCTGCAGCATCACACCATGAATATGCATTAAGTTTCTTCAATTCTTTTAACTGATACTAAATTTCCAGAGCCTTCTCTATCTAAATTTCCTTTCTAGATTTGTTTCGAATGTTGCTATTATTAAGTGTTGTCAAGTGAGTTCAGAAGCAACTGGTGCATTTGAACACCAACCTTGTGGTTAGCAGTCCAGTGCTTATCCTACAGTGTCACACAAAGACTCTGTATCAGACACTAGCTACATCATGTTGTTTACTTACATTAAATAATCTTATTACTTCTCACCCCTTTTTCCCACACACAAGTATTTTTCTAGCCAAGTTTTGGTTTCATACTTTACTTTGTTGTTGTTGTTAAGTGCCATTGAGTGAGTTCCAACCCATAGTTACCCTGTATACGGTTTCTATGGAGCAACTGTTAAGCTTGAACCACCAACCTTGCAGTTCAAATGGCTTTGCAGTCTGATGCATTAACCCACAGCACCACACTAGAACTCCATACTTTACTTTAAAGTTGTGAAATTAAGATTAAAGACTTTATACTATCTTTGTTAAGTACACTCTTTTCTTACGTTTTTTATTGTTGATTTTTAATTTTTAAATTGTTTTATTATTTCAGAATGCCTAACAATTTTCAACCTTAATATTATTTTCTGATTTATTAGATATCTCTTCCAGCTTTATGAAATCCTCGGTCTTAAAAGTCCAATGTTTTTGTGATCTTGATGAAGGATCAAGGAAAGGAGAGAGTTTTGAATTGTGTTGCTAATGACCTCTTTCAAAACTGAAATAGGTTCATTAATCAATCCTCCTTTCTTATCATTGTTCAATCAATCCTCCTTTGTTATCATTAACCAATGAGTGATGAAGTTAACATCTAATCTACTATATTATAAAAAAACAGAAAAAAATGTCTTGAAATTAGAATATCTACATGCATGATGTCTTCCTGTATTTGTTAATTTAACCTGAATTATTTTTATCAAGGCCATATTATATCCCAACAATCACTGCATTCTTCTCACAAGTCATTTATTTTATTTATCTTCCTCCCTCCTTAGCTACTATCATCTCCCTTTTTATTCCTCTCCTGGTTCTATAAAAGAAGCAGACCCCCCCAAAGATGAATTGACACAGTGACAGCAGCAATGTGTTCAAACATAACAAGTTGTGAGGATGGTGCAGAATCAGGTAGTGTTTGGTTCTGTTGTATATAGAGTCACTGTGAGTTGAAACTGACTCAACGGCACCTAACAACAACAGTTCTACAAAGGATTCAAGTCAAATTACAAAAGTAAATTCAATGTTAAAGGCAATAGGTAATTGAAGGAATCCAAATAAGGGGGAAATTAGTTAAAAAATAATAGCAGAGGTAAGATTGTTATTGTTAGGTGCTAGCTAGTAAATTTTTGACTCACAGTGACCCCGTGTGACAAAATAGAATTGTCCCATAGGGTTTTCTAGGTGGTGATTTTAATAGGAGCAGTCCATAATACTTTCAATAGTCTTCCTGGACACCATAATTCAAATGCAGAGATTCTTCTACAGGCTTCCTTATTCATTATCCAACTTTCACATGTATATGAGATGATTAGAAGTCATCTTGTGTCAGGTGCACTTTAGTCCTCACACTGAGATATTTGCTCTTGAACAATTTAAAGAAGTCTTATGAAGCAGATATATCTAATGCAGTACTTTGTTAGATTTCTTGACTGTTTGTTAGATTTCATGACTGTTGCGTGCAGATCCAAGCAAAATTCAGTCTTTTCTCTGTTTATCATGAGTGAACGCCTCCAGAGCTGCATCAGTTTGTTGAAAATTTTCAATTTATATTCCATCAATTCCTGGAGGCTTACTTTTTGTCAATACTTTTGGCGAAGCTTGGACTTCTCCCTTCAGTAACTCAGGTTCTTGATCATATGCTCATATGCTACCCCTTCTAATGGTTAAACATCTACTTTCTTTTTTTTTTTTTTTTTTTTGGTACAATGACTTTGTGTATTCCTTCCATTGTCTTTTGATGCTTTCTGCATTATTTTGCCCACAGAATCCTTCAATATTGGATGTTGAAGCTTGACTTTTTTTTCCAGTTCTTTCAGCTTGAGAAATGGTTTCTTTTGGTTTCTTAACTACAGGTTTTTGCACATTTCATTTTAATTCTTGGCTTTTCTTTGAAATTTTCTGTTATGCTTTTTTATTTCCTTATTTTATCCATTTGCTTTAGTTTGTCCACAGTCAAGAGGAAGATTCAGAGTCTCTTCTTATAGCCCCTTTGGTCTTTTCATAATTTCTTGTCTTTTTAATGCCTTTTTTTTGCTTCGTGTATGATGTTCTTGATGTCATCTGATTTCCATAACTTTCTTTTAGTTTATTCCATATAGCAGAACAGAAGATTTTCCAGAAATTTCTAGATAAAAAATTTAGGCAGAATGCTACACCTTCTAATAGTTATCAGATCATATTTTATTATTCTCAAGACATAACAAATACTAATTTTTGTTTTTTTAACTCTACCTAGTATATTTCCCCTAACCTAGTAAAAGCTTAAAAAAAGAATAGATAGTAGCCAGGAGGCAGACTTACAGAATGTGCCCTTTGGTGGTGTAAATTATTATATATGCCTGAGTGTTTTTAAAAAAATAAAAAAGCTAAAATGAATAAAGAGAAACACTG